>NW_026067940.1:2036243-2446196 GCF_014885135.2 Alexandromys fortis | reverse complement strand
TTTTTTTTTTTTTTTTTTTTTTCCCCGAGACAGGGTTTCTCTGTGGTTTTGGAGCCTGTCCTGGAACTAGCTCTTGTAGACCAGGCTAGTCTCGAACTCACAGAGATCCCAAGTGCTGGGATTAAAGGCGTGTGCCACCACCGCCCAGCTCTCAGGCTTGACTGATCCCAACCAAGTTCTCGCTAGCCATGTATAAATTTGTTCCTGGTCTACAGCTACCTCAGGACTCGGCAATTATCACACGATGTCTTGTTGGGGGCTGTGGACCCAAACCCTGAATTTCCTGTAAACAACATGTTATGCTTGAAGCTGCTCTGAGCAAAACAACTTGTTTTCCTGTGTTTGCAGCTACTCCGAGAGCACAAGACCCTCAGGAGTTCCTGATGGCAGGGGAGTGGTTTCTGGTGGGTTTGGCTGGGGCGTGGCTATCAGTTAAGGATCAAGGATCCCTATATAAGTGACTCTGGTATACAATAAAGTTGGCATTCTTGTTTCAAGGAGGACCCCTGTCTCTGTCTGTGCGTGTCTTTGTGTGCTTAAATCTCCAGCCCTTTGTCCGGCTCGTGAACGGTCTCGTACCATAGTACACGTAGTAGTAGGTAGTAGTAGGGATGATACAATGTCTGCATATAACTGACAAATCTCTCAACACAAGTGCATTTGGGCATTTTTCTTTTGTGTTGAGTGCCTTACTTTCTGAGTCTACTGCTCATATCTTTTGCTGTTCTTCTGTGTCACCTCTATTCTACAGGAAAATTTCCTCTGTGGATTATGTAAATAGGTATGTAATTTTTCAGTAGGATTAATCAGCTCTTCTGACATCCAACGGTGACGAGTCCTTTTCTTGCTGAATTCAGTGTCAGGAGTATGTAGACGAATTTTTTCTTTGGACTGCCAGCTCACAAGAAATGACACAGAGACTTATTATTAATTATGAAACGTTGGCCTGTAGCTTAGGCTTGTCCCACTGGATCTTATAACTAAATTAATCCATTTATATTAATCTGTGTTTTGCCTCATGGCTTTTACCTCTCTTCCATCTTGGACCTCCTGTTTCCAGATTCATCTCCTCCTTTTCTCTCTCTGCTCGGAAATTCCACCTAACCTCTTCCTGACTACCTAATGGCCATTCAGCTCTTTATTAGACCAATCTGAAGGCAAAGACACATCTTCACAGTGTACAAAAAAGATTATTCCACAACAGGCGTGACTTTAATCTATGAATGGTTCCATTTTATGTTGTGCTATTGATCTGATTTTCTCTCTACCTAACTGCTAGTTGAAATTATCAAGGCGGTCTAGTATGTTTTCTCCTGTGGTAAAAAAAAGTCTTTGTTGTTGCTCTTGGCTTTGACATAGTCTGTGAATATCGCCCAGACTAGCCTCACACTCATGGTTCTAATGTCTCAGCTGCCCAGATGCGGGGCTACAGGTGTAGACCATCAGACCCAGCTCCTCTACCTTTTTAATTTCTGTCAGAGGCATCTTTTAATGCAAATTTTAGAATTGCCTAGAAAAATAATGAATTCAGAGATTAATTCTGGGGATAATTAAAATTTTACAATATTGACTTTTCTATTTAGCAAGATGCATTTCTACATTTCTCTGGTCTTTCATTTCTTCCCATTATTTCCTCTTATTGGGGGGGGGCATGGTCTCTAATTACTCAAGTTGACCTTGAATTCCACATCATCAGGTGGCTGACAATGATCTAAATTCCTGACCCTTCTTCCACCTCCTTCTAAGAGCTGGGATTACATATGGACGTCATCACCAAGCTAGTTTCAGAGGGTTTTCTAACTTAATTACATATATGTATTGTATGTGTTTTCATATTTATTTTCTAAAACCTCTCTGACCTGTCCTGCAAGATCTATTCCTAAAAATTTTAAAGATTTTGGTATTATTGATTTCTATAGAAATACAGTTTAGTTTTGAATAATTTATTCACAGATTTTCTGTAAGAATTGGTCATCTGTGAAGTGTTAGTTTAAATTCCATCTTTCCAGTTTTTTATTTCTTCCTTCTCTCCCTCCCTTCCACCTTCCCTTTTTTCCCACTTCCTGCTGTGGCTTGAACTTCCTGTCCAATCATGAATGATGGTAAGATGGAATAATGGGTTTCTGTGGGTTGCTCTCAACAGAAAGTAATTCTAACAATTCATAATTAGTTATCTTGTTTGCATAGGGTTTGGAAAGATGCCCTTTCCAGATTAAAGGAGTTTCTTTCTACTCTGAAAAGTTTTGTTTTGTTTTAACTAAATTATCAATTTGGGTGTGAAGCATTAATATATTAACAAGTTTGCTTTTGTGTTTCTGAGATTACTTCTAAGCTTCCTTTATATATTTCTTTGTCTGATTATGGCATAAATACTGTACTAGTTTTACAAATTATATTGGAAGACATTCTATCTTCTTTTATTACCTGGAACAAATTATATGAAATAGGATTATCTTCTTGAAGGTTTGGCCAAAGTTTCCTGTGAAACCACCCTGGCTGGATGGTATTTTTGTAGGAAGAATTTTAACATTTAAATTAATTTATTAAAGGCTGGAAATCTAGTCAGGCTTTCTATTTCTCTTGATTCCTTTTATATTGGCTGTATTTTTTCTTAGAAAAAATTTTCATTTTATCTATATTTTATTTAGATAAATAGACCTGTTCTTAGCATTCCCTCATATTTTTTTAAGATTTACTTTATTTTTAATTGTGTTTATGTGTATGTTGTGGGGGGGCATTTACACATAAGTGCAGGTGCCAACAGAGGGCAAGGTTGCCTGAACTCCCTGGTGATGTGGGAAGTCCTTCCATATATGTGTTGCTTTTATTGGTTAATGAATAAAGAATCCACTTTGACCTGTGGTAGGGCAGAACAGAGCTAGGTGGGAAAACTAAACTGAATGCTAGGAGAACGTAGGCAGAGTGAGTGAGATGCTGCAGGAGACAGATGCGCTGGAACCTTGCCGGTAAACCACAGCCTCATGGTAAAATATAAAATAATAGAAATGGCTTGGATAAGGAAAATATGGTACATTTACACAATGGAGTACTACACAGCAGAAAAAAATAATGACAGCTTGAATTTTTCAGGAAAATGGATGGAGCTAGAAAACATTATTTTGAGTGAGGTAACCCAGACACAGAAAGACAGTTATCACATGTGCTCACTCATAGATTTTTTTTTTTGGTTTTTTGTTTTTGTATTTTTTTGTTTTTCGAGACAGGGTTTCTCTGTAGCTTTGGTGCCCATCCCAGAACTAGCTCTTGTAGACCAGGCTGGCCTTGAACTCCCAGAGATCCGCCTGCCTCTGCCTCCCAAGTGCTGGGATTAAAGGCGTGTGCCACCACCGCCTGGCTTCATAGGTGGTTTTTAAACATAAAGCAAAGAGAGTCAGCCTACAAACCACAATCCCAGAGAATTTAGACAACAATGTGGACACTAAGAGAGATTTACATAGATCTAATCTACATGGGGAGTAGAAAGTATATAAAGACAAGATCTCCTGAGTAAACTGGGAGCATGGGGACCTTGGGGGAGGATTGAAGGTGGGAGGGGAGAGGCAGGGAGGGGAGCAGAGAAAAATGTAGAGCTCAATAAATATCAATAAAAAATTATATAAAATAGAAATGGGTTAATTTAAGATATAAGAGCTAGCAAGCAATACACTTAAGTGATTGACCAAGCAATGTTTTAATTAATACAGTCTGTATGATTATTTTGGTTCTGAGCAACCAGGAACGAACAAGCAGTTTCCACCTATATCAACACCCTGGTGTTGGAGTGATTGGCAGCTGTGGGTCACCCAAAATCTGTGTTGAGAACAAAAGTTGAGTGCTCTATAAGAGCCATATACACTCTTAATTGCTGACCTGTCTCTCCATCCCATAATTTATTCTTGTTTTATTTATATTTATGCCCATTCTCTCATCTCCATTATTACTTCTTAGCATCCTTTCCAATGGGTCTTGCCAGAAGTGTGTCTATCTTGCTAATATTTTTAAAACTTGTTTCCTTTTTGATTTGCATCTTCTATCTTTTTGTTATTGCTGTTTTTGTTAACTTTCAGCTCTTCATTCCCTTCCTTGTTTCTTTGCGTTTACAGTTTCATTGCCTTTCAATTTTTTATGTTTGTGTATGTGTGTATGTATGTGTTGGTGTGGTGTGTTTACTTGTTAGTGTGCTTTTGTGCACACGTATGCACAGGTGTGAGTACATGGTGTCTGTGTAGTGACCTGAGGTTAATTTTGGGTATCTTTCCTGAATCTCTCCACCTTTTTTTCCCCCTAACTGAGACAGGGTCTCTCACTAAACCTGTCTACCTAATGATCTTCAGGGATCTGCCTATGCCCATCCCCATGACAGACCCCATACCCGTGTTACAGGCTTACTGCCAAGTCTTACTCTTTACTGGGTTCTGGGGTCCAAACTTGGCTCCTCCTGCGTGTATGGCAGGCACTTCACTGAGTGAGTCATTGCCCCTAAGTCTTTGTATTTTTGTTCTATTTCCCACTCTATTCTTAAATTGATTACCCAAGCTCACTGTTTGTTTGTTTGTTTATAGTACTCCTTCCCCCCCGCCCCCCATCCCCTGTCCACAGTGCTCCGGCTGGCCTTGGGCTTGAAGTTAAGTACACAGGGGAGGATGACCTTGAACTCCTAAGCCTTTGCCTTCCTGCTTACAGATTTATACCTCCATTGGCTTCTAGTCTTTGATTTTTGTGATGTGTATTTTTTAAGTGTGGTTACCTGTTTGTATAATCTCTTTCTATCTTTGGTCCATCCCTTTGGGAACCCTGCTTTTGGAAACTGACCTCCCTTTTTCAAAACACACACACACCCTTAGGGCTGCACGTGAACCCCACCCACCCACCCAGTGAAGAGAATTCTGGGAATGGCTTTGCTGATGAGTTAACTCCCCTCTGCACTGATTATCTTTTCTTGACTATGAAAAGTTACAGTGTTACCACCACGTGCCTTAATAGTTTTTATTGAACATTCTTGGGATTCCAAGCTGTGTCCAATTTTGAGAATTAATGGCTTTCATTATTAGGCAATGGTGTTTCTCAAGGCGTCGCTACCTCCTAATGTTACAGACAATTTGAACAATGCATTTTGTAGCTCTCATAAGCTGTCAGGACCGGTAACATAAGAAACAGTGAAAACATTTCTTCTTCCTGTGTCAATATAAGCGGCTTACCGCCACGCTGCCTGCTTTAGCCTCACTGTGGCTGATAATAGCCATGAAGTCACAGTTTTGAAGCATGTCTAATGTCACACATTAATATGGCTATAAAATGGAGTAATCCATTCATGTGACCAGCTATAATCATCTTATGTCCTCTGTGTGCACCTTTCTCGGGAACTCCGGGTGGAAGCTGAAGAGCAGCTTTGTGAGAGTAATGGGAGACACTGGAGTATTGAAAGCAAAGGGATAGCGTTGACATGTCTTCTCTCAAGACTGTTAGAAACAGGGGTCGTAGAGGGAGAGGGGCCACTGCGGTACTGTTTCTGAAAGCAAGAAGTCCATTTTTAGGCCAATATAGTGAAACGGGGAAATGGGGAGCACTGACGCTGGCTCTTACGATCGTGGAGGAAGAGGGAGCACACTTCTAGGGAAAATGCTCTAAGACTTCATGGACCACTGGATGGAGGTGGGGCGAGAACATCTTTATTAAGAGAGGTTACCAGTGCCCGTAGCTGTGTATCAGAGGCAGATTTGTCCTTGTTCTGCTTCAGTTTGGTTTGATTCCAAAGAGATATGTGTATCAAACTCGTCTCTCAGAGAGAAATCTGAGGGGGTTACATTATTGTTTCTCTCTCTCTCTCTCTCTCTGACAGGGTTTCTCTGTAGCTTTGGGGCCTGTCCTGGAAATCACTCTGTAGACCAGGCTGGCCTCGAACTCACAGAGATCCACCTGTCTCTGCTTCCCAAGTGCTGGGATTAAAAAAGTGTGCCACTGCCACCCACATTATTGTTTCTCTACAAGAACCATTGTTACCTCACTGTTACTGTAATTCACGGAAGAAATGCTTTCCAAGAGTGCTGAGGAGAGAGGCCATCAAACTCAGCTTTTCTGTAGCTTGAAGTTTCCACAAGTTTGTAGGAGTGAGGAGATGGGGAGGAAGTAACTCTGTGGGAACTCTTGCCTGTTCAAATTTTACAAAACAGTGTGGATGCTGCTTCTTCAAAGGTTGCGGGAAAAGCTTGTCCAAGTAGGTGTCCCTTCACCTGCCGCGTCGTGGCTTGGTGGTAACATACATTGATGCTGGTGACTCGGGGAAGGGTGATGATGATTTCCTCTGCTATCCAGAGTGCGTCATTAAAATTGGAGTTTGAAGAATGTTTACAAGGGTCTCTATACACAGCCACCAGTGATACATCTAGACCATAGGGTCAGAAAGTAGAAAACCAGGTGCCTCCCACCCAGGTTTTCTTCATCATCGTATAGGCGGTAAGGCTTGAAATGCCACTGTTTGGCTCTAACAGAATGATCTGTTCTCTTCTCCACATAGTCTCTCTTGTAACCTTCCCTTTGTTATAGATCAGTTCCCTCCTAAATTAAATCTTTCCATTTTGGAGGGAAAAGGCTTAAGACATAGGATGCTTGGGGGGGGGGTATAGTTTATGATGGGATGTTTACAAGAGGCTGAAACAATGTAATCTTTTAAGAGGCGCTGAAACAGTCCATCCTTCAAGAAGGCTCCTTTAAGGCCAGACATGAATAACTTTTTTTTTGTTTGTTTTTTTCGAATAACTTAAAACAGCTTTAGGAAGTCCCTGAAACTGAGCAGATTCACTAAGCCCCTCTTTCCCAGAGCATTTATAAATTGTGAGAACTGCCCAGACAAGTTGATTTGCCTGGAGGAACTTCAGACTAAGCCCCCTAGAAGAAGGAGAGACCAGGGAGAGAGAGAAGTTGATCTGCCTGGAAGGACACTCGGTCAACCTGGAAAGGACACTCTCCAACCTGTTGAGCTGCCTTCAGGCTGTGCAATACACTCTAAGCTTTCATGAGTTGTCACCCATAATGGGGGACTTTGGTGATGCAGCTGTCACTGAATCATTAAATAACCCCTCACCTGTATTCCCTTAAGTAACTCCAATAAAACTACCCTGCTCACCATGTGGACTTTGGTGGTATCCTTGCTTTGGTCCATCATCCGTTCCCTCTCTGGGGTGAACAGAAGTTTTCTCACATCTCCACAGGAATAGTGTCACAAACACTTCCTATAGCCTGACTTTTCTCCATTTTCCAGAATGTCCACTTCTAAAAATAAAATACAGTAAAGTAAAACGAAGAGATCCTTTCCTGTGTTCAGTAAGCGGCAGTCTTGCCCCCTCTACTCCTGTCCAAGTCCTTCTCTGGATTTTACTGTGTACAGAAGGCATAGTGGGCTTTGCACACACACACACACACACACACACACACACACACACACACATTTCCTTTTTTCTAAATATGTCAAAACCTAACCTTCCTATCTGGTTCCAAAACCTTAAAGACAGTTTTCAAAGGATAACTATTTTTACCTATAAAAGTAAACAACACTTACCCACCTTGATTAACTGTAGGTAGATTTTCTTCCCCCAATCTTGGCTGCCAGTCCCAAATAACTGACAAGGAGGCTTAATATGAATTATAAATGATCAGCCGATAGCTCAGGCTTGTTACTACCTAACAATCACATTTAAATTAACCCATATTTCTTATCTATGCTTTGCCACATGGCTTGGTACCTTTTCTCAGAAGAGCATGCCATCTTCCTCTCTGTCCGCCAGGGACTCTCTGACTCCACCCTCCTTCTTCCCATCATTCTTTTTTTTTTTATTGGAAAAAAAATTTCTGCCTCCTCTCCATCTCCCTTTTCCCTCCCCCTTCTCCCACTCCTCTCCCCCTCCCCCTACTCCTCTCCCCCTCCCTCTCCAGTCTGAAGGGCAGTCAGGGTTCCCTGCCCTGTGGAAAGTCCAAAGTCCTCCCCCCTCCATCCTGGTCTAGGAAGGTGAACATCCAAACTGGCTAGACTCCCACAAACCAGAACATGAAGTAGGAACAAAACCCAGTGGCATTGTCCTTGGCTTCTCATCAGTCCTCATTGTTCACCATGTTCAGAGAGTCCGGTTTTATTCCATGCTTTTTCAGTCATAGTCCTGCTGGCCTTGNCTCTCCCCCTCCCTCTCCAGTCTGAAGGGCAGTCAGGGTTCCCTGCCCTGTGGAAAGTCCAAAGTCCTCCCCCCTCCATCCTGGTCTAGGAAGGTGGACATCCAAACTGGCTAGGCTCCCACAAAGCCAGAACATGAAGTAGGATCAAAACCCAGTGCTCTTCCCATCATTCTCAGTTTGACGTTCCTGCCTAACGTCCTGCCTGGTTACCAGCCTATCAGCTCTGTATTAACCAATGAGAGTGATACATATTCACAGCGTACAGAAGGATCGTTCCACAGCAGTTAACTTTACAATACCCTCTTCTATTCAGTTAGCAGTGAAGCATACCCTGCTCTTGTTCCTGTGGTTCCCTATTGACCATGGAGACGTGGCAAGATTTGGGAAGATGGAGACAAGAGGGGAATTACTTTGCTTTTCTATGTATTGAGCTTGTGTCTGTGGTACTGCTTGATGCAGGCATTTCCTAATCAGCTAAAACTGTGATTCTGGAGCTTATGTCGAAAGGCCAGCATGGTGGATGAACATCAGGAGCCAGGTAAATTGTCATTCAGACCGAAGGCTAAGATAAAGTTGCCCCGGGGGAGGGTGGAAAGTAAGATTCCTTTAAGAAAAATGCTGATGCAGGGGAAGGGGACTTGGGAACAAGTGGAGCCTACAGAGAGAGCTAAGGCCAAACCAGGAGTCCAGAAGCAAGCCAGACATTTAATAGACTGATAACTGCAAACACAGCTGCTTAGTACCAACCAGTGCTTTTTCAAGTGTTCTGCATGTTGTATTAATCTGCCCCATGTACTGAGGTGGGTACTATTATTATTTCTGCAGTTATGGTAATGAAAAGTTTAAATACTCTTGCTAAGGGTTTCATAGCTGGTAAGTTTTGGAGTCAGCATTTAAAGTCTGACCACCTGGCAACAGATCCTGCATCCTCAAAGATGTCCTCATAGTCTCTCAAGAAGCTGAGCAAGGAGACCTTCAAAGAAAGCACAATCTTTGGTGTTAGACAAGAAAAAAAAAAGTAGAGTGAAATTAAACTGAGCAGAGTTTGTTTGAGCAAAGAACAGTTCATGAAGTGGGCAGCATCCTGAATCAGCAGCTTCGGGGGGTTGTAGCAGCCCTGTGGGCAGACAGCACTGACCTGACCAACAGGAACTTGCAAACGTTGGGTAAACAGTCTGGTGACGTGATGATGTCTCTAACATGTTAGGTCAGACCCATCTGCTGCAAATTTCTCCTGCAAGGGATAAGAGAAAAAAGACTCCAACATAAGCACTAAAAAATTAATTAAGTGAGCCATGATTATTTTTGTAATTAAACTCAGAGCATTTCTCTGAAACGATAGGAGATATTTTTCCTAATAGTTTTGGCATGGAAATTTGCTTTTGGATTTTGTTTGTTATGCTGGGAATAGAACCCCAGGTGCTATGCACGCTAGACAGGTGCTGTCTCCCTGGATGGTATGTACTCCTAACCCTGGCAAGGCAAATTAAAGGTCAGTAATTAGTTACCATGTTGACTAAGAGAAGCGTCTTATTTTGCGTATCCACAATACAGGGTACGAGAAAATGCACCTTAAGAGTGCATTCCGTGACTCATCCCTGTTCTCCACAGACCAACTTCTTTTCTACTTTCAAATAAGTTTTTATTTTAAATTTATTTAATGAATTATTTTGTGTGTATGTGTGTTAAAAAAGCCTCCAGTATATCTCTGTATATAAAACCAGAAGATTCCGTTACAAAACAGCAATTATCTATAGATTTGATTCTTCATCCTCAGAGGAAGACACTCGCTAGCCCTTCAGGCTGACAGCTCTTGGTCACAGCAGTGTATAGAGGACTGACTTCTGCACCAGTGTTGGCTGCAACCGAGATTGGGTGGTCACAGTCTTCAGACAAAAGGCCCTGCTCAGTGCTGCCGTCTGGGGCACGGCTAATTCTATAGCAGCAGGTTTTAGATGAGAGATGGCAACTTCACCCTCACTCTGGCATTCCAGAACGGACAGGAATCCCTGCCCAGCACATCCCACAGCACAGGTCCAGAACTGCTTTTGTAATGGTCTCTTCTCTATGTGGAAGTCTTGCCTGTTCTGTTGGATATGAAGCATCTTCCGAAGGCTCATTGTGAAAGGCTGGATCTCCAGCTGGGAAATCAATCCTGGAGAGAAAATACAATCACGACGGCTCTGACCTAATCAATGGATTAATCCACAGACGGAGTATAATTGAATGTACTCTTTAGCGGGTGATAAAAGCTGGAACATGGGGCTATTTGAAATAAGTTCTTAGGGCCTACATCTTCTTCCAGATTCCCTTCTGGACATTTCTGCTTTCTGGCTGCGACGATGTATACCTTTTTGCCAGCCAGCTTTCTACCTTTATGTTCTGCCTGGCCAAGACCCACAGCAGTGATCTGGGCAAGCATGGCTGAAACCATGAACTCTTCCCTCCTTAAAGCGGCTTTCTGTGGTGTTCCGTCACAGCAACGAGGAGGGGACTAATGGCGCACCCAGCTCCAAGTTTCTGCGCCACCCGCCACGGGTCCTGCAGCTGGCAGCTAACGTAGAGCCAGTGGACTCAAGGGTGGAGTAAAAGAACAGGAGTCGCTCTCTTCTGGTCCCTCTGTCATTGATGTGGATGTGGGCTCTTTCAATTTGGAGTAACTTTGGAATGCAATACCGGGAAGAAAAACCCACCTTAGGTGTCAGAAAATATGAGAGCAAAGAAAATGAGCAGGAGTTGCTTTATAAAAGTAGGTAAGCAAATAGAGGTTAAAATACTTAGAAATATGTTTAATCCATTCGACGATTTAGATTCCCATTAACCTTTGTGATACACTCTGTCGGTTGTCCTCATCTGGCCACGACTCCAGGGCCCAGCTTGGTGAATACTGTTGGCTGCCGAGAATCACACACTTGGTCAGCGCTCGCTGCCTCTCCTGACTATATCTCGTACACTCTGCTACACCACGCAGTCTGGCAGGGGCTTAAGGGAGACCCAGCTCAAGATAGGAAGGCTCAAAAGAGATAGTGACGTTTTTCTTTTCACTGAATATTTTGATCCTATTCTCAAAAATCCCAAATCAGAATGCTTGCTAGGACAAGCTTTTCTTCTCATTAAAGAATCAATTTAAGAAGTGAAGGAATTTGCAAAGGTCCAAATATTAAATAATATTCAGTCATAGACTTAACAGGTTACCGTGACTGAAGAAAACAGAAGTGGCACTGTGCTGTATCTGTCCCCAGTGAATGTAGTAGTTATGATATTAAAAACAAGAAGACTCAATACCCAGTACGACATTCCATGCTCATGGAAAAACAATACATTCATTTTTTTCCTCATCACTTATACTAATAATATTGGTTTTGCTACAGAACACTACAAAATCTTTTAAAAATTCTTATTTCTTTAGAAGCTGGGGAGATTGCTCAGTGGTTAGGAGTATATATTCTCCTCTTCCACTCTTGCAGGAGATCCTAGTTTGACTTTCAGCACCTCCACAGGACAGCTCATCAGCACCTGTAGTGCCCGTGCCAGGAGATCCAACGCCTTTGGCGTTTGCAGGCACCTGCTATCATGTGCACAAACTCATACACATGTACATAATTAATGTATTATAATAATACAAAATAAAAATAAGTAAATTTACCAAGCATGGTGGCACATGCCTTTAATTTAGACATTCTGGGTCAGGCAGTGGTAGCACACGTCTTTAATCCCAGCACTTGGGAGGCAGAGGCAGACAGATCTCTAAGTTCAAGGTCAACCTGGCCTACAAAGTGAGTTCTATACAGGGAAACCCTCTCTGGAAAAAACACAAACAAAAAAAATACTATTCTTGTGTAATTTATTATCACTGTGTATGAGTTTGTGATACATGTGGCTAGTCGTTCATGCCAGTGCATATAGAGGTTCAGTGGACAACTCTGTGGGGTGGATTCTCTCCTTTTACTTTTCTGGGAGCCCCAGGGATTGAATCCTTTACCCCCTGAGCCATTGGAACAGTCCCAGAGTTCAAATGCTTACTCAGTCTCTTCTACCCTTGATCTCTCTGTCTTACTTGTTGCTGTTGCTGGTTCTTGTTATCATTGTCATTGTTTTTGCTGGGGACTAAATCTAGGTCCTCGCGCATCCTGGGCTAGCACTATCTACTCTTGCGGTCTCTGTCGCTCTCACTCTCTTGTCTCCCTTTCCTCTCTCTGAAGCCTGGGGCCTCACACAGCCAGGCAGGCGTGGACCACTGAGCTATATCCCCAGTCCTCGGTCTCCTAATGGGGTACTTCCTCCCTCCTCTAAGAAGGAGCTGTTAGACTCTAGCTGCCTTGCTCCACTTTTAAACAACCAAAGCGAAGTTGAGGGCATGCTTGACTTATCTGCCGAGTAAGCACTCAGTCAGACGCGGGCAGGTGATTTAGGTAATTGAGCTCCTGGACTTGTTTTGCTGGGTTATTTAGGGAATTAGCATGGCGAGTAAAATTCACCAGATGATCTCACCGCCCCTCACTTTTTCCACACATGTTCATCTCCAGACGAAATAGGAGACTTGGCTTTCTTTGAGAGAAGATGATGGTCTTGTTACTTCAACTACCTGAGGCTGAAGCTCGGGGGCTTCTCCTTGGGACTTGCTGAGAATCGGGAAATGGAAAATAGGTCGTCATAGTGTCTTAACCTTTAGAAAATCAGCGACGAGCAAGGTTTTCCTTACGTTGCCCAAATCCTCGAAATGAGTCACAGCTGATCACGGCCCAGCTATTCTGTTCCTCCAGGACTGAATCCTCATTTCTGAACTGGAAAGAGGATAAAAGAGAAAGCCCTTTGAGAAGCTCATATCCTTTTAGACGAGCTATTTCTGTATCTCCCCAGAAATGATCCTGCAAAGTGCTAATGATACATAATCAGATTTACAGAGAAATACAATTAGCGTCATCTTGTTTGGTTCCGCTAATATAATTAGTGGCTATGCAGAGGAAAACATGCTGTTGTTCCCCCTTTTAAAAATAGAGAAAGTGGCATAAAACTCTTTTAGAAACCCGGTCCGCAGAACATTGGCACAGCCGCGGGCTCGCGGCTCATTCCTAGTTCATCCAGAAGACAGCTGATGTGCCATCAGCACTGGGAGGGAGGGGCGCCAGGAAGTCAGGCACAGATATGGAAAAAGAGGGCAAAGCAGACTCATCAGCAGCATCAACACCCAGAGCAAACCTTTACCCAGCATCCACCACTGGGAATAGGATGAGGGCAGCGGTGAAAAACTAGCAGCGGTGGTGCCCTTAGGGAGCCCACGGTGAATGGCAGGCTGAGGCCTGAAGGTGAATACCACGTCACACACAAGAGCAAGGTGTGTGCTGTGACTACATTTTTCAAAGGAGTATTGGATTGTGTGGTTGAAGGGCCAGGATGTGATTGAATAATTTGTTTCATTGACAGTCAGTGATATGGAACTCAGAGAAAGCAGTGACTTTTACGAATCTGGGCCAGCGAGGCAGGCTTTGTGAAGGAGGTAGGGTTTGGACAGAACAGGGCCCAGGGGGACGGCCAGCAGGGCTTTCCAAAAGGAGGGAATGTCATCAGCACTAGGAGTCACATGTTATGTTTGCTTGGAATGGAGGGGAAAATAATAAATAAGCTCAAAGAGCATTTAAGGGCCAAGTGGTCAAAGGCGGTTTGTGCCCTTAACGCTAAGGACACTGTAGCTGTGATGCCACCGTTGGGTTGGGTGGGTTGACACTGGCTGAGGGAATTAGGGAACAATTAGGGAACAATGCTATTTTCCATTTCTTTTTTTTAAAATGATTTATTTAACTTTATTATGTTCGTTGGTGTGAAGGTGTCAGATCTCGTGGAACTGCATTTTCAGACAGTTGTGAGCTGCCATGTGGGTGCTGGGAATCGAACCCAGGTCCTCTGAAAGAGCAGTCAGTGCTCTTAACCACTGAGCCATCTCTCCAGCCCCTATTTTCCATTTCTTATCAAACATTCTGTAAATAAGATTTCTCTACCTTTTTTCTTTCTTTTTGAGCTAGATCCATAGTTTCCAGAACAATTTTAGGGTTTTCTTGTAGATCTAAATTAACATTCCAATCCTTCCTCCAATTTAAGCTTCTCTCTCAGGCCAGACCTGTGGGTTTGGAACCAGCACTGGGTGAGAGGTCTCTGCTCTGTCCTTGCTCCTTCCCCCACCCCAACCCCACCCCTGCCACTGCTCCTTCCTTCCTTAGGGTTGCGGACAGTGATGGAGAGGGACAGAAACAAAGGTTGTAGTTGTAGTTTTCCTTCGTAGCCAATGCTCGGCAGGCATTTAAATGCTTTTGCTTCACTCTGTGCATAAGTGGTCTTGCTGAACACCTTCCATTTGACCATGATGCTTTCCTGATCTTTCCCACTCCGTCCTCAGAAGTGTCGCCAACATCTGTGCGACTCTCCTCACCCCTGCGGATGGTTCCTTTCTAGCTGCTCACTGGTCTGTGGAGTTCATACGGAACACTCTGAGACTTAATCTGGAGAGGCAAGCTGCTCCCACCAAAGCCTCCCCTCCTTGTCTTCTTCCACAGCCAGCTAGCTAGCATTCCTGCTCTGAGTTTTCCATGAGGGGGGTGGCCCCAGCCTCGACTTTCATCCCATAGGATTCAGTTTCCTGAAAACATTTTCCTCCCCAAATGTTCATGTGTGGTTCATTGTGGTAGCAGGGCATCCAGCTTCCAGCTGGGAAATAAGATGACGGCCCTCCCCTCTTGTAGTTAGAGCCAATGTCTAAATCAGGTCACTTGGTCCCCATCCAGAAGAGGCCCGCTTTGATTTGGTGTGATAGAAAACATAAGGCTTCCTGCTCACAACAGCCCTCTGCTACCAAGAATCTTGTTGCAGAATCTCTCCTTCCGGAAGCTGGAAACGGGTGATATAGCCCTGGTCAAGGAAGATCCCTCTCTGTGCCGCCACCGCTGCTTTGACGGCTTTCTTTTGAGCGTGGGCACAATTGTTACCTGCTGTCCACAGCTTTGAGGCTTAAGCTCCAGTTCTGAGAAAACAAACTCCCATTCTACATCCTGTGACGAGGCTGCAGGCATCTGAAGAAGGGAAGGGAGACAGTAAAGGGAGCTGGCGGATCTCTGCAGTGGGCCTGGGGCCCTGGTGCTTTCCCATGGGCCTTTGCTGAGCATCTTGAATGCAGCTTTGGCTTGCTGCCTGGCTCTCTGGCTGCCTAACCTGAGCTGAGTCTTGCTCTGCCTCTGTTGTGAACAGCATCTTTCCAGCCACACTGAGTCAGTCTTTCTCTGCGCTCTGCATCAGGGTTCACGGGCATGCTTTCTTTCCTATCTGTTGATATTTAATATTTTTCCAAGACTAAGTTTAAATATCTGTTTTTGCACCCAAATTTGGATACTATGTTCTTTTCTAGCTTAAGGCCCCTAAAGTCTATTTTAAGCCCATAGCGCCTATAAGCTTATCCTCGGAATTGGTGTGTACCACGTGCTCTCCATGTGGGCTAGAGGGCACATCTGTGTGGTATCGTGTGGGAAAGCTTGGGTTGAGTTTCTCTAAAGTGTTCCACTTTTAAAGACGCTGTGGCCGTAGCCCAGGCTTCCATTAAGAAGTGCAATAATGTGGCACAAGTATACGGAAAAGACAAAGCCAGTGACCGCCTCTCCACTCTGCCACCCGGTGTCTTTCCATTGCGGCTCCCGTGTTTTCTTGAGAAATGCTCAGATACACGTCTAGATGCATCGGGGATGTGCTTGCTGGTCATTATAGACATATAATCATAGTTTATATGGTTCAGGCCTCTGAGGGTTCATGCTGTGTCTCAATTTTTCTTCTCTTTCTCATACTTTCTAGTATTTCCCTCTCCACATCCTACCCCTCCCCCCACATGGCACAGTACAGAAAGAGCCGGAGAGGAGCTCAGTTGGGAAAAGGCTTGCCTACCAAGGCCCTGGCTTCCAAGCTGAGTGTGGAGGAAGTACAGGCCTGTAATTCTAGTATTTCGGAGGTGGAGGTAGTAGGATCAGAAGCTCAAGGTCATTGTTAGCCACTTAGGGAGTTTGTGGCTGGTCTAGGCCACCGGAGATCCTCAAAAGGGTACAGAGTTGGAGAGATCCCATGCGCTTTACCGATTTGTCAGAATAGTAACATTGTACACAACTTGAGTACAAGCCAAGCATCAGAATGGTGACATTGTAGCTCTACCCTCTACTTACATTCATCTGTGCCCTGTGTCTGGCTTCATAGATACTGCGTGTGTGGGGCCGTGTGGGCCATGTATTTACCTTGATAAAGATAATGCAAAGTGATACATGTTTTCACCCCAGCATCCCCTATGATGCTCTTCTCTGGTGACCTCACTCCAGAGCCCCTGCCCCTCAGCCCCTAGCCCTCAATCATTCTCTGCTTCTAAAATTGTATCATTTCAGAAGTGTCAAATACAGGGAATCACACATAGCTTTGGGAACTGGCTTTTTCCCTCTGCAGAATTCCCTGGTAATTCATCCGGGTTATTTTTGCATGTATTCTTCATTTTTATTGTTGGGTATCCCATAGTGATAGCATGGTTTATTTCATCATTCACCCATCAAAGGCAATCTTAGCTGCACCCAGGCCTCGGGTTGTTCTGTTCATTAGGAATAAAGCTGGTATAAACACTCATTCACAGGTTTTTGAGTTAATACCTAAGTTTTCAAGTCACTAGGGTAGAGGTTCATGGGTATGAGTATAATTGTCAAGTGTACTTTTATATGTAAATGTTATGTAAAATTGCATGTTTAGTTTGTAAGGAAAAGCAAGGAAAAGCCCTTCCCGAGTGACTATGCCACTTTGCGTTCCTACCAGTAGTAGATGGAGGTCCTATTTTCTTTGTATCTTTGCCAGTGATTGAATTATATTTGTTTTACACAAGGTCCCAGTCTGGAACTTGTTACACAGACGTAGTCCAGGACTGGCCTCAAACTCACAGGAATCCTCCTGCTTCAGCCTCCAGAGTGCTGGGATTATAGGTCTGAGCTACCCACAGCTGGTCCACTGACATCTTTCACCTGCTCATTCACTGTCTACAGTCTGCTCAACAGAACACTTAACAGCACACTCGTGCCTCCACTTGCTTTCCACCTGGATTAGTTGGCTTTTTGTTATTGAATTTAAAGGGAACTTTTGGATTTTCTACACAGGATTTTTTTCCCCGGTTAAGATTTTGAAAATCTTTGTTCCCAGTCAGACTCTGATTTTTGTATCTTCTTTGTGTGTCCTTTGGCAGGATGCATTTTTAATTTTTATGAGATCCATTGATTCAGTTTTTTCCTTTTGTGGTTCATCTGTTCAATGTTAAGTCTAAGAACTCTGCCTAGTCTTATATCCTAAAGATTTCTCACTAATTTTTCAAAAAGTTTTATAAAAAAAACTTTTATAAAAAAAGTTTTGAAAAGTTAAGTATCCAATCCACTGATATGATTTTTGCAGGAAGTTTAAGATTTACATTGTTTCTTTTCTTTCTTTGTTCCCTTTTCCTTGTATCCGTTTGCTCCAGCACCACTGTCAAAAGGTTAGCTTTCTCCACAGCCTTTCCGTCTCTCCGTCTCTCCCCATGTTTGTTCGCGTCCACTGGCTCCACAGTTGGGTCCTCATTCTGTCCCTCCCCCTACCAACACCATGCCCTTCGTCAGGATGATGAGGCTCCGTGCCAGGCACCGTGGTCCCTTCTGCTCTATTTTTTCCTGAAGACCATTTTTATTGCTCTGAGATGAATTCCCTTCAACACAATATGAAAATAAACCCACGCCTCAAAAAATATTTTACCACTGTGATAGGAATGAAATTAAACCAGCAGATTAATTTGGGGGAAATGCCATTCTCATTTTGTTTGGTCTCCCAGCCAATGAGCACCGTTGTTTGCTCATTTGTTTAGGTCCTCTTCGACAATCACTGGTGCATAGGTCATGTGAGGCCTGTGCCTCACTTCATTTTTGGAGTGATTGTGAAGAGTGCTGCACTTTAAATCTTGTCTGCTTGCTTGTTCATTATTAGTACACATAAATGCGATCGATTTTTGGTTATTGACTTCGTATCATGTGATCCTAGTAAAGTCACTTAGCTGTAGGAAATTTGTTTAAGGGTGATTTTCTTTTTGTTGTTATGATAGACTTGCTGAGATTTTGATGTGGAAAATCTTATCATCTATAAATAGGAGCGGGTTGTTTTTCCTTTTTTTTTCAGTGTACACTTTTTAGTTCTTCTTACCCTACAGTATTGAGTATATTTCCAAATGTTATGCTGAATTATACCAGTAAGAAGACACAACAGCTAAGGGGTTCCCCTCTGTATACTGTGAATATTCTTTATTACCATGGTTAATAGAGAAGCTGCTTTGGTCTATGGTAGGGCAGGGGAAAACCAAACAAAAGTATAGACAAAGAGTAGGCAGAGTCAAAGAGACGCTGTTGTTGGAGGCTGCTTGTTGGTTCCCGGCTTCTCAGCCCCGAAATAACCATGCAGAAACTATATTATTTGCAATACTGTTGGGCCAATAGCTTAAGCATATTTCTGGCTAACTCTTACATCTTAATTTAACTCATTTCCATTAATCTGTGCATCACCACAAGTTCAAAGTTTTAGCATGTCTGTCTCTGGCAGAGGCTCCATGGCTCAACTCTGCCTCCCTTCTCCCAGCATTCAGTTTAGTTTTCCCTGTCCATCTACCCTATCAAGCCAAACCAGTTTCTTTATTAACCAATGGTATTCACAGCATACAGAGGGAAATCCCACATCAATATGCCATGTAGCTGCTGAAGGAGACAGAGGCTCATGGTGATACATAGATTAATAGAAATGGATGCATTTAGATGTAAGAGTTAGTTAATAAGAAACCTGAGCTAATAGGCCAAACAGTGTTAGTTTCTATGTGATTAATTGGGTCTGGGTGGCTGGGAAACTAGAATGCAGTCTCTGTTTGCATAATGGTGCCCAACACATCCTTGCCCTGTTTGCATAAGGACTAAGAATTTATCCTTTCACCCCAAGTGATACCTGTATGTATGTATTGCACCAGGTGAATGTATGCATGTGTGCCACCTGCATGTGAATGTATGTATGCATGTCACATGCCTGTGAATGTATATGTGTGTGCCACATGCATGCCAGGTACCCGAATAGTAAGAAAGCATCAATCCCCTGGAAGTGGAGTTATAGATGGTTGTGAACCACCACGAGGTGCTAAGAACCAAACCTGCATCCTCGGCAAGATTAAATGTTCCTAATCACTGAGCCATCTCTCCAACTGGGATGATTTTTTTTTATTTCCAAGTAGTTATGGATTCCTAACCCATGAGTTTGGGTGGTAAGTCAACAAACTGTCTTCAGAGCAACACCTGATATCCAGGTCAACTGAAGACACACGATGGTGGCAGATCCGCAACCAGATATTTTTCCTTTAATCTCTTTTCTATCATTTATTTCATGAGTCTAAGGATGCATGTCTTCGGGGGGCTGTAGGTCTTTATGTATATGTAGTAAGCATGATATATGGTTTTGTTTCTTCTGTGCTTGCTTCTCGGTTGTTGTTTTGTGCTGTCAACTGAACCCAGAACTCAGGGCCTCACGTACGCTAAGCCCACATTATGCCATTGAGCTGTAGTCCCAGAGTTTAAGTGGTTTTAGTCTTACCTGATCTATATGATGACCTTAAAATGAATATACAAATATTTCAGTCTGTCTCCTTCGAGGATAGCCTCTGACTCCCGCCTTCCAAATGTGGGTTGTGTTTGGTATCTGGCTTCACATCAGCAGGGCGGTGGGGCCTGGCAGATGCCGTTGTCTCAGGACCACCTTCGGCAGACCTAGCACTGCACACTGCCAAGAGACAGACAGCGTGTCAGTGACCGAGTGACCACCTTCACCCTCAAGCGACTGCAGTGCCAGCTCTCATAATAAATCATCAGTCTTCGTGAGAAATTT
Source organism: Alexandromys fortis (assembly GCF_014885135.2). Classification (NCBI taxonomy): domain Eukaryota; kingdom Metazoa; phylum Chordata; class Mammalia; order Rodentia; family Cricetidae; genus Alexandromys; species Alexandromys fortis. The sequence goes on along the minus strand of NW_026067940.1, from coordinate 2,426,099 downwards.
CAAACCAAAATTTCATAGCTAAGTACACTCCGGCCTCGGGAACCGTGAGATGGCAAGTGCTCACTGCTGCATTACGTCACTCAAGTGTGATTTGCTGTGCAGTTAATGATAAATAATTGTGTATGTGCATAGCAAATTTTGTTGTTGTTGTTTTGTTTTTTGCTTTTGAGGCAGGGTTTCTCCAGGTAACAGTCCTAGCTGCCTTGGAGCTCAGTTTGTAGACCAGGCTGGCCTCAAACTCACAGAGATCCTCCTGCCTCTGCCTCCCAAGTGCTGGAACCAAAGGTGTGCGCCACCACCCAGCTTAATTTGTTATTTAAGTCTTTCACTTACCAGGGGAATGTCTGAGACCTGCTCCATCCTGTGAATATGTACAAACGTCTTCCCCTTGTAGCTCACAGGTAAATAGCGGTGCTGAACAAGGTTTTAAATAACTCACCTGGGTTAGAGTTCTAGGATTTTAATCTTTTCTTCTCAGAAGTTTGTAATTCCCTCCCTCCCATTCATTCTCTGTCTTTTCTTTGTTTCTGAGACAGGGTCTCATATGTAGCCAGAGTCACTTCAAGTCATAATTCTCCTGTCTCAGCTTTCTAAGAGCCTGGGCTTGATGAGTAAGTCACACCTGTCTTTTGCTCCTCTGTCTTTCCGCTTACAGCGCTGAGGATCAGTCAAATGCTTATCCGATGCTATTTCTTGTTATTTTTCTAGTTATTTATTTTTTGAATATAAGATTTTCTGCTTATCTTGAAGTTCATGAATTTTGCTTGGTTCATGTATTTCTCACCAATTACACCTGAATTGTCGATATAAGCCCTTCTTCAACACAGAAACATTTCCCCCTCTCATCTCTCTCCCATCCAGGGTCTACCTTCCAAATTCTCTTTCCCCCTCTCTCTGAGTCACAGTTTTTTGTTTTTTTTTTTTTTCCACTGTGTTTTTAATGTTGACTTATTTCTTCCACTAGACTAGTCTGAACAGTTTACTCTTGTTTCTCTCCAGAGTCTCTTGTGCTGTGCTCAGGGCTCCTTGACTTTCTTGTGATGTTTCTTTCTTGCTATAAATCTGTTGCCTGTCTCTTGCAGCAACACTTTCCGCAGGAGCTTGCGTGGTTTGACCCGCCACTCTCATTCTGACCTATGGGAGCAGCATATGTCAGCGGTCTCAACAGGTAGGAAGGATGGGAGAGTCTAGTCGTTATAGTGGCAGAGAGATCTGAAGAAGGGAGAGGAGAGATAGGGAAAAGGAGTGAAGAGTCCTTAGGTCTCAGCTTGCCTCTTCACCAGCAGCTAGAGGTCAGTGAGCATAGGCACACTCACACGGGCTTCAGAGGAACCTTGGGCATGCCAGCTCTCACAGTACCATAGGAGACTCCCAGAAGCCACTGTTTTTTGTGTCTTTACTCCGAAATTCTCAGACCCTCACTCTCAGCTCCTGTCCTGCCTACAGAATGCACAATTCTTTCAAGTCTGTAATCTCTAATTCTTTTTTTGTTTGTTTGTTTGATTTTGTTTTTGTTTTTCAAGACAGGGTTTCTCTGTGGCTTTGGAGCCTGTCCTGGAACTAGCTCTTGTAGACCAGGTTGGCCTCGAACTCACAGTGATCCGTCTTCCTCTGCCTCCCAAGTGCTAAGATTAAAGGTATGCACCACCACTGCCCGGATGCTGATATTTTGAGAGCCATGTAAATACAGAACACGTTGGGAACCAGAGTCTTATGGAACATTTTGCATATTCCTCACAGAGCTCAAGCCAACCGACAGAGTTGGCTCAAACTCTCCGATGTGATTGTTTATACGCAGACACCGAGCACGGAAAATGTCAGCCCTGGCGCTGAAAGCCAGCCCATGGCGGGGTCTATGGTTTTGAAAGGACTGGTTATTCGATCTCGCGCAGACGTCAGCATATTTCTTCTTCTTTTTCTTTTTTCTCTTTGTGTCCTCTAAGAAGCTATAATTTGAATTTAAGAGCAGTAGTTAGAAGCGAAATGCTAATCAGAATGAGAAAACCATGCATTAAATTCTCTCACGAGCGAGATGCTGTGTAAAGCGAAACTCATCATCAGCTCTGAGACCCTGAAGTCCTTTCTCCAGCCAAAGCGTTAGCCTTTCGGGACCCCCAATTTCTATTAGTACATCCGGATCCCCAATTCCTATAAGTACATCTCAGGTTTTTCCTAGGTTGTTCCCCTTCCCGACTCTGCCCAGTTCAGGTTTTCTTCAGGCTCCCACCCCTGCCCCCAGAGAGTCCCCAAACTGGAGCTGCTGCTTTTCCTCCCCTGCTCAGGAGCCTGTGTATCTCGGAGTTCGCCTCTCTGCCGTGTTATTGACAAATGGGGGTTAACAGGAAACAAGCATTGGAAAGACACTTAAGTCACCAAAGTCATCTTAAATACACGTACTGAGTCCACATGCCACAAACGGGGCGAGGAAGCCTTACTCAGCCCCTTTTCCTTGGTGGCCCTTGTTGACAGTTTGAGAGTTTTCAGGGCCTTGGGAACTCCCCTCCCAAAGCCTTCATTTTCATTCAGTGACTCCAACTTAGACAGTTCTCTTTTCCCCACCCTAGGCCCTCAGCTCCCACGCTTGGCTCTCGGTCCCAGCCGTTCTGTGTGTATCTGGGTAGCGCCCGGACGTGTTCATCGACATGCACACCGAGTTCCGTCCTCTAATCCTCATGCCCCACTGTCACTTTTGATTCTTCCTTCATCAGTACCAGAGCCTGAAGGAACAAGAAGTGGTCGACAGATTCAGGAACGTTCAGACCATGTATAATTTATAGCCTCAAGCCTAAATGGGATAATGTAAACTTGAAGGTGGTTCAAAGGAAATTCAAATGCTTTTTATGGTCTGGAAAGAAAAACTAATAGTATTTCCTCTCTAGCTGTAATAACCCATAATGACTGCAAACCAAGCCTGGTAGCTCATGCCAGCTCTTGCAAGGCTGAGGCAGGAGGACTGTTGAGTTCAAGACCAACCCACCCTGGGTCACATAGTGAAACCTGCCTCAAGATAAGTAAATAAGTAAACAAATAAACACTGCCAAATGTCCTTTGATCTGTTGAGGGTAAAACTGCCTCTCATTGATAAGCATTGAATTGAATGAGTTAAAATATGTAACATAGAGAAGAACTATATTTTTTTCATTTTGAAAATGAATATATGTATTATATGTATGTGTGTGCATGTGTCAGCACGCATGTGGAGGTCAGGGGACAATTCACAGAAAGCAGGTCTCTCCTTCCACTATGGAGGTTATATGGCTCAAACTCAGGTCATCAGGCCGGACAAGCCTCTAGGTGCTGAGCCAGCTCACCAACCCGAACTGCTTTATTTTTAAGACTTTTTTTTTTAACATGATAAAATAGAAACGAGCAATGAACATTTGCATTTTAATAATACCAAGTATCCTCTCGCGCACCACACAAACTCATTATATAATACATGTACAATGAATATAATTACATTTGTACACAAACTAGGTGCTGGATTGGAAAATCTGCTCATTGCTGCCAACAACTGTACTGGCTAGTGATTAAGTCATCTTGACACAAGCTAGTTTTCAAAGGAGGGAGGCTCTATGAAAAATGCCTCCATGTGACGGGGCTGTGGGCAAGCCTACAGGGCATCTTCTTAGTGACTGATGTGAGAAGGCCCAGGCCATTGTAGGTGGTGCCATCCCCTGACAGATGGTTTTGGATTCTATAAGAAAGCAGGCTGAGCAAGCAAGACATAGGGAGCAAGCCAGCAAGCAGCACCCTTCCATGGCCTCTGCATCAGCTCCTGCCTCCAGGCTCCTGCCCTGTGTGAGTTCCGGTCCTGACTTCCTTAGATGATGAGCAGTGACGGTATAGAGCAAATAAACCCTTTCCTCCCAAACTTGCTTTTTGGTCAAGGTGTTTCATTGCAGCAATAAAAATGCTAAGACAGCATAATACCCGTTTTTAATTGCTTTATGGGTTTTTTTGATCTTTCTTTCTTTCTTTCTTTCTTTTTTTTTAAATACAGAGGGTTTCTCTCTGCTCTGGAACTCACAGAGATCCGCCTGCCTCTGCCTCCCAAGTGCTGGGTTAAAGTGCCACCACTACCTGGCTAATTGCTTTGTGGTTTTTTTTTTTTTAAAATATAAGCAATAGCATTTATGTGCAAGCTGATGAAAATATAGCAGTCACTGGTGATGCTGCAGTCTGACTGAGAAAGAATGACAGAAGAAAATAAGACATATGGCACTCAGCAGTAATCAGACAGCACACTTTAGACACATAAGTCTTTGCCAGTCAGGTAGGAAAGAAAGCACTGTGGCCTACCACAGTGGACAGGGGAAGGGGAGGAGAATGAGCTTAATTGGAAATAACGACTAACCTTATATGATGAAAATCAAAAGGAAATGTAAATTCACTTAGACTTAAGGAACACCAACATCCAGAAACCAACCAGGCGTTGTGCCGCGATGTCTTTCCAGCACTTGGGAGGCTGCAGCAGCAAGGTGGAGTATTTGAGGAAAGCCTGGGATACGCAGCAAGATGTGGATCTTTTCTTTTTCACAAAAAGAAAATCAACAAATGTGGAAAACAACAACCAAGTAAAGTCTGTTGCAGACTGAGCATTCAAAGGCAGAGAAGGAGGCCTCAGGCCTCGGCCTGTGAAGTGCTCTCACGTGGGTGACAGTCACCGGTCACTTATGCTTGCCCAGCACACAGGCGCTGGGTGACCGTCACCAGTCACATTTGCACTGCACACAGGCGCTGGGTGACCGTCACCGGCCACTCACATTTGCACTGACTGAACACAGGCAGAGGCATTTCAGAGCAAAGACTGAAGGAGATATATTTGATAAATTTCTTGTGAGACTGGTGTGCACTACAATTTACTCCTATGCAGAAATGGAATTCTTTTTTTCTGCTGGTCTTCAAAAAGAGAGAGGTCCTTGTTTCTAGGACATTCTGGGGCCACCATCCCTGAGAAGACAGGTGTCAGAAGGACTCTGCTTCTTACACAGTGACCAACTGTGGGGATCTTGGAACACCAGAGCCACTGTGCAGTTGCTTTTTTTTTTTTTTAAGGAGGTGTGGGGGGCTTTTCCAAACAGAAAACACTAACTACAGATGATTTTGTTGCTGCTGTTGTTATTTTGACATTATTGGGAAAACTAGGATATTTTTCAGAAAGCCATGTCACCTGGGCATGGTAACTCACACCTGTAAGCTTGAGAAGCTGGGGCGCGAAGCTTACTGTGAGTGCAAGGGCTAACCTGAGCTACATAGTGACTCTCTGGCCAGTCTGAACTACCGAGTAAGATGTCACAAAACAAACAACATTGTCCCTCAAAGTGTTCTTTTGAAGCTGTAGCTGAAGGGATGGGGAGGGAGTTCGATTCATTCTGTGTTGTATTGGAGATTATATTACTCTGAATTATTTACTTCCTCTAAGTGGCAAGAAAAAAGTGCTCTTGTGCTCTTGACCACAGGATGAGAATCTAGGGTCCATGTGAAAGGAGAGTTTGTGCTCAGAGAAGCCAGTAGAAAGAAAACAGACTAAGGCCTGTTTAGACTCATTTGTAAATCTGCTTCATCTAAGCTGAATTCGTTATAAAATATTTAAGGTTTGTTTATTTTTACTTTGTGCATAATCACTGTTTGCCTGCATGTCTGTCTGTCTGTCTGTCTGTCTGTGTACTGTGTGCTAACCCGATGCCCCCAGAGACCAGAGAAGGCAAAGAGTGATTGCGACCTGGATTTGTAAACCTCCTAAGTTGATTTGGGCTGAGCATTTTGTCACAGCAGCAGAGAGGAAGCTCAGACAGTCACTGAAATTTTAACTCTTGAATCTAAGGTAATATTAGATACTTAGTAATGTGCAGGCTAAAGGATGCTTTGCAAATTTAATGTGTTATTATTATGAGTGTGTGTAAGATATGTATATGCATATGGGATGTGTGTATAAATGTGTGTGGGACATACGTGCCGCAGTGCGTGTATGGAGGTCAGAGGACCAACTCTGCAGAGCCTGTTCTCTCCATCCGATTTCACACGTGTTCTAAGAACTGAACTCAAGTCCTCATGCAGTAAGTGCCCTTCCCTGCTGAGCCGTTTCACTGGTCTGAGGAAGACTACTTAAACTAGGTTTTGAAGCCTGAAATCTTACTGGTGCTTCAACTTCAGAAAATGCAGCCTAGAAACCACACTCTACTTCCTTGCTATGCAATAATGCTAAATTCACTTAAGTATATAAAGAAATTAGATTGTGTGCAAAAATTATTATGCCAGGTGGTGGTGGCGCACACCTTTAATCCCAGCACTCGGGAGACAAAGATAGGCGGATCTCTGTGAGTTCGAGGCCAGCCTGGTCTACAAGAGCTAGTGCCAGGACAGGAACCAAAGCTACAGTGAAACCCTGTCTTGAAAAAATCAAAAAAAAAAACCAAAAAAACAAAAAAAAAAAACCTTTGTTATATATAGTTTTTCATTTAACCTGACTGGACTGCCTACCAATACTGAGACCCTGTTGTTGAAGAAATCACATGCTTTTATTGCTAGGATATAAAGATATCAGCTGGAACTGAACTGGATGCTCAGTAGCCCTCACCATGATGCAAGGCGCTATGCAAGCCGCTTGGGGAAAACGGTCATCAAAAGTTACCCAGTCACAGACTCTGTGTGCTGTGTTTCTGCTTACTCAGGTAAGACGAGCACTCTGGTGCAATAGTACAACTCTGCTATGGGGTTAGGCAACCATTTTCTGATTGGAAGTGAGGCCCGCTCCACAGGAGGGAACCCATGTTAGGCACTGTAAATGTGGGCAAGCTTCCACAGCGAGGAAGGTCACAAACCCTAATGATTGTTTTGTTAAATGGACGTGCTGTGTAATCCAGCACTTGTACTAGTGAGATGGGAGATGGAAAGAGGAGAACCACCCAGAAGCTTGCAGGCCAGCTGCCCAAAAGTGTACAGACTCTGACTCAAAATAAGGTGGAGAAATAAAACGGATTCCCGCAACCTGTCCTCTGACTTCCACACGTTTGCTGTGGTGCACACACACACACAAAGCACACACACACAAATAATAAATAAATAAAACGTTTAAACTACACAAAATAGTTGGTCCTCTAAGCTATCAATGACTTTAGAACATGTGGAGAAGGACAAAATATCAAAACAAAAGCTCCCTGTTTTGTCCACATCAGGAAGCATAAGCCACCTGCCTGGCTCGTTCTGTGTACTGTGATGGATGGGTGGGCAGAGGCAGGCCCTGCTGTGCTGCGTGGGAAGCTGCCAAGTTCTCACTCAGATTTTCACCTGATGCTTCTAGCTGTTGCTGATGGTGTCTGCTCACACCCATTAAAGTCATTAGAGCAAGCAGCACTGCAGTATCCTAAATCCATCATGCCTAGGGTAGTTTTTAGCTAGACCAGTTTGTACAGGAGAGACAGTTGCATCTTGGTTTTTCACTTGTTAAGTTTTCTGGCATTTTTCCTGGATCAACTATGGACATTTCCTTCTTTTCCTTCTCCTCATCTTCTCCAGTAATTGTGGAATCTACCCACATATAAGATCAAGCAGTATTATTATCGATGACATTTAGTTTCTCCATATGAGAGAAAGCCTGTTTCACATCTTACTGCCAACTACCATGGTGATTTTTACAGTAATAGGTAAACTGAACACTGAATATTTTAATAGCAACATTAAAAAGTATAAATTTAGAGAAATATAGACAGAAAGTTTGACATTCTCCTACTAAAGAAAGCAAACGAGGTGAAGACATAGATGCCATATTCAGAGTAAATTTCGACTCAGAAAATGTAGCATACTCAAGATTTGTAAAACTCTAATCAAGATCTAAAGTCATCTTAATGCCTCCCTCCTTGAGATATTGCTTTAGGAATAATCGAGAGGGAACTCCTATCTAGAACCTTCTAGAGAAACAGGCTTGCCAGACTTGCAGTACCAGCTTGTGTATGACCCAGTTCATAAAGGTATTTAATTCTGGGTGTAGGAACAAGGTTGTTTAGGAGAGAGAGTAATGAGGGCCAGAAACTCCCTGCGGTTATGTTCCTGTCGAAAGAGTACCCACAAATGGTGCTGGAGAATGGTTTTCTTTACCCCTACATCCAGCAATTGCCTTGACTTAAAAACAGATCTCCATCTCTGTGTTGGTAAATAGCTAGATGGTAAATCCTGGTAAGGAATTCCAAGAGGTTAGTGTGTCAGTTGCTGCCAAGGTGCCAGTGACCCAAAAGCAAAGAAATCAATCTAAATTCAAATCCCTCTTCAAAGACTTTATGTCAGAATAGGAGGCACTTGGGGTAAGGGGCAGGCAGTCTTAGGCAAGGACTGTATAAAGTCATAGAGGATCATTGATCTCCCAAAGCAACTGCTGTATTTTAACACAGGGGCGAAAACACTGTGTATCTTGTATTTTAGCATGAGAGCACCCCTGCAAGCGGAACCCCCGCACAACACAGCCTTTGCTTAAAAATAGTCTTCAAGACAATGAAGGGAACACACGTATATCCTTGGCTCTGGAAGTGAACGTGGGCCATTATTCATCCCTGTTGGATTTCATGGTTGGAGTTCCCTGAAGGCAGGTACAGTCTAAAAATAACTATGATGCAGTGAAGAATTAGTGTATTTTTGTCTGGAACCTAGAGAGGTGACTTAGAGGTCAAAGGCAAGTATTGCTCTTGCAGAGGGCCTGAGTTTGGCTCCCCGGACCTCTGTCAGGTGGTGCACACCTGCCTGTTGCTCAGCTCCAGGAGGAAGCCTTGGCCTCTGTGGACATCAGCACTCACATGCGCAGATGTACACACAGAGATACATAATTTAAACCATTTTTAAAGGATATTTTTGTTTTTGTTTATTGAAACAGGGTCTACGGCTTGCCTTGGCTTCCTTATGTAGCTGAGGATGACCTTGAACACTGATATTTCTGCTTTCACTTCCCACGCTGGGATACCAGAGAAATGGCATCAAATTCAGATTATCGCAATGCTCAGAATACATCCTGTTTTATTTTCATTTTTCATAAAATAAATGTATTTACTTATTTTCGGTATAGGTATTTATTGACATATATTAAATGTACACAACGACAGGTTTCATTCTGACATTTTCGTATATATTTTGTTATTACCTGTTTTGATCATATTCACCCTCTGTGGCCTCTTGGTACTCACCCTCCTACTCCTTCTCATTCCCTCCTCTTCCCAGCTAGTTGCCCTCATTTTCTTGTCTTCTTCTGGCCCTGGTGATTCAATGAGTTTAATTGGGCAAATTATAAGGGGGGGGGGAGTTTACATAACCTTTATAATAGTCCACGCTATTTTAATTGCTTGTTGGTATCTCTTACTGAGCTCACTTTATTCATCAAGCCTTACTGTAGGTCTGTATGTGTAGGGAAAACCTAGCATACATGAGTCCAGTCCTCTGTGGTGTGAGCACCCACTATGGGTCTTGAAACATGGGGGGGGGGGAGAGTCACATGGCTTCTGGCACTTCCGGCAGCAGTTTACAGCCCCGATGTAGGTTTGCCTTCCTCACCACATAAGGCCTCCCTTCTTCGCTTTCCAGCCTGGCAGAGCAGGACCTGCTCCCCCTCGACTCGCTCTTCATGATGCGCAAACGCTGACGCTGACGTAATGGCTATTGTTGATCTCCCGACTCCAGTGAATTCCTTCTGGCTCTCCCCGCCCACCCCCAGCATCCCTTCCCCAGTGCAGGTGACTCCCCATCATAAACTGATAGCAGTGTCCCTCAACGCTCCGGCACATTACACCAGGCACCTCGTACAGGGACATGAAATCTCTCATTAGTTTGTTTATGTAGATAACAGGGGCGCTAAAATACTCTGGTCTGCCATACTATCCATCTGCCATCCCTGTATCACTGCTTTTTTAAACCAGAGTATTTAAAACATATATAATACAAATACTTTCATGTTTATACTCACTTTATATCTCTAACAGATAAGGCCTTAAACCCACAATAATAATATGCTGAATAAATAAATAAATAGTACTTAATTTATGAAAACACAAAAACTCTGGGACAGGTCACATACGGAAAACTTAAAGAAGGACCTAAGAGGATGCCAGTTTTTCTAAACTTTCCTCTTTTAAGCATAGGTCATATTTCAAATGGAATCAGCCATCGGCGGGAAACCAAAGGCAATTTCCTTCCTCTGGTTTCCCACGCACTTCTACAGAATTCCTGCTGTTGGTCGTGACACTGACTTCAAGAACAACAGGCAGAAACTCTTAGTGATAGACTTTCTGGTGGGAGCTATGTCCTTAAGGACAGCCTGCTTGCTTTATGTGGCGATGACAGAGAAGCTCTAAAGCTTTCAATTTCTTCAGTTTTTTTCCCCATTGATTGTCTCAGTTTTTAGAGGGCTGCATCCTCTGCAGTTTTAATTTTAGTGTGTGTCTAAGGTAGTTTGATAGTTAGTATTATATGCATAGATTGTGTGCGCCTCCGTTTAAGTCCTATTGCCTTCTGAGCATGTCTCTAAATGAACAGCGATTACCTTAGATCTATGGTTCTCAACCTGTGGGTTGAAGTCCCTTTGGGAGAGTCGAATGGCCCTTTTACAGGGGTCACATATCAGCTATCCTGCATATCAGGTGTTTATCTTACGATCATAACAGTAATAAAAATGCAGTTATGAAGTCACAGCGATAATAATGTTACAGTTGGGGATCACCCCAACACATGAGGAACTGTATTAAAGGGTCGCAGCACTAGACGGCTGAGAAGCACTGCCTCAGATGCGCTCCTCATCTGATCCCGATTGATTACCCACCCGGAAAGAAGCAATCGCCTGATATTGGTTGCTTTTCTATTGCTGTGAAGAGACACTGTGACCATGGACACTCAGAGAAGGGAGAGTTTACTTGGGCTATGGTTCCTGGGGCTTAAAGCCCATGACTATTACAACGGGGAGGATGGCAACAGGCAGGCTGCCATGGTTCGGGAGCAGTAGCTGAGAGCTTACTATTTAGACGGAAGCATGTGGGAGAACACATAATCTAACTGGTAATGGTTTGGGTTTTTGAAACCTTAAAGCCCAGCCCCAGTGGGACACTTCCTCCACTGGGGAGCCACAGCATCCTTTCAAACAGTTCTACCAACTGGGACCACATACGCAAGCATATGAGCCTGTGGGCATCATTGTCATTCGAATCACCACACATATATTTATGCATCCTGTAATAAAGAGAAAATTCCTGATTTGGTATACTTCTCTGTAATTTTTTGACTGTATATAATCTATCTTACATTTTTCTTCAAATTTCTTTTTATATTTTTATGAGTATTTTGCTTGCATTGGGTCTGTGTGTCATATGCTTGCCTGGTACCCACAGTAAGTCACCATGTGCGTGTTGGGAATCAAACCTGGGTCCTCTAAGAGAGCAGCTGGTGCTCGGAACCTCGGAACCATCTCCAGCCCCTGTATATAAACTATCTTACTTCAGTCATTGCAATTCTATAGCATATGATACTCTCAAATTGACATTGAAGGTTTTTTTTTTTGCAGCCTGAACTGATTGTTTCATTGTAAAAACAACTGTTCGGGGATTATAACCAAATGATGAACTTGTCAAGGTAACGAAGGGAGCTAGAACACAGCCGCTCTATTAAAGCAGTAAACTCTGCTTGAGAAAGGCATCCAATGTGTTACCATCCAAGCGAGATCTTGCAAAGTGCGGGAGGCTCGGTGCTGCAGCAAACAATGAAAAGTTAGACACGGCAAAGACTCAGCCGGAGTGAATCACCGCAGCGGAGAAGAAACAACACCCACGGGTTCATTATTTTAAGAGAAAAATAAGCTCTCTTGATTTTACAGTAGAGAGCAGGGACTTGGGAAGAGGGAAGGAGAAGGCAGTGTGCTCTAATTTAAAAAAAAATTCAATTTAATTTTATATGTGTGAGTGGTTTGCCTGTATGTATGTCTGCACACCCACCGCATGCGTGCAGCGCCCTTGGCCAGGAGACAGTGTCAGATCCCCTGGAGCTGTAGTCACAGATTGTTGTATGCCACCCCATAGGTTCTGGGACTCATACCAGAGCCGTCTGAAAGAGCAGTCAGTGCTTTTAACTGCTGAGCCATGGCTCCAGCCCCGGTAGCAGGCTCCTGAAGGGAGGACGACTTTAACCCAGGACTTCTCACAATGAACTCTCAGAGATTATCCTGTGAAGGTTAAGCACTGAGACCAATACCTTTGTTTTGTTTTTGGTTTTTTTTTCTTCCTGCAATTAGAGATACGTTTTGATTGTGGATGACAAGGACAAAGAGTGAAAGAAAAGCTACCACAAGCCCACTATGCAGAATTTGTTCTGTTGATGTCATCGAGCCCCATGATGTGTATTACATATTTAAAAGGCATAGTTTCAATATATTTTGATTTTTTTTCCTGAGTTGTATAATCATTGCATTTGATTTGAGGCCATGTTACCGCTCTAAAAGAAACCCATTTGTAATCATTCCTCATTTCCCTTAGCACCCATCCCTTCTTACCCAGCCCTGAACTCTAGTCTACTTTCTATCAATTTTCCTATTCTGATCTTGTCATATAAATCTGAACACAATATTTCATTATGAAGAGCAGGTTTCTCTGACTCAGCTGAGTGAGTTTAAGACGTATCCACGTGCTGCGTGCATTTGATTTTTTATTGCTGCAATTAAATGTATCCATTTAACACATTTTCATTTTTCTGTTATTGTGAATGTTGGCTTGTGGCTGTTTCCTGAGTCAAGAAAAGGTGCTGTTAAGAATATTTACATAGAAGTTATTTTGTTTGACTTTTGAATGGTTTCAGGTCAGGGTGGCCTCAAACTTACTATATAACTAAGGCTTTACCTCCTGATTCTCCAGCCTCCTTGTCCCAGATGCTGGCGTGATAGGTATGTCTTACCATACCCAACTGTCTTCTGGAATCCAGGGCTACCATTTATGAGTCTCATGGTGATGTTGTTTACTAGTTTGAGACCGTGCTAACTTATCTTGCATAAATGGTTGTGTCCTTTTGCATGGCATGCAGCAGTGTGTGACAATTCTAGTTCTCTGTAATTTATCAACACTTGTTATTACCTGCGGAGGGGAAGTGGAGAGAAAGTCTATCCCAGTGCAACTGAAGTAGCATCTCATTTTGGTTTTGATTTGCATTTCCCTACTGACTGGACATGTTGAGCGCTTTTTCCTGTGTTTGTTGGCCACCTGTAAGTCTCCTAGGGAGAAATGTTTACTCTCATTCTTTGTCCTTTTAAATTTTAGGTCATCTTTTTTTTGTTGTTGTTGGGCTTTTTAATATTATGGGTACAATTCTTTTTGCACAAATATGAATTGCAAATTATCTCCCTTATTCTGAGTCATCATTCACTGTCTCGGTGGTGGAACTCACGGCACAAGTGTCTCGAGTCTGCTGCAGTTCGTGCATCTGTTTTCATTGCTGCTCCATCCTTTCCGTGCCGTCCTTGAGTAGGTGTCGCCTAACCCAAGATAGTGGAGATTAATCTCCTCATTCCTTCTAGGGGAGTTTGTCATCCATTTTGAATTGATTTTGTACATCAGGGATTATGACATTCTTTTTCAGGTGAGTACCCAGTCCCCCCTTGTACTTTGTGTTTTTTAAACACATTATTTACCCCACTGAACTGTTTTGGCACCTTTGTAGGAAATCAAGACTATAAATATGAGCTTATTTCTGGACTTCACATTCTATCCTTCTCCTCTCCGTCTAGTCTTCTGTAACTCCGGTTAACAACTGCCTGGAGGGATGAGGATGCGCTCCGTTGGTACAGTGCTTGCCTAGTATGCACAAAACCCTGGGATTGATCTTGGGCATCACGTCACACTTGGTGTGGTGGTACATTCCTGTAGAACCATCATGAAGTGGGTAGAGCCAGGAGGAGCAGGAATTCTTCCAGGCCACCCTTAGTTATGTAGCAAGTTGAGACTAGCCAAGGATATGAGACCCTGTTTCAAAAAAATAATTCCCTGGGGGTTGGCGAGATTGCTCAGTGGTTAAGAGCACTTTCTGCTTTTGCAGAGGTCCTGAGTTTAGTTCTCAGCTCCTACATGGTGGCTCACAACCATCTGTACCTCCAGTTATAGGCAATCTTAGGCCCTTTTCTGAACTCTGCAGGCACCAAGGGTACATGCGGTGCACATATGTCCATGCAGGCAAGCACTCAAACATATAAATAAAATGAAATAAATGTTTTTTTTTTAAAAAAAAAGAGTTTCAAGTCAGGCATAGTGGTGCATTTCAGTAGTTAGGAGGTAGAATCCAGAAGATCAGGGGTTCAAGACAAGCCTGGGCTGCAGGAGACTCTGTTTCCAAAAGCCAAATAGTTTGTTTTGTAATAGAGGGTAGGAGGAGAGTCAGAATGCATTATATACTTATGTGAAAGTTTTAAAGAACAAAATTCATCAATAAAAATTAATAAGTAGCTTTGTCATGACATTTCCATATATACACATAATATAAACATTCACCTCCCATTACCCTCTCTTGTCCTACCTCTCACTGGTATCTTACCTCTTCTCAAATAGTCCCCTTTCAGAAGCTTCTCATTTCTCAGGAGGTCCCATTTATTCAATGAGGCCCTTAATGTCTGTGCTGCTGGGGTTATACGTAGGAAGTGGTCTCCTGTGCCCATATGTTGTAGAGTACTTCCCACTTTTTCTTCTATCAGGTTCAGTGTGTTCAGATTGATATTGAGGTCTTTGATCCATTTGGACCTGAGTTTTGTGCATGGTGATAGATATGGGTCTATTTTCATTCTTCTACAGATTGACATCCAGTTTTGCCAGCACAATTTGTTGAATATGCTCTCTTTTTTCCATTGTATACTTTTAGCTCCTTTATCAAAAATCAGGTGTTCATAGGTTTGCGGGTTAAAGTCCGGGTCTTCTATTCGATTCCATTGGTCGACTTCTCTGTTTTTATGCCAATACCAAGCTGTTTTCAATACTGTAGCTCTGTAATAGAGTTTGAAGTCAGGGATGGTAATGCCTCCAGACAATCCTTTATTGTATAAGATTGTTTTGGCTATCCTGGTTTTTTTGTTTTCCATATAAAGTTGATTATTGTCTTCTCCAGATCTGTGAAGAATTTTGATGGGATTTTGATGGGGATTGCATTGAATCTATAGATTGCTTTTGGTAGAATTGCCATTTTTACTATGTTGATCTTCTGTAAAGCAAAGGACACTGTCACTAAGACAAAAAGGCAACCCAGTGACTGGGAGAAGATCTTCACCAACCCCGCAACTGACAAAGGTCTGATCTCCAAAATATATAAAGAACTCAAGAAACTAGACTGTAAAAGGCTAATCAACCCAATTATAAAATGGGGCACTGAGCTGAACAGAGAATTCTCAACAGAAGAAGTTCAAATGGCCAAAAGACACCTAAGGTCATGCTCAACTTCCTTAGCGATCAGGGAAATGCAAATCAAGACAACTTTAAGATACCATCTTACAGAATGGCTAAAATCAAAAACACCAATGATATCCTTTGCTGGAGAGGTTGTGGAGAAAGGGGTACACTCATCCATTGCTGGTGGGAATGCAAACTTGTGCAACCACTTTGGAAAGCAGTGTGGAGGTTTCTCAGGAAATTCGGCATCAATCTATCCCTGGACCCAGCAATATCACTCTTGGGAATATACCCAAGAGATGCCCTATCATACAACAAAAGTATATGCTCAACTATGTTCATAGCAGCATTGTTTGTAATAGCCAGAACCTGGAAACAACCTAGATGCCCTTCAATTGAAGAATGGATGAAGAAAGTATGGAATATATACATATTAGAGTACTACTCAGCAGTAAGAAACAATGACTTCTTGAATTTTGCATGCAAATGGATGGAAATAGAAAACACTATCCTGAGTGAGGTAAGCCAGACCCAAAAAGAGGAACATGGGATGTACTCCCTCATATTTGGTTTCTAGCCATAAATAAAGGACACTGAGCCTATAATTCGTGATCCTAGAGAAGCTAAATAAGAAGGAGAACCCAAAGAAAAACATATAGGCATCCTCCTGAATATTAACCTTCATCAGGCGATGAAAGGAGACAGAGACCCACATTGGAGCATCAGACTACAATCCCAAGGTCCAAATCAGGAGCAGAAGGAGAAAAAGCACGAGCAAGGAACTCAGGACGGCGAGGGGTGCACCCACACACTGAAACAATGGGGATGTTCTATCGGGAACTCACCAAGGCCAGCTGGACTGGGTCTGAAAAAGCCTGGGATAAAACCGGTCTTGCTGAACATAGCAGACAATGAGGACTGCTGAGAAGTCAAGAACAATGGCACTGGGTTTTGATCCTACTGCACGTCCTGGCTTTGTGGGAGATAGAGTTGCTGAATCTTGCTCAGCCACTCTTACCCAATAGATCTCAAGCGAGAGCCTAGCACACTTGGCAATCTTAGTAGATTTCTTCGAGTGTTCTTGTTTCTGTGCCTAAATGAAAATGATTTCATGTCTTTTGTCTTTCCAAACCGTTTGGTTACACCACCCAACCCCAGTTTACAGTCCCACACTTGCCTACTGGTTTTGGACCACAAACTGAAAACTAAAAGCAAAGGCCACCCAAACTACAATCTACCTTTGTGTGCACCCTTTAGGAGCTGCCTAGCCCTGTAGATCACATACCCTGTCATCTGGAAGGCCAGTGTTGCTGCCTATGTCTGAGACACTGAGACACGAGGCAGATCTCACATCTTTAAGACTGTGCATCTTGATGGCTTTATCGTGGCGTATTGCCACTGGTAAACAATGTCTTAAGAGTACTTATCTTAAAAGAGAGAGGAAAGTCACCTTGTTTGCTTCGGTCTCTGCAGCCGCAGTTAGCGTCTCTGCCCCCCCCCCCCCCCACTAACAAAACTTCTTGAGTTGTCCACAATAGCTAACTTCACCTTTGACCTGTTTTCTCCTTGGTCTGTGTCCCCTGAGTCTCTTCAGGTCCAAGTTTTTGACAGCTGCCATGTTGCAAATTTCCGCCCGTCTGAGACAGTCTTTCATCTTCCAGTGGTTTCTTCCCTTGATTCACTGGGAAAACGAATCTCTGGGTTTTCCATGTTCCGTGAAAACTATTCTCAAACCCTTTGCCGACTCCTCTTCTTGTCTGTCTCTTACGCTAGAGTGCAGAGGTCCCCCAGATCCCCTCTTCTTTCTACATATGCCCTCTCAATCAGATTTGGAGCTCTTTGTAAGAGTTTTTAAATGTGCCTGTCTATGTGTCTAAGTGAGTGTCTGTCATCTTTGAGGGGAAAAAAAGGCCTGCATAGGCCAGAAAAGGTGTTGGATTCCTCTGTAGTTAGAGTTACAGGTAGTTGTGGGCCACCCAGTGTGGGTGCTGAGATCCAAACTCAGATTCTCTGGAAGAGCAGCAAGTGTTCTTACCTGCTGAGCCAACTCTCCAGCCCTATAGGTCCCTTTGTCTTTAATAGTTCCCATACTGTCCAAATGTGTAAGTAAAGAATCTTTCAAAGACTTTAAAAACCACTTCTGAACAGCCAGTGGTGGCACGTGCCTTTAATCCCAGCACTTGGGTGGGAGGCAGAGGCAAGCGGATCTCTGTGAGTTCAAAGCCAGTCTGGCCTACAAAGCAAGTTCCAGGACAGCCAGAACTGTTACATAGAGAAAGCCTGTCTTGGAAAACAATATATGTATACAACAAACACACACACACACACACACACACGCACGCACGCACATGCACATGCACACACACACACACAAACCCAGCAACAACAACAAAGCTGGTAAAAGTGCCTAGGGAAAGAGCAGCTGAGGTAAAGGCCAACGAGGGCAGTCTGTATCGTTTAATTTTGCTACAATGACAAAGTAAAATGTAAAGAGTGTACAAGAGAGAAAAGGCCACAGTGAATTGGGGTTCTTCTTATTGAGGCCAAGCTACCCTACCTGACCAAGAAGGGCAGTTTGAGAATACAGGGCAGAGCTGAACAGGGCAGAGCTGATCAGTGCTAGTGTGAGGGTTCTAGAACAGTAGGAAGAACTGAATCCCAAACCCCGTGGAGGAATCAGCCCTAGCAGGCAGACAGAAAGGACCTGTCTTTCCTTAGTGTGTTTGGTCAGGGTGGCAGGGGGAGGGGTAGTGTCACAGCAGAGGGAGATCTGTGTGTGGCCAGGTGTGTAAGCGTGGTGGGGGAGCCACAGCAGAGGGGGATCTGTGTGGCTAAGCTGAGATGGTGCCTGCGTGGTGGCGTCCTGCTGGAGTCCTGAGACCAGCTTCTCTGTGGAGTGAGGGAGTTGGGGAAGAGACCTGTGTTAGAATGCAGCAAGGGCAAGTGGAAATACAGTTGTCCTGAGAACAGCAATGGGCTTGCTGAAGGTGTTTTCAGCAAATGTTTCTGAATGTGTGGTGCGGAGGGCAGCAGCGATGAGTCACGATTTCCTGGTTCAAATCCAGGCTCTGCCAGTAATGATTGTCTAACCTCAGGCGAGTTTGTTAAACTTCAAACTTCAGAATTTATTTAACAAATATTTATTTAAGTGCCAGGGGCTGAGGGTGGGGCCAAAAGAAGAAAAAGTCCCCTCTTTCATGGTTTTACCTTTCTCTTGGGTTTTTATGGTTTTAGAAGGGATTCTAATGTCTTAAATTTTAAAAGGTTAGCTTAAGCTTTTCAGTCTCTGACTTGGGATTTCTCTTACAATCAGGGTCAGCTCAGTTGACTGCCAGGGTGATTTTGTTTCTAAGTGTTACATAGAATGACGGCTCATGTTAGGTAATGGATTTAGTAAAATTTGCTCGTGCTGTGAAAGCTTGCTGGATGTCTCCACACTGTAGCTCTGCAGTAGCCAAAAATCAGCTAATTTGGGAGAAAAGACTGGGGCTGTGGTGCAGACATCTAACAGATGCGGAAGAAGAATGGAAAATAATTCTATACCCTGCTGTGATAACCAGAATGTGCTGCTAACTGACAAAAGGTGGAGGGAAAATGGCAGTCAAGTGCTCCTGTGTATATGCAAGATGGGGATATATATATATTTATGCATACACATAAATATTCTTATATATTTGAAATCAAAATGAGACAAAAAGGTTTAACTGTATTGAAAAGGTTGTCAGCAATCTGTGGAAAGGGAAAGAATAAAGAAGAAGGAACAAGAATAAAAGTAAACTTTTCAGAACATACATTGTTTTTGTAGATTTTATTTCACATCTTGTTAAAATAAAATAAAAAACAGTAATCCTAAAATATAAAAAAAACTATAGGAAACAAATGAGGAGATTGTAAAGAGAATAGAGGAAGCCGTGGCTCATCCTCCATGTGCTGCAAAGAACACGATGCTCCAGTTAGACATGGAAGGCCAGATGAAGAAGTTGTTTCCATATAAAAGAATATTTGAGAGCCAGGGATGTGGCTCAGGGGTAGAATGGTTTCCTAGGATATGCAGGGCTATGGGATGATCCCGAAAACTTTACAGAGAATATGAATTGGTTCTCTCTATTCACTGCTGAGGAACTTAGAGCCACCATAGATCTAAGATCCTCTCTTTTCATTTTTAAATATAATAGTTCTTTGACTTTTTAAAAATTTTTAAAAAAATTTAGTGCCCCAGCCATGTGCTTATATTGAGAAGAAAAATCCGACATAGAGTCTTTATCTATGGAAAATCAACATATTTTAGCAGTAGGGTTCTAAGTGTGCAGATGGCCATGGAGGCAGTGGTGCCTTCAGGGGTCAATGGCCTTGCTGTGTAAAATCCAGTAGACGCAGCCTGTGGCCTCCCTTTTGCTAAAGTTTACAAAAGTAGACTTTATAGCTCATTACCATTCCATTTGTCCTGACTATCAAATGACATCTTTGCAAAATCCGTGATGTTGGCTGGAGGTGGAGCTATAAAATAGACCTAAGCTTAATTGGGCATTTCCTGATTTGTCATCTCAGAAATCTCTGCTGTCAAAGGGGGCATGAATAGACCTGCAACCTGGAGGATGCTGGGGAGTTAATTCCTCAGACCTGTTGGAGTAAAGTCGAGGTTGTAAAGAATAATATTGACCAGTGAGACCACTGAGATTCGTATGAAGACAAATCTGTTATTATATTTAATATCAGTCATGCCATTGTAAGTATTAAATTTATCTGTGTAAGTTTTATTTTAATCAAGTTGGGCATAGTGATGCATACTTTTAATTCTAGTACTCATGAGGCAAAGCCTGGGGGGTGGGGGTGGGGGCTCTGGGTTGGAGGCCAGCCCGGTTAACATAGTGAGTTCCAGTTACACAGAGCGATCCTTTGTCAAAAACAACAACAAAAAAGAGAGAGCTTTAATCACCATGTTATGCTTTGTGGTTTTCATAAATATGAGTATAGGCAGAGAGAGATTCTGTTTTCTTTCTATCTCTTGATTCTGCCCCCTTCTCTGGGATTTGACTGGGGTCTGAACTACTTTGGTTCAGTCCATCTTCTCTAGACTGTCTTGACTTCCTGCCTAGATTCCCTACCTCTGATTTACTCCTCGATAACTTCTTATGTTTAACATCCCTCATACTCCTTTCTTCGTATTGTGGCGTGAATGGCAAATAAATGTTTCTTGTTACCTGTCACTGACATTTCCAATCATTTGTTAATGAAACATACCTTGAACTAGACGACTGAAACCTGCTTCTATTCGATCCTTGGATATGCCATCTGCCACTCTCTCTTTTCTGTTTTGTCTTTAGATGCCATTTCCTCTGAAAGCTTTTCGTGATCTCCCATGTCCATCATATGTACCATCCTATGTGTCCATGAGTCTATAATTCAACTTTTGCATCTGAAATCTATGTATCAGAAACAAGTCTTAAAGACTGTAACTCATAGAGACCGCCAATTCCTGGTCTGATTCATCGTGAAGAAACAAGTGGGAGAAATTCAGACAGGTCCAAGGCCGTCAATCATGCTTTCCTGCCTGGCTTGTTGTAACTTCATACGGGCGTTCCAAGCTTGCATAGGGAAGGAGTAAGGAGTAGCTCTCAGCGAATAGGTATGAGACGGAAGATCCCTGACATGAAAGAATGCAAACCATTGTTATTTCTGCACATGTCTCTGCAGAACACGAGAGTTACACACAGGTCAGCTCGGACTAGTGGAGCATTTCCTGTTCTAAGATTCAGCTTAAGGCAAACTCTGAGGATGGGTGCAGAGGCTGTCCATAACTCCTGTCTGATTGAGTCATTCCTGAGTATTTTCCTGCCCCTCCTTGCCATAAAGCATAATGCATACGAAGACAGCATTAGTAATACTATCTGTGATTTCCACGGGGTCTATTACAAGTAACGTCTCGCACAACCCGACAATTAAATGACCACCATAAACCATTTCAGTAAAGACTTTCTGTGAAGAAAACAAAAATTGACACTTAGCTGAATCAGACTGCTCTCTGTTGAGATCTGTGAGGAAATTCCAACAGGAGCCTCCTATTAAAGAGAATTAAAGGAGTAGACACAGAGTCTAAGACTGGAGTGGTCCCGAGGTTTGAGGTAGTAGTCCTGAAAAGTGGGTTGTATATTAAATATTAACCTGCCTTTGCCTAGCTCACATGCAGAAATGAGTTGCTGCTCACCAGACAGCATATTATAATAAATCACCCCACCCTTGCCTCTGAGATCACATTACAAATATGAGCACTCAGGGCACAGGCTAAAAGCTTCCGTGGGAAAACCAAGGGAAGGGGAGGGCGGGGGAACACGTAGGCATGAGTGTTTCTGAGGTTGGGTTTGGATGTTTGCAAGGTTTCAAAGGGGTTGGGATATGCTAGGAACCCTAAGAATAGTGGTTAGAACCATGTCCTTTGATTGACAGTCACGGGATGTGCTTGTGGAGCCATAACAGGAGGAACTCGCAGGGGGGTTCCTAGCTTGCCCTCTGTCGCTGTCATAAAACCATGACCAAACCAGCTTGGGGAGGAAAGGGTTTGCTTGACTTATACTTCCATGCGCCATCCGTCACTGAGGAAAGCCAGAGAAGAACTGAAGCAGGAACCTGGGGAAGGGACGGAAGCACAGACCATTGTTCTCTAGCTTGCTTCCAGGCTAGGACCACCCACAGTGGACTAGGCCCCCCACCCACATCCATCACTAACAAGGACAGTGCCTCCACAGACAGCCTACAAGCCAATCTGGCGTGGGCAGTTTCTCAGTTGAGGCTCGCTCTTCCCTAGTGACTCTAGTTTGTGTCAAGGTAACAAAAGCTAATGTGTGTAACATTGTAGTCTGAAGAATTTAGGATGCAAATCTGGGATTAAAATCTTGAGATGTCACCACCCGTGTGACCATGGAAAAGTTTGTAAGTACCTTAACCTGTTTCTTCATTGGTACTATGGGGATAACATTTCTACTTTATGGTATTATACTAAAAATGAAACATGACAATGTATGTAAAATTTCCTGATTCCTGGGTAGGAAGAGCGCTTCAGTGAGGAACTGAACTGCCCTGGAAGGTGAGCTTCTGCTTTATAAAGTCAGCCAGGCATGCAGCAGAGTGATAAAAATCCTTTCTCCTGCTTGGGTATGGAACATGGCAGGAGGTATGATGAATGGACTCTAGTGAATGAATGCATTTGAATCTAAAGTCCTAAAATATATGAAAGTTTACAAATATTGATCTAAAACAAATGGCCTTCAAGTTTATAGAACTAAAAGGCTAGGACAAATCTACCATTTTTATGGAGCGTGCCTGGTCTATTTTTGACTACTGATGGACTTGACGCAAACCAATGAACCAATCTGAAGCTGGATACTCAAAAAGATGTAAGAGATTTGTCCAATTAAGGTCTGCTTCTCCCTCCTCCTTCACAGAATGGCCTCAAATTCTCCGCTCTACCCTCCCGAGTGCTAGGATTATAGGAGTGGGCCATCGTGTCCAGCTAGGAATTCTTCTACATTCATCATTATGTAGAAATGATGTGTTTCCAAACATCATCATATCAAGACATTGAAAAAGGACAAGCTGGTTCTAAAGTTTTTACTGAAGAACAATTACGGATAATTAAGACGCTCTTAAGAGAGTGCCGAAGTGGGGGAACGTGTTCCACCAGCTAGCAAAACCTATAATGCTATAATAATAAGGCAGGGTAGTACTGGCGATAGGAGAGATGGCTTGGAGGAGAACAATGAGCCCTGAAACATTGACTGATACGTCCCAGATGCAATGACAATCATTTGAGAAAGGACACTAGTCAGTTAATACTATCCAGACAACTAGTTGGCCATTTGGAAAACCAAGAAGTAGATTCTTACTTCATAGCAACACAAACTAATTTCAACGTGGACCCACAATTTAAATATAAGAGAGAAAACTAAAACTTTCCCAAAATTACTAAGAAAAAAAAACCTCTCTAGCTTTAGGGTCCTCAAGGCATTTTGGACATCAAAGTTTCTAGCTGTAGAAGAGATTGGCCAACATAATTATATTAAACTTGATAGCTTGTATTCATAAAAAGACTCCATAAAGAGAGTAAGAAGAGAGCCTGGTGTGGGGGCACAGGCTGGAATCCCAGAGCTTGGAGTTTCAGGCCAGTCTGAGCGAGGAAATGAGATCCTGCCTTGAACTTCAGCTGGAAATTTTAAAGTAAAGCCTGGATAATTATCATAGGGTTATTTCAATGTTAGATTATCTAACTCTGAACGTTGTTCTGTGGAGTCATGAAAGAATGGCTCTGCCCTCATGTGTGCATGCTATAATTCACTTTCTAATTGTTCAACAGAAACGTCCTTGCTCCAAACACACAAGCTGTGACCGTGGGAAGAGCACATACTGAGTGCACACGAATGCTGTAGTAGCCAAAGCTTTTCATGAGTCCGGTTCTTTTCGAAGTCAACTTTAAAAGTTGAAAACACAGGGGCTGAAGAGACGGCTCAGCAATTAAGAGCACAGGCTGCTCTTCCAGAGGACCCAGGTTCTATTCCCAGCACCCACCCACATGGCACCTCACAGCCTCCAGTTTTATGGGGATCCAAAATCTCCTTCTGACCTCTGTGGACACTGCACACATGTGGTATACAGACACATATGTAAGTAAAACACCTATAAACAAATGTAAAATAAGCCTTTTATTTTATTTTTGTTGAAAATATTTTTTTCATACAATATATTGTGATCATGGTTTCTCCTCTCTCAGTTCTTCCAGGTCCTCCTCACCTCACCACCATTCAACTCCATGCCTTCTCTCTCTCTAGAAAACAAACTGGCAAACAAGAAACCAGAATTTAAAAAAAAAAAAAAAGAAAGAAAAAGAAAAAACACAAGAAACACACACAAACGAAACCCATAATAACACAAAATCAGAAACTGTAATATACAAGCAAAAGACCAGTAAGAAAAAAAAAAGCAGAAACAAAGCAATATGAGAAAACATGTCTCCAAAAACACCATTGAGTTTGGTTTTTTGAGTTGGCCATCTGCTGCCGGACATGAGACATACCCATAAGTATGGTTTCTATACCCTGTTAGACTCCATTGGAGAAAATTTTTTCTTGCAAGCAGATGTCAGTTGGAGATAACTTCTTAGTGAGGGGTGGGAGCTCATACCTTCTCAGGGCTGGGGCCCCACCTGGCTTCCTCTGCAGGCCCTGAGCATGCTGCCGCAGTCTCTAAGAGTTTGTGTGTGTGTGTGTGTGTGCACGCGTGTGCATGTGTGCATGTGCGCGAGAGAGAGACAGAGAGAGAGAGACAGAGGCAGAGACAGAGAATGAGTCATACTGCTTTCTTGTTGTCGTCTCTGGCTCTTACAGTCTTTTTGCCTCCTTTTCCCCCAGCTCCCTGAGCCCCTAAGAGAAGAGATTTTATGAAGCTACCCTATCATCTAGGACTGAGTGTTACAAAATCTCTCTTCACATGGTCCAGTTGGGAGTCTGTGTGTTAGTTCCCTCTACTGCAAGAGCAAGCGTCTCAGATGCTGGCTGAGTGGAGCACTGATCTATGGCTATAGCAGAGCATCCTCGGATTCATTTCATTGCTATGCTCCTCTAGCAGGATAGCATTTAGTTTCCCCCAGACCCAAGGCCTAGCTAGCCTCAGGTTCTTGGCCACCTGAGCACTGTCAGCTATGAGTTCCATCTCATGGAGTGGGTCTTAAATCCAACCAGAGTGGTTGGTTACTTTCACATTTGTGGCACTATTGCACCAGCATGCCATGCAGGCAGGTCACCATGGTAAAAGCACGGGGTTTGTAGCTGGGTTGATCGCTACCTTTCTCCTCTGGCAGCAGCAGAGTACCTTCCAGAACCAGGAGCACTAGTCAGTAGGAGTGAAAGCTCTGGTTAGGCATCAGTTTGACTTCTCTGTGCTCAGTGAGGAATGTTATCACTGTCTTCAGCAATAGGGCCTTTCCATCAGTTTGTGGGGAACAACTAACAGCCTCAGCAACAGCCTGAGATGTTTGGGGGTTCCCATGGGGTCTCTTTGGCCAATGACTCAACTAGATGCAGCCCATCCCTGGCACTGGAGGTTTCACTTGGTGGCAGAAGACACTGAGTTGAGATATTGTCAACCCAGTTTCTGGTGACTTCATTTAGATTTCTTTCATATATGTATACATTTTTTTTAAAATGAAGACATATAATCCCATACATATGTAGAATTTTTTTAAAGATTTATTTATTTATTTATTATGTATACAGTGTTCTGCCTGCACACAGAAAAGGGCACCAGATCTCATTCATTATAGATAACTGTGAGCCACCATGTGGTTGCTGGGAATTGAACTCAGGACCCCTGGAAGAGCAGCCAGTGTTCTTAACTTCTGAGCCCTAAATTTCTGTTTTTATATACCTGTTGAAATAAACTTAAATTTTAAAAGGCACATGTCAAACTCCTTCAGCATGCATATTTCAAAATGCACACAACAAAATGGACAACTGCAAAATGAAAACGAAATGATTCGTTTCTAATGAAAACCACAGTTGCTTTTTTTGATGGGTGATCTTACAGAAATCTATGTAGACACATGTAGATGTATTTTTATATAGTTAAATGTTCATATAAGCCAGATTTAACATAAAGTGAGATGCTAGTATAAAACAGAAAACACATGATACAAACAGAACAAACATATTTGCGAGGTATATAGTTGACGAAAGATTGGTGTAAATAATATATGTGTCAAGTTGTGAATGCTGAGATGAGGAACTATGAATGAAAAAACAGTATTTATAAAAGTTCAACCTTATCAGTAATTAGGGAGTGCATATTAAAATAATGTGATAGCTATTTATTTTTGGTAGGCTATCAAAAGGAATGTAAGAGTACTAGAGACTGGTGCAACCACTTTGGAAATATTGCAGAACCGTCTTGTGAAACTGAGCACCTCCCAGCCCGGGCGATAGTTCAGAGGGTGAAAATCACTTGCGCCATAAATCTGACCCCTGAGTTTGAAGTGCAGAAGGCATTTAAAAAACTGGGTGTAGCATTCATCTGTAATCCTAGGATTCCTACAGCGGGATGGAGACATGGAGACGCAGGAGACCTGCCTAGCTCACTGGCCGGCTAGCCTGGACGGCCCAGTGTGGCAGAAACAAGAGATACCACCTCCCCAAGGTGGAGAGAGAATGGGCTTCCTAAAGCTGTCCTCCATCTACAAGAAACAAATACACTTTTAAAAATTAAAAATTGAAAGCCGAACACCTCTAAATCCTCCGACCCTACAATGCACCTCTAAGAGCAAATGGGCTTCTCTCTTGGAGGTAAACAACAGTATTTTGGGGCATCTTGTTTATGATTTCCAGGGCAAAGCCTGGCTTTGTGGGGCAAGAGTTTATATGATTGGAGAAGGAGGAAGCTTTTAAGGACAAAGACACAAGCTGGCAACAGTGGCACAAGCCCAGCACTTGCAAGGTGGAGGCAGGAAGATCATGTCTGACGTCACACATGAGACCCTGTCTTAAAGACCAAAGTAAGAAAAAAATGAAATTATGAACAAACATTAAGTTCAAAAGTGAGTATTTATAATGGGAAAAGGCAAATTACAAGTCACCTAACTCAAGTAAGAGTTACTGCAAGTTTGAAACCCTCAAATTGAGGCAGAAAAACACACACGTTTAGTGTGTTCTTATAGACAAAGGATTCAAGTGTCTTCATATTCACATCTGCTATGGAACCAAATACATTCCTGACAGGAATGATAGCCCATTTGTCCGTCAGTAAAGTGAACTGTTACTAGCACACTTAGCAACTTCAGCGAATCATAGAAAAAAAGTTAATAAAAGCAAATATTGAAAGGTTATATACATAGATATATAGTATATATTATTTTTAGAAATCTCTGAATGGAAATGAAGCATTGCCAGCCAAAATAATCTAAAGAAAAGGACAAGCTGCACACACACACACACACGCAACACAACATACAAAATCAGGCCGAAGCAAGCAGCAGACTGCCAGAGATACAGAAAAAAAAGTTTTAGCATTTAATTTACTAATGGCAACGTAAAGTAGGATTTTTGTTTTGTTAGTATGTTCACACTTAACATAACTGCTAAATTTAGTTTCTGTGTGCATCAAATATTAGATCAAAATATATTTTAAAAAACGAACAAAACCTGACTTTGCACCCATTACCTCAATTTCCCTGCTTCGCTCTCCTATTTCCTCCCCACCCCAACAGAAGCGCAAGCGTCCTGAGACTTGTCCGGCTGTTCCAGAAGTTGGCAGCGTTGGCAGCGCAAAGGCCACCACCCGCTGGAACTAGGAACAGACTTTGAGGGTTTTGATTTTTTTTTTCTTCCTTTTTGGTTTAGTTTTGCACAGGGCGGGGCGGAGTGCTGTGGCGGTGAATATTTGGCATATCAACTACGCCATATCACGTTGCTCGGATTCTGGAGTTATTTTCAGCCGCTGACGGGAGAAGAGGGTTTTCTGGCCCACTCAAACTTCCCACTTTCTGAGCGTGGCGGCCCCCGCCCTTCCTGGCAGTTCTGCTTTCCCACCAGCCTACTCCCTGGCGTTCACTCTTCCAGAAGGATTCCCCCGCCCTCCCCTCCGCCCGCCCGCCCGCCCGCCCGCAGTCGCGTCACTGCGAGGGCGTGGCCCGCCGGAGCCCCGCCTCCTGTCGCGCACGCGTCGGGCCCTCAGATCACCCCCCCCCCACCGGCCGGGGACGCGGAGCTGCGCGGGCCAGTCGGCCGGAAGTTCGGCTCAGCGCCTGGAAAGGAGCGGCCCGAGCGAGAACGGACGCGGCCGGTCCGCGCGGGTGAGCGTGCGCCGCCCTGGCAACTCGGGCCTCCGGCTCCCGCGCCTGTGCTCCGTAACCCCGGCGCGAGGCGGCAGCCGACTCAACCGCGCCGCTCCCAGGGGTCCTCCTACGTGCGCGCGCCCGGAGCGCGGGCCCGCGGGCGGATGGGGAGGGCGGGAACGCGCCGGGTGCGGGCGTTGCCGAGAGCGGGAGGAGGGGGTTGCCGGCTCTTGGCGGCCCCACCCCTTCCTGATGGCCCTGCCAGAGTCTAGGCGGTTTGGGGGCCATGTTTTCTGTTTTTTAATAGAAAATGGGCTCTAGCGATTTCTTAAGTTTGTTTGTTTTTTTTTTTCTTTTGAGAAAATTATCAGCATATTTTTTATTCCCAAAATAAGGCTAAAATTCTTTCCCCACTGAATAATTTTTAAAAACATTTTTAATGTTCTCCAGAGTAAGAATACTTGGTTTCTAACACTTAGAAATCGTTTTTTTTTTTTTTTAATAAATATACTTAATCCTTAGGTGCCTGAGAGTCTTCATCTCTGTGTGTGTGAATATTAGTGTTTTCTTTGGAATGTGAAACTCAGGCCCTCATGTGCTAGCAGAGTGCTCTACTACTAAAGCACATCTCCAATCATATATACATGTATGTGTGTATACATGTATTATATATGTAATATGAACATTACATGTATGTATATACATGTGTGTGAAGTTGAGGTTGCATTGGCTTACTTTCCAATGCATTAGAAAAAGCAGCAATACACAGACTGAGCACTCTGTTACTTAGATAAACATAGCCTTTTTTTCCTGTTTGGTCCGTAGTTTTGATTTTTAAGATTCTAATCTAATTTAAGATTCTAATTTTCCATTGTGAAAATGCTGTAGAATGTCTATGATGTCCGATTCTTGAAAGCACAATTGATCAGTAAACAGAAATAGGTGTTATGCACAGCAGGGTCGTGTGTGTGTGTGTGTGTGTGTGTGTGTGTGTGTGTGTGTGGAGAAGGACCGTATCCCCGACCCCAGAGAAAATTGTTAAGTGGAAAAAAAGTTTGGCATAAGTAGTGACATGATGTCTTCACTATTGCTTGTAGTAAAACTCGCCGGCACATCATGAAGTACTAACGTGAACTTAACTGAGGGTAAAATATATCTCTTGGTGCAATTTCCTCAACAGACTATTAAAGAATGTTTGTTCCAAGATCACTGAAAATCAAGAGAAATTCTAATGATGACCTCAAAGGCTGTGTAGGTAAGAAAAGTAAGCCAGAAGCAGAAGACGTTCAGCTGGACAGCGCCGGAGCCATTCCAGTTCACGCTTCAGTTACCAAAGAAGCTGTCGCTGCAGACAGGCCCGGCAGTGCCTCAAGCCCCTCACCCAGGCCCTCTGGCCAGTTGGCTGAGGCTTGTTTGGTAGGACCTGAACAGGGTTCGAAGGACAGCGTTCCTTCCGAAGAGCCTGTGAAGTCATTTTCCAAAAACCAGCGCTGGCCGGAGCCTGGGGAGCCCGTGTGTGTTGTCTGTGGTCGCTACGGGGAGTACATCTGTGATAAGACTGACGAGGATGTGTGCAGCTTGGAGTGCAAAGCGAAGCATCTGCTGCAGGTTAAGGGAGAGGAGCAGTCGCCGAAGGCCGGCAGCCCGCAGAGAGCTGCCTCCGAGCCCGAGTCCCCACTGGGTGCCTTTTATGTCTATAGAGAGCACCCATTTATTGGGACCCTGAGAGAGGACCAGATTGAAACACTCAAACAGCAGCTGGGAATCTCGGTTCAAGGACAAGAAGTTGCCAGACCCATTATTGACTTTGAGCACTGTGGCTTCCCTGAGACCTTAAATCAGAACTTGAAGAAGTCGGGCTACGAGGTGCCAACTCCCATCCAGATGCAGATGATCCCTATGGGGCTTCTGGGAAGAGACATTCTGGCCAGCGCAGACACCGGCTCAGGAAAAACAGCTGCTTTTCTCCTTCCTGTTGTCATGCGAGCTTTATTCGAGGTAATGTACAGACTGACATGTATTCTCACAAACAGATGCGGTATTTACCAAGTTTCTTCATAGTTAATAAATTTGCAAGCTGCATCTCAGCGCCTATATAAGTCACTGATGCGCTGAGATGGTGGTTTTGTTTCTGTTTCACATGTGAGGCATAATTTCAAAGAATATTCTTTTTATTGTGTTGAACCAAAGCTCTCTTCCTGGAAGACCTAAAAATTAATTTCCTTACAAAACATTTTTATTTTTAGCAGGTTTTCTATAAAAGAACAAAGTTTTGATCTGGAGGGAAAACCCTGCTTACCAGATGGATGAGCTGCGGTTTATGTCAGCTAAGCTGCTTGGGTTTTAGAGAAACTGGCATTGTATGTTAAGTTAAAGTGCTGGTGCACTCTTAGTCGTGACCATGGCTCATCTTTAACTAGTACTGCTGGGCCTGGTGGCACAAGCCTGTATCCCAGCACTGAGGCAGGAGAACTGGGTTCCTGACAGCCTAGGCTTTGTAGTAAGACCATGTCTCAAGCAAAACAGAACAAGAAATACTAGCTTCTTTGTTAGTTTGTAGTGCATAAAGCATTCTCACGCACAATTTCACAAGCTCTGCAGATTTGTTTTCCTAGTCCTTGCCAAGTGTCATCTGAAATGGTTTGGAACCAGAGATATTTAAGATTTGGGAGTTTTTCCAGCTTCAGAATATTTGCATAGACTTTACTGCTTGAGCATCCCCAGTTCAGAAATCCAACACAAAGTGCTCCAGATCTGAAACATTTTTTTAAAAAATTTTAATTTTGTTTAAGTGTCTGGGTGCTTTCCTCTCTATGTGTCAGTGGATTACGTCTGTGTCCTTGCCAGACGAGGATGTTGGCGCTCCCGTAACTGGAGTCACAGGTGGTAGTGAACTTCCCTGGGAGTGCTGGGCACCAAACCTGGGTCCTCTGCAAGGTCAGCCAGTGCTCTTAACCACTGAGCTATCCCCACTGCTCCCAGGATCTGAAACTTTGGACCGTGTCGATGCTCCAAAGTCTTGGTATTTAAAGTGCATTTTGGTTTCAGACTGCTGGGCTGAAGATGCTTAGCCTGTCCTGGGGGCTTGTGGGCTGTGCATGGGGCAAAAAGAGTGAGGAGGGTAGACGGAGAGGGAAGAGAAGAAAGCAGTAGAGGACGCGCAAGGGGAGGTACCAGAGGCCTAAAGTGCAGCTCAAACATGGGTGATGAACAGAGCTAAGGGAGAGGATAGGTGTGGATGCCCCTCATGTGTCCATACATAGACTCAAGTTCTTTGGCAAAGAAAAAAAGAAAAAAGATGTAAAGATGTAAATGCACGAGAGTGGAGAATCAAAATACGGTGCCAAGTTTGGGTGGGTCTTCATGTGACCGCGGGAGTCCTCCTCGAAAGAGGAGACCTTTCCTGCCTTGCCCACTTTTGAGCTTCGATTGTTAATCTCAGTCATGTAAGAAATGGGTTCAATTTCTGATCAATTTTGGAGGCAAACTGTGCATGGGGTGAGCAAAAGGCTCATATCCGGGGCTGATGGTGTCACTGTGAAGGGCGTAGTTCACAGCAGCAGGGATTCGTCGTCTGGCTTTCCAAGTTGTTCTTCTCCTCTTTCAGGACAAAACTCCATCGGCACTCATTCTTACACCAACAAGAGAACTGGCCATCCAGATAGAGAGGCAAGCCAAGGAACTCATGAGTGGTCTGCCACGCATGAAGACGGTGCTTCTCGTGGGGGGCCTGCCTTTACCCCCACAGCTGCATCGCTTGCGCCAGCAGGTGAAGGTAAGCACCTGTTGGGAGAAGGCCTCTGACAGTTTTGTAAGCAATCGAGGAACGTGTGTGCGTGCGCGTGCCTGCGTGTGTGTGTGTGTGTGTGTGTGTGTGTGTGTGTGCGTGTGTGTGTGCGTGTGTGTGTGTGTGCGTGTGTGTGTGCGTGTGTGCGTGCGTGTGCATGATTCTCTTTGAGGATGTGATTTTAGGTAGCTTTTAGGTTTTTGCCAACTAGGTCTTTTTTTTCCTCAAGTTAAGTTTATAGCCAGTTGTAGTGATTCACCTGTAATACCTGCCCTGGAGGCTGAAGCAGGAGTATTGCTGAGAGTTTGTAGTCAGCCTGAGCAACACACAGCTGCAGAGTGAGGCGTTGTCTCGAAAAAATTTAAATAAATAAATAAATAAATAAATAATAAAATGTAGAGAGTGGACTGCAGCTTCCTGAGTGCTCGAATACTAAGCTCTGTTGTGTAGACTCATACACTTCATCTCGTAACCACATTTGCTCAGAAGGTAGGTCTGTTTATCCCATCTTATATGATTGGGAAGGCAGATCTCAGAAGGTGGGATTTAATTAAATATTCTTAGCTAGTAATTAATAATTTCCCAAACCGGGACCTTAGTTTATCTGACTCTGCTGCCCTCTTCACCGTGCTGCTGTGTGGGGGCTGTTTTCTGACAGGGGCAGTAATGTGATCTAGCAGCTGGGAGCTTGCTGACCGTGTCACAGAGGTGGGCTTGGCTTTGGTGAGCTCTGGTCTTCTAATTGAATTAGAATGGCTGTACATCCTTGTCGATTCAGTTTAAGGCAAGGTTGGCAAAGAGTAGACTGTAGCCTAGGTGCAGACATTGTCCCGGGGTCCCCTACTGTTCTGGACATTCCAAGGGAGAAATAGTTGTCAGAGAGCCCTGTGTGGAGAAGGGACAACGGGTACTTACCAACAGGTATGAAAATGCTGCAATATTTAAAAACCTCTGTATTAATACCTGTCATGCTTTTCAGACATCTCATCTGATATGTCTGACAGATTTAAAGCATGTCAAATACACTTGTAAGACATTTTTGATTGGCAGTTAGTGGGGAATTGGATCATCGATTTTCCTCATAAACCTCCACTATATATACAGAGAAAGGTGATATTTTGCTAGTGAAAAATTGTAAGTTCAGCAGTAGTATTTGTTTATAAGGCAAACCATTAACATAAGAACACTTTATGAACACCACATTGGGTTAGTAGAACTTGCTAGAGTCTCATATAAGCATACAATCTATTTTTATTGCACAGCTTTGAAACATTATGATGCATGTAAACATGTGTGCAATTTGAGGCAGGGTTTCTCTATAGCTTTGGAGCCTGTCCTGGAACTCACTCTGTAGACCAGGCTGGCCTCGAACTCACAGAGATCCGCCTGCCTCTGCCTCTCGAGTGCTGCGACTAAAGGCGTGCACCATCACCACCTGGCCTTCTTTTGGCTTTCCAAGACAAGTTGTTGTATGCTTGCTGGCCTCCAGCTTAAGTTCATCCACTCCAGCCTTCTGAGTTTGAGCTTGCTCCATCATGCTGCCTGCAGTTCATTCTCCGAAAGAAAAATAGTTATACATTGGGGGTAAGCTACAGTTCTCAATATTCAGTCATTTAGACGGCTGAATGCAGTGTTTTCACACATTTTTAAAAAACCAACTTGAGCAAAAGAAACCAGTACAATATAAGAAAGTTCTTTCTCCCAGGATTCTTGGAAGTACTCTTCTGACTTGGTGTTCTGTCAGTTTTACATATCAGAATGTGATTCCTCTAACCAAGGACATTACTCTGCATGTCCATAGTGCAATTACAGATTCAGGAAGTTAACACTGACATATTAGAATAGATCAGAAATTAACATGTCATCTACACTGTGGAGCCCACTCACATTTTTCTAATTCTGCCACCTACACACGCACACACACATGTGCACACACATACACACATGCACACACACACACACACACACACACACACCATACCCTATACCTGGTACCCTAGCATAAGAATCCAGCTCAAGCTGATGTAATGACAGCACCTCTAATTCTAGCACTATGGCTTGGAGACAAGAAGATTGAAGTTCAAGGCTAGCCTGGGCTACAGAGTAAAAGCCTGTCTCAGAAAATAAGCATTAAAAAATAAATAGGTACAGGATCGTATGATATATTTGGATGGTGTGTGTCATGGTTAGTGTTGTCAACTTGACAGGATCTTGGGTCACCTGAGAGATGGCCTTTGGGCATGCCCTGGGGGACTATGTCGATTACAGTAACCAGTGGGGGAAGACCCATCTTACTCGTAGTTCAGCGTTCCCTGGTAGGGGCTCCTGGACTGTAGAAAACTGAAAATGAAGCTGAGCACAAGCACGCAATTATTGTTCCCTGCTCTCTGACTGTGAGTGTCCTTGCCAAAAGTGGATTGCACCTTTGCACTGTGACCCAGAACAAACCTTTACCCTTAAGCTGCTCTGTTAGGGTATTTTATTATAGCAATGGGGGAAGATACTAAGACAGCATATATCTGTCCTCTTCAGTTTGCTGTGGTCTTTACATTTGTTTTTTGGGTTTTTTTCATGATTTTGACACTTCTAAGATTTACAAGTCACTTGGTTTTGTTGTTGTTGCTCTGATTTTTCTTATTGTACTTTTAGTTGTTTATGTATATGCATGTTTTATCTCCTTGTATGTATTTGCACCATGTGAGTACCTAGTGTAGAGGAGCTGGAGTCACAGATGGTTGTGAGCCACCAGGTGGGGGCTGGGAACAGCTAGTGCTTCTAACTATTAAGCCATCCTTTCAGTTTGTTCTTTTTACATTTTTCTATGTGTATGGTGTGTATTGTGATGTATGTGCACGTGTGTGTGCAGGTATGTACTCCTGTGCACGTGTAGAGGCCAGAGGAGGACACTGGTTCTCATGCTCTTTCACTTCCTGAGTCATTTCCTTAAGACAGGCTCTCTTACTGAAGCTGAATTCCAGAGAGCTGGGCTCACAGGCACATGCGCAGCCATGTCCAACTTGTGTGGGTGCTGAGGCCTTGCACTCAGGTCCTTGTGCTTGTACAGCAAGTGCTCTTGCCTACTGAGCCAGCCCCGCCCCCCATCTGTCTCCTGGTCTCAGACAGCATCTGAAGGGCTGAGGTTTCAGGTGTGCTCCATCGTGCCCAGCAGACAAACCACTTCAGAGAGAAATATATGTTGTTCTTTTCATTGCACCTTTTTTGGCAGCTTTTACTTTTTTTTCTTCCTTGAGGAACTGGGGTGGAACTCCAGGTCTCATGCATGCAAGGTGTCTTAGTTAGGGTTTCTATTGCTGTGAAGAGACACCATGACCATGGCAGCTCTTATGTAAGGAAAGCCTTTAATGGGGGGGGGTGGCATTTTCAGACATTCAGTCCATTATCATCAAGGTGGGACATGGCAGCGTGCAGGCAGACATGGTGCTGGAGAAGGAGCCGAGAGTTCTACAACTTGCAGGCAACAGGAAGTAAACTGAGACACTGGACGATATCTCGAGCACATATGAGACTCAAACCCTGCCTCCACAGTGACACACTTTCACCAATGAGACCATACCTGATCTAACAAGGCCTTGTCATTTTCTTTCAGATCACCTCACTAGGGAAACACTTCATGTGCCACTACCTTGTGGACTGTTAACCTGTCTTTAAACTGTGAAGTTTATTTTTTCCTTTTGTATTTAGTAAATATTTTGGGAGAAGTGCTTTGAGATACATGATGTCTAGTATTGATATGGTATCAGGATTCCTGTTTTGTCTAAAGGTGTAGTCTCCTATTGTGATTTGGTTTGGCCCTAATTTGAATGGTAGAAGTACCTGGAGCTGGTTTTTGTGGCTTTAGGTCATCTCTCCATTATCTCTGAGTACTTACTGTCTACTTAAGGAGGTCCCTGGCTGCCTTATTTTTTCCCTGGCCAGTACTGGAATCTTGCCTTTCTCCAAGGAGCCCTTTGTAGACACCCACTTCAGGAACTACGCAGGTGTACTTTGGTTGTTGTTTTTGAAGTACTCACCTTGTTTTATGATCTGGACAGACTTCTCCATTTATTGTCTATGTATCACAATAGCATTTTTATTTGTTTCTTCCTGTAGATGACTATTTTCTGAGAGCAGAAACAGTATATGACTGATTCATTGTGGTACTTTACACAGTGTCTTGTATAAAGTAGCTACCCAGTAAAAAATAGAATGAAAGGCCAGGTGTGGTAGTGTGTGCCTAAAACCCCACTACTCCGAAGGTGGAGGCAAGCCAGGAGTACATAGTGAGACCCTGTCCCAAAAGAAAGCAACAAAGATTAAGTGAATGAGTGAATATTATTTAATTTTAAATTTGCCTTTGATCTTTTATTCAGGTTATCATAGCAACCCCCGGACGACTTCTGGATATAATAAAACAGAACGCCGTATCACTTGGTGCCATAAAAATCGTGGTAGTAGACGAAGTAAGTAGTAATGTTTAAAACCTATTGATGAGGTTGGAGCATTGGCTCTGTGGTTAGTGTGTGCTGTGTCAGCGTGAGGACCTGAGTTCAAGTCCTCAGCACTCACGTGAAGTCTGGGCGTGGAGGTGCATGTGTGAAACAGCAGCGTGAGGAAGGCAGATGTCTCCAAGACTAAGGTGAGGGTCTGGGAAGATGGCCCAGGGGGTAAGGGCATTTGCCAGTCAAGCCTGATGACGAGTTCGGATCTCTAGAAGCCCTGGAAGAGCCGTGTGCACTAGCAGTAACAAATAGTAAGAGAGACCTTGGCTCATGCAAGGTGGAAGGTGAGGACCTAGCACCAAGGCTGTTCTCTGACCTCCAGACGTGCACTCTGTTACACAATCATACAAGTACACATACATAGAAAAGTAAATGTGTGTGTGTGTAAGATGAGGTGGAAAGTGATTGAGAAAGACAGTGACTGTTGATCTCTAAACCTTCACATGCATATAGGACATGCTTGTGTATACACCTGCAAGCATACATACACTACATATACATGTTAAAAACAATCATTTGATTTTATATAATTTATTTTAAAAGTATATTGTAGCTATGTAATGTCATTGTATATTCAGAGCATTCTCTGATTGAAAAAAAATTAGGAACTTGTAAAAATTTATTCTACTGGGTCTTATGCTGACTCTTATGTACACTGCAACTAAACTAAGGCATGACTCAGTTAAACCAAAGCTACCTTTTCCTAGTGCTGGACACTCAAACTCAGTGGGTACTATAATCTCCATGATAAGGTTTTGGGCTTTTTGTATTTTGTTTTATTTTGCTGTACTGGACATTGACCCTAGAACCTTCTGCATGCTACGCAACTACTCAACCACTGAATTACCTCTCCAGTCTCACAATGACAGGTTTTTAAAATCATTCTATGCTTCCTGACATTTAATAAAAAATCACGGACAATAATTATTTACAGGAACTGTAGAAGTAGCTGATAGTGGCTATTTGATGTATTTGAATAATGGTTCTTTTTCTATATGGGCATTGGTATAGTGGTTGGGAAATGTTTGTTGTTGTTAGCATACTATTTTATACTTCTGAAGTATAAAATGAAGTAGGGGCATTATTTTATTATATATGTGTGTGTGTAGTGTGTGTATGTAGTTATGTGTATGTATATATGTTGTATATATATATTCATGTTTGTGTATATATATTGTGTACATGTACTCGTGTGTATGTGTGTATATATAGTGTATATGTACTCGTGTGTGTGTATATATTGTGTATATGTACTCGTGTGTGTATATATTATGTACATGTACTCGTGTGTGTGTATATATAGTGTATATGTACTCGTGTGTGTGTATATATTGTGTACATGTACTCGTGTGTGTATATATAGTGTATATGTACTCATGTGTGTGTATATATTGTGTATATGTACTCGTGTGTGTGTATATATATTGTGTATATGTACTCGTGTGTGTGTATATATTGTGTACATGTACTCGTGTGTGTGTGTGTATATATAGTGTATATGTACTCATGTGTGTGTATATATATTGTGTATATGTACTCGTGTGTGTATATATATTGTGTATATGTACTCGTGTGTGTGTATATATATTGTGTATATGTACTCGTGCACTTGCCATAATGTGAGTGTAAAGATTAGAGACAACTTGTGCAAGTTGTTCTCTCTTCCACCTATGGGTGCCAGAGATCTAATCAGGTTTAGAGGGTTGATAGCAAGCACCTTTGCCACTGAGTCATCTTGTCAGCTCTATATTTTTGTATTTAATTGTTTTTATTATTATTATTGTGTGTGTGCATGACTATGCTCATGGGAGCATGCATGCCTTGACACCTGTGTGGAAGTCAGGGGACAGCTTTTGGAAGTTGGTTCCTTCCTTCCATTTTGAGTTTCTAGGGGTTGAACTCAGGTCATCACTTGTGGTGCAAGTGCCATTGCCCACTGAATCATCCTGCCATACCTGTATTATTATTATTACCACTATTATTCCATTGATTAGATCATATAACATCATGCAGACAAGCATGAGAACTGGACACATGTTTTTCATGGTCTCCCTCCGCAGTGACAGCAGAGGGTGGGTGTTATGCAGCAGTAAAGTGCAGTGCCAGCCTCTGACCATGAGCACATCCTGGTGCGCCCTTGTCCCTCAGGTGTGTGAAGATGATGTAGCCAAGACCCTCAAGACCAGAGTTTGAACTTTTTTTTTTTTTTTACCACTTGGGTAATCTTATAGAGTAGCAGTGAAGATGAGCAATGCTGGTAATGTCTCATAGACTAAGATGTCTAGAAGAAATGAAAAACAATGTAGTTGGATCCTTTGAAAGGTCTGCTAAGTCAGCGTTTTCCTGGGCAGCCTTTGGGTGGAGCTAGAGGGTGCTCGTTCTCTTATTTTTCCACAGCATTTTAATTTTCTGCAGTAAACAAGGATTGCTGGGGCCTGTAAGAAATCATGGCACATCACGGTGCAGAAAAAGTGTCCACTTAGCAATATGTATGGAGTGTCTGTCATGTGAGGCTCCTGCCCACGTGCCCCAGCATTGAAGAGGTGTGGTTTCTTTGTAGCTCAGAAGGAAAATGAGCTGGTAAACCATACAGGTTGTTTTGGCAGAAGTCAGTATAGAAGTGCTGTGTAGGTACAGATTAACCAACTCTGGATATGTACGTGGGATTGCAGAAACATTTTCACTATGTTTCAAACCTACGTGATACTGAAATTTTGAGAAAAAAAAGACATTCACTTGAAATAAAGGTCAAAACATTATCCTGTCTACTGAGATAAAGAAATACTCAAATAGGGGCTGGCAAGATGGCTGGAGGTGCTTGCTGCCAAGCCAGGCCATCTGAATTCAGTCTCCAGAACCTACAGGACAAAAGGAGAGAACAAACTCCAGCAAGTTGTTCTGTAGCCTACAGACACAGCATACCCACACACATGCGTGCGCGCGCACGCACACACACACACACACACACACACACACACACTAACACACACAAATAACATTTTTACTTTTAAAAAGTGCATAAACAGTGTAGGCCAATGATTAGCAAATACTTTCTTTAAAATAGTAGATGGAGAGATGGTTCAGTGGTTAAGAGCACTGACCATTCTCCTAGAGGACCCAAGTTCAATTCCCAGTACCCACATGGCTGTTCACAACAGTCTGTAATTCCAGTTCCAAGGGAACTCTTCTGGCCTCTGTGGGTATCAGACATTCACATGATACACAGACATACTTGCAGGCAAAACATTCATACACATAAAGTAAAAAGTTTTAAGTTTAAATAAAAGAATAGACGGTCACTATTGTAGGCTTTGGGGTCCAGTCTGATCTTTTGAAACTAACCTGTACAACCATAGCAACATGAAAATAACCAGCATGGTATGCTGGCACACACCTGCAATCCACTACTGTAGTGCCAAAGGCAGGAGGATCATAAATTCAAGGCCAATCTAGGCTACATAGCTAGACAGTGCTTCAAGAAAGCCAAAATAATCAAGCAGAAATAAACAGAAACCCAGATGTGGAGCCAAGGAGATTTTCAGTCATTGAGGACCTGAGTTTAATACTCTAGAATCCACATAAATGAAAGCTGAGTGTGGTGGTATACTCTTGTGTAGGTACCAGTTTGTAGGAGGAGGGCCCGTTTGTTTGTCCTGGCTTCCCAGAACCAAAATAACCACACAGAAATTGTATTAATTAAATACCTGCTTGGCCCCCCCATTAGCTCTAACTTCTTATTAGCTAACTCTTACATCTTAATTTAACCCATTTCTATTCATCTGTTTATCACCACGAGGTCGTGGCCTACCAGCAAAGTTCCAGCATGTCTTTCTCTAGTGGCAGAGCCATGGCATCTCTCTCTGCTTCTTCTTCCCAGCATTCCGTTTAGTTTCCCCCGCCTAGCTCTATTCCCCTCTAACTCTGCTACAGGCCCAAAGCAGTTCCTTTATTAACCGATGAAAGCAACACATAGACAGAAGGACTTCCTACACCACTCACGTAATCCTAGAACTGGGGAGGTGAAGACAGGCAGAGCCCTGTCTCAGGGGCCAGCCACTCTACCCTGCTTGACAAGCTTCAGCCCACTGGAAGACCCTGGCTCAAAAAACAAGGTGAAGGGTACCTAAAGAATGGTACCAAGGTTAACCCCTGGCCTTCATGCAGACATAAATGTCTGTAAATATACAGGTACACCTACACGAACACCATACACACACACACACACAAATGAAAAAAGAAAAAGGAAAGAAAGAAAAGAAAAAAATCCACACAGTTAACACAGCACTCACCTAGAGAAGGAGAGACAGGAGGATCTCAGTTATAAGACTAGCCAGAGTTATCTAGAGATACTCCCATCCAAAGCACCAAGGACTGGGGAAGGATGTATGGCCCCATGATTAAGAGGACCTGCTGCTCTTAGGAAGATTTGGGTTTGATTCCCAGCACCTACACCATAGCTGTCAGCTGTCTGTAACTCTTTTCCATGGGACCTGACACTTTCTAGTTTCTGTGGGCACCAGGCCCAAACATGTATGTACATATTCATTCATACACAAACACATAAACTAAACATCTTTAAAAAAGGATTGTAAGTATAATTGAATTGTAAAGTACTTGCCTAGCATTTGCAAGGTATTGGATTGTATCTGTTCCACCACTGAAAAAAAATGTGTTAGAAGAAGAGGAAAATGATTGGATATGATGGGTTTCCACAGAACAGGTAAAGGTTAGAATTTGTCTTGAATACCATGAACTAGTGGGGGAAACTACAATAAAATAAA
Organism: Alexandromys fortis; assembly: GCF_014885135.2. NCBI lineage: Eukaryota > Metazoa > Chordata > Mammalia > Rodentia > Cricetidae > Alexandromys > Alexandromys fortis. Next base: position 2,384,844 of record NW_026067940.1, on the reverse strand, counting down.
TACTGTATTATGTAAATGATGTGCTAATTGTCTAGGGCAATTAAGGTCAGGAGTAGAAATAAGAGAGTAAATGCTTTGGCACTATTAATAGTAATGGAGCCAGGTGGTGGGTGTGCACTCAGAAGGCAGAGGCAGGCAGATTCTGTGAGTTCGAGGCCAGCCTGGTCTACAAAGTGAGTTCCAGGACAGGCTCCAAAGCTACAGAGAAATCCTGTCTCGAAAATCCAATATATACTTGTGTGTGTGTCTGTGTGTCTGTGTGTGTGTGTGTACCTATGCATATATATAGTAATGGTCTGCCTTCTCTGAGGAGTGGAAAGGGGGGGTGGGGAGAAGGTAAAGGGAATGGGAGGATTAGGAGGATGGAAGGGAGGAGGAACTGGGATTTGTATGTAAAATTTAAAAAAAGGTTGATTTTAAAAAATTAAAAAATGGTTATGGGATTTGGACTGCTCCTCAGAAGATTTAAAAACCAGAGGACAGACCAGATATCCCCGTGAAGAGACAAGCAGCACTGTCAGAGAGCCCAGTGTCTTGTGGAGGGAGGAAGGAGACCAACCAGCCTGAAGAACCCTTCCTGAGAAATAATAGGAAGTGGAGTGGGGAAGCTCGGGTGGAGTCAAATTATAGAGGCCCTGAAAGGGAGGCAGAAGCTTCTGGATTTGATGTGGGAGACAATGAGGCTCTCTAAATTACGAGTTGGGTGTAGCTTGGTAAAAGTGGTGGTTTAGGGAAGCCATTCCCCTGCTCAGTACAAGAGAAGTTAAAGAAGAAGGACTCAGAGACCGAGCCATCCACAACCAGCCAAGGAGTGAAGGGGTCAAGGGCAGGGTGGAGGCCCTGAGACTGAAGGGTTAAGTCTGAGAGTCGCGTAAAGTCATCATTTATGAGCCCTCTGAAGACAGCATGTGGGGAAGGAAGGAGGCAGCTGGAGAGGTGACTCCATAAATTATAGTGTGCTTTTAATTTTAGCAAAGGGTAAGTGAGTAAATGCCGGGTCCTGGTTATGCTGTCTGAGTTCGCCCTTCTCTGAACAGTAGGCGAAGGGAAACGTTTCTCTCCATGCAGGAAGCGTGCATTGGAGTCTATGTGCTGTCTGGTTTCTCCAAGAGAAGGCTGGAGGGAAGTAGTGAGCAGAGAGGATGGAGGGCCTGGTGTTGGCGCTGGCAGCTGAGTCAGCACAGTAGCCTGGGACAGGAGCTGAGAGCAAGCGATGGCTCTCAAGGAGGGAGAGCCATTTCCTGCAATGACCTTTGCTCAGTGTCACCATCCTGTCTCTTGTCAGATCTTCCCTTTGGCCTAGAATTCTCTGCCACCCCCATCCTGCTCCTTCCTCACTGCTTCAGAATGAGAGACTCTGAAACTTCCCTGTCTCGGGAGGAGGGTTGAGGCCTTCCTCCGCTCTGTCGGACTATGCACAGACTGCACTGTCTCACTTGCACCGTGTTGCAGTGGATAAGCATTGATCTGTTCAACTTGGCCTAATGATAAAAATCATCTGGGGTCCAGATAGTATGTGCTGGCCTGTGACCCCAGCACTTAGTAGGCAGATGCTAGAGGGTGGGTTCAAAGCCAGTCTGAGGACACTGGAGAGATGGCTCAGTAATTAAGAGCACTTGCTACTCTTACAGAGGACCAGAGTTCAGTTCCCAGCACTCACCTGGTGGCTCTAGTCCTAGTTCCAGGGGATCCAACACCCTTTTCTGACCTCTGAAAGTCTAGGCACACGCATGGAGCACAGACTTGCCTGCCAAAAAAAATGCTCAAACACAAAAAATTAGTGAATCCAAAGCCAGTCTGGGCTACCAGGAAACCATATCTCCAAATAAAAGGAAGTGACAAACATTCAAAAACAGAACTGCCTGGCGTGTCAGTGAATGCAATCTAGACTGGCTTTCTCACTGGGACAGAGATTCAGCAGCCCAGGGATCTTGAAAACTCACCCTAGGTAATTCCTGGATTTTAAGAGGTTTGGGATACTGGCATGTGGCCTTTTACAAAATTAGGTCTTATTTAGTACTTAGAATTAAGGATGTCAGGGCTGGAGAGATGGCTCAGAGGTTAAGAGCACTGATTTTACTTCCAGAGGTCCTGAGTTCAATTCCCAGCAACCACATGGTGGTTCACAACCATCTGTAGTAAGATCTGGTGCCCTCTTCTGGAGTGTAGGCACACATGCAGCCAGAACACTGTATTCATAATAAATAAATAAATCTTAAAAAAAAAAAAGAATTAAGGATGTCCCTATATCTATGAAAGGTATTCTTTGGGGGGCTTTTCTCATGCTGGATACTGTTGGTTAGTGGATGTATGGAAAGGAATGCTGATGAGCTCTGCCCCGTGGATCTGTGGCGAGTGTATCTGTCCATGGCAATATGGCAGGGAAATATTTTCTTAGATTCTTAGAGGCTCTCTGGGAAGGTGCTGTATAATATATACTGAGATTTGATGGAGACACTTCTGGAGGGAAGACAGAAGACAGCCAGTGCACATCAGTGCACAGCCAGTGCACATCAGTGCACAGCCAGTGCACATCAGTGGACAGCCAGTGCACATCAGTGGACATCAATGCACAGCCAGTGCACATCAGTGGACAGGCAATGCACATCAGTGTACATCAGTGGACAGCCAGTGCATATCAGTGGACAGCCAGTGCACATCAGTGGACAGCCAGTGCACATCAGTGTACATCAGTGGACAGCCAGTGCATATCAGTGGACAGCCAGTGCACATCAGTGGACAGCCAGTGCACATCAGTGGACATCAGTGGACAGCCACTGCATATCAGTGGACAGCCAGTGCCCATCAGTGGACATCAGTGGACAGCCAGTGCACATCAGTGGACAGCCAGTGCACATCAGCGGACAGCCAGTGCACATCAGTGGACAGCCAGTGCACATCAGTGGACATCAGCGGACAACCAGTGGTAGGGAAGGCTTCAATGTGAATTGGGGAGAAATACCCACATTTAAGCCATAGCTATCTCAACATTAATTTTTTAATAAAATAATTTTATTATATAGGACATATCCATAGCTATAAGGAAATAAAATTTTGAAAAGCAAAAAGTGAACCCTGATAGGTATGGTGGCTCATGCCTATAAACCCAACACTTGGGAAGCTATCTCAGAAAGATCATGAATTCAAAGGCAGCCCAGCCTCCCTACCAAGACTCCGTTTCCAAAATCCAAGGCTGACAGATGCGCTTCAGTAGTGGAACACTAGCACACTCACAGACCTGGGTTAGATTCTCACCGCCGGAAGACAGAGTGCAGTGAGCAGACCTTCCCCTTACACACAGCAGCTCTCTAGGCTTCTCCACGGTAGCAGTTTAGTTTTCAGGGTTTCACCCTGTAGTTCAGTCTGTTCTTGAACTCAGTCCTCTTGCCTTGGCCTCCTGAGTGGTTGGATTACAGTGTAAACCATTCCCCCAGCCTAATTAATTTCTTGACTATATATACTTCCATTCTGTTCTGTCATATAAGCAGTATCGCATTACACAGTGTTCCCGCCTTTTCTCCATGCAATCGTTCATTGCCCAGCAAAGAGCTTTCTCTTTGTTTTTCAGGATGACACAGTGTTCTATGTTGCCATAATTTAACAAGTGCCTTATGTATAAGTATACAGAATGTCTCTCTTGCAGCTATTAATAATAATAATAATAATAATCCATATCATTAAGTTATATAGTTTATAATTTTGCATACACATTTCCCTGTTGGTCTTTTGGCACTGTACATTTGTATTTTTCTGTGTTTTTTATTTTTTTCTGTTCTTAATTATTCAGTCTTATCCTGAGTGGCTCTGGGTTGTAGTGCTGACTACGCCTGAGCTTAGAATGCCTTCCTTTTAGGCCGACACCATGCTGAAGATGGGCTTTCAGCAGCAAGTGCTTGACGTTTTGGAAACCACTCCTGCTGATTGTCAGACCATCTTGGTTTCTGCCACGATCCCAGGCAGCATAGAGCAGCTTGCAGAGCAGCTTCTGCACAACCCTGTGAGGATTATCACTGGGGACAAGAACCTGCCCTGCCCCAGCGTGCGGCAGATCATCCTATGGGTAGAAGATCCAGGCAAAAAGAAGAAGTTATTTGAAATCTTAAATGTGAGTATTTAAGCAGGCAGCCATGTTTGTGGCCTGTGTTTGTATTTCCTCAGCTCCAGAGTGATATTTAAGGGTAGCTTTGGAGGAATTTTGGTGCATATATTTAATAGTAAATCCTTTTATGTGCATCAGAATTCTGTAAGGATCAAATTGAATTTTGCTTCTGATGTTCATTTGAGGCAGACTTTTTCTATGTATCCCTGACTTGCCTGATACCATGTAGCCCAGGCTCACAACACTCCCACCTCCCTCTCCTTAGTATTGGGGTTAAAGGCATTTGCTGCCATGCCCAATTCAAAATTTTATTCTGGAAATATGTAGTGTAGATGCCTAGTTGCCGCTTTGTTAGGGTTCACATTTTATTATGTTTTTGAGGTCTCACTTTATAGGCCAACCTGGCTTTGAATTTATAATCCTACTTCAGCTCGTGGAGTTTGTAGTTTGCAGTGTTTGTGCCGTCCCTTTTGACTCAGAATCTTTTTTCTTTTCCTTATTATAAAAAGTATTTCATTTTGAAGATTATTCCTCACGAGTTGGGCATAATGATTCATGCCTATAATCCCAGTGTTTGGAAGGGCCGAGGCAGAACAGCCTTGTATTTGAAACTAGCTCTTGTAACAAGAGGAGGGGGCTGCCTGTAGTCCCAGCCGCCTGGCTAGCTTACAAACTGTATTCATTTAAACACTGCCTGGCCCATTAGCTCTAACTTCTTATTGGCTAATTCTTAGATCTTAATTTAACCCACTTTTGTTAATCTGTGTATTGCCTCATGTCTGTGGCTTACCAGCATGATTCTAACCAGCATCCATCTCAGGCAGGAGATCCATGGCATCTGCCCCTCTGCCCTTCTTCCCAGCATTCAGTTCTATCTACTCCACCTACCTAAGTTCTGTCCTATCAACGAGGCCAAGGCAGTTTCTTTGTTCTTTACCCAGTAACAGCAACACACTAACAGAAGGACCTCCTACACCAGACTAGGGCTACAAATTGAGCTCCAGACTCAAATTGAGCCTAGACTACAAAATATGATCCTTTCTCAAACATACACGTGCACACACACACTTCTTCAATATTTTAACTTTCAAAAATTATATATATTTTTCAGAGTGTTTCTTGTCTATTCTATCCTTGAGAATCTTTGAACTAATTTAAGCAAACTTGTTAGAGTGGCTGATATATGAAAAAATACTTACAAATATGGTATTAAGTTAAAAACAACTTGCATTGACTAGTGAGCAGGGTTTAGAACTATGTAATGGGCCTTAAATTTTTTAAATATATTTGTAATATTAATGTTGAAAAAGTGAAATGATGAGTTTGTGCATCCTTAAATGAGAACATTAGTTTTAGAAGATATGCTTTTATTTTGTATTATAAAATAATTATAATTTCTTTTTAGCAATATTTATAAGCCTTTCAATAGTTAGCTCTTGCTAATGATTTCAGAGTTTTCCACATAAGTTATGCTCTATGAAGAATTTAATTTCTTGTCTTGTTTCCTCAGGATAAGAAGCTCTTTAAACCTCCAGTGTTAGTATTTGTGGACTGCAAACTAGGTGCAGATCTGTTGAGTGAAGCAGTTCAGAAAATCACAGGTCTAAACAGCACGTCCATCCACTCAGAGAAGTCTCAGATGGAAAGGAGAGACATACTGAAGGTTGGCTTATAGCGCTCTGTATTCTCTGTCTTCAGAATCTATTTTGCTGCATTTTCAAGAGACGACCTACTGCCAACTGGTACAAGGCCGACCTGCTCAGTGAGAGGAACATGAGGAAGCAGTGACTGAAGTTCACTGTTCCTCTTGCTCAGGCCTCTGTGTGTGGGGAGCAATAAGCCAGCTCTCTGGAGGGTGTGCTAAATGGATAGCTAATTCACAATTCACTATTTCAGAAATCAGGTCAGTTTGGTCTGGGACAGAGCAGAAGCTCACCTTAGGAAGAGATTCACTTGAGTAAATTAGTAAAGTAAATTCCACAGAGGCTAGGGGGAGTTTAAAGTAAATCAGTTTTCAAGTGTAAGACTTCTGTTTATTGAAAAGCTGTTACAACAAAATACTGAGGTGAGCATTTAAAAACATCAGAATTACACAAAGCCATATAAAATAAATTCTAGATAATGATTTTTTTAACTGTTTATTGTTTTTTGCACAGGATTTTATTATGTACCACTAGCTGGCCTAGAACTCTATCTAGACCATGCTGGCCTTGAACTCAGAGGCCTCTGTCTCCTGAGGGCTGAAATTATAGATATGCCTTAACACTACTGGCCTGAATAATGAACTTTTTTGATTTATTGGAAAGGGATTACTGGAAGGAGACTATGAGGTGGTGGTGAGCACAGGAGTCTTGGGCCGAGGACTGGACTTGGTCAACGTCAAGCTGGTTGTGAATTTTGATATGCCTTCAAGCATGGATGAGTATATTCATCAGGTAAGGTGCTTCCTGTCCTGCCAGTTTGTTGGTGAGTTTGATTGGATAAGGCATTGTCAGATTGAGCAAACACTTTTTAAAAAGCAGGACATAAAACTTTGCATAATTTTAGTCTTGAAAAAATATATATACTTAGGACTGGAGAGTTAACTCAGCAGTTAAGAACACCGCCTACTCTAGAAGACCCTCGGCCAGTTCTCAGAGCCTACATGGTGGTCAACAACCATCTGTAACTGTGGTCCCAAGGGAGCTGACACCCCCTTCTGACCTCCTTGGGTACCATGCACATATTGTACATATGTACATACAGACAAAACATTCATTCATACACATAAAATTATTTTAAATTTTTTAATTAAAAAATGTGTGTGTGTGTGTGAGCGAGCGTGCATGTACATGTGTGAGTATGTGCACTTAGAAACAAAATTTTGGTTCTAAAAACTTTATACCTAAACCATGTTAAAAACTAGAAGTGAGAAACCTAAAATTCTGTTTATTTGTTTTAATGTTAAGGGTAGGAGAGATAGCTCAGTGGCTAAGGGTACTTGTTGCTCTTGCAGGGGGCCTGGTTCACTTCCCAGCACCCCCAGAGCAGCTCACAAGCATCTGTAGCTCTAGTTCTGGGGTCCAGGCACCCTCTTCTGGCTCTGCTAGCACTGGGCCTGCACATGATACAAAGCCATAAGAGGCAAAACACACACATGCATAAATTAAATCTTTAGAAAACATTTTAGGCACCAAATTATTGCTTCATTTTTGATGCTTTCTTTTTTTCCCTTCATCAAGTCCACTGGTAGCTTTTATATTTAGAAAAGAAACTTGTTTAAAAGATTGCTTTAAGTTGCTGTGCTGGCCAGAGTAAACGTGATCCTCTAAAATGCTTGTTTTAGGAATCTTGTCTTCTCTTCATATCCTTACTTGTCCTAGTCTTTCACCTGTTAAAGTTTCATTGGTTTCCTTTGCTGCCAGAAGTAACAATGGCCCCTCTTTCTGGCAGAAACAGAGCCTTTAGTGCTGTTATCTCTCTGACTGCCCCGTCTTCCTTCTGCGGCATCACTTACAGTCCCTCAAGCGCAGCCTTCCTCTGATGCTCTGGGACTCACCTCCCAGTGGCCGCATTGACTTTGCAGTGTCTACACTGCAGTGCAGCTTGAGTTTTACTTTGGCTTCATTGGGAATCAATGAAGGAGGTAGTGTTAGAACAAATGAAATGTTTCCTTCTAAATATTTCATAATTTTAGATAGAAACATTTCTAAAATGTTACAATATTGAGATGCTTCTTTGCCTCTTAGAAAATGCTAATTATAGTCATTTAACCTTTCAGGACATCCCAAGGCTGACTTTGGCTTTCCGTATCCCCACTACAATATAGTGGTGGCCTCTGGGCTTGGTGAATGTGTGAGGTTTCTTAACTCTGTTTAGATGACTCTAGAGCTGGCTGCTTTTCCAGCTCTGTCTGTGTCTTAGATTATTTCAGTTCTTAAAGCACATATTCATGGTAACAAGCATCACACATAACAAAAGGCATAGAATGAGAAGTAAGCCTTCTTTTTTGTTTTGAGACAGGATCTCTACATAGCCCTGCCTGCCACAGACCTCGCAGAGATCCGCCTGCTGCTGCCTCCTGAACGCTGGTATTAAAAGAGTGCACCATCACACCTGGCAACAGGTCTTCTTTACCATTTCCTTCTATCTTTGAGTTTTGGCAGGTAATAGTTTAAAAATTATAAGCATACATACATATAAGGTACACAAATTTATTACATACATGTAAATGGGACCACATCATAATTATTGTTCCATGCCTTGCTTTATTAAATATATCTCAGATGTCTTTTCTCATCTGCATACATAATAAGTACCATTTAGATGTTAATAGGTATATTCGGGCTCTTTAAATGTTTTCACTAACTTCCTTGGCTTGTCCCATTTTGACTGCTACAAGATGATACACTGTGTGAATGTACTGTGAGTTAACACACTTTATTGATTGCTATGCTCCCAGTGCCTTACTGTTAAAGAATGCTGCGGTAGCATTCACATACTTGTCTTTTTATGAGAGCTAGTATACAACGAGTTCCTCTGGCCATGGGCACGGTGGTCAAACCAGTATTTGCAGCTATGGGAGAGGCTGGATCAAAAGGATTGTTTGAGCCCAGAAGTTTGTGGATAACCTGAGCAGTATAGCAAGACCCTATCTAGATTAAAAAAAAAAAAATTTTTTTTTTTTGAGTAGAACTGCTACTGCCAAAGATAAGTATAATAGGAATTCCCATGTGGCCGGTTTTTATTTTTAATGGTAGAACGTTTCTGGGAAAAGTAATTTGATATTAGATAGCATCAGCTACCTTAGAGTTTAGAAAGTATTGGAGGTGTTTTTGTTTTATGCGGGGTTTTAGACCCAGGGCTACATGCATGCTGGGCAAACACTTAACTACTAAGCCACACTCCCCATCCCTGCCCCCCCCCCTTAATTTTGAGATTGTGTCTTTTCAAGTGGATCAAGCTAACTTCAAACTTAGGGTTCTCTTGCCTCAGCTTCCCAAGTAGCTGGGATTACAGGGGTTTGCTCCCACTCCCTGCTACACTCTGTACCTCATAGTAATCATCAGTAGATACAGTTCCGAAACTGTACAACCCACTCATTTAGAGAGAATCCAAACAGTTAAGTATGTATCTGTACAGTTGTACAAACATAACTGCAGTCAGGTCTAGAAAATGTTTCACCCTAGAACAGATGCCCATATCACCAGCAGGCACCCCCACACCTGAGCAATCACTCACCCTCCGCTTCTGTCTCTGTAGATTTGACTCTTGTGGTCATTTCGTGTAAAAAGAACCATGTCATGTGTGATCTTCTATAACTTTTTTATTTTTTTCTTACTGTCTTCAACATTTACCCATTTTATAGCATTATATTTTAATTTTGTTTTATCTTTTATTGCCAAAAATATTCCAATTATGATACATCACCTTTCTGAGCCCATTTGCTAATTGTACTTTATATTTTTGGCTACTGTTAATATCAGCTGCCCTGCTGTGAATACTCATATACAGGTTTTTCTGGCCACACATTTTTATTCCTCTTGGCTAGTACCTAGGATCAGAGTTGTCCAATTCAATGGTGACTTTGTGTTTAACCTTTTCAGGATCTACCAGACTGTTTTCCAAAGTAACTTTTACATATTCTTCAACAATATGTGAGTTCCAGTTTCTCTACATCTGCCAAGTCTTGTTATTCCTTGATTGATGATTGATTGAGTGAGTAAGTGATTGATTTTAAAGTCAAGGTTTCATGAATTCTCATATTCCATGCTGACCTTGAATCTCAAAGTAACTGAAGATAACCTTGAACTTCCCGTTGCTAGAATTACAGACACACATTACTGCACCTTGTTTATGCCCTGCTGGGGATCTAACCCAGGGCTCCTCCTTGCCAGGCAAGCACTCTATCAACTGAGCTACATTCTAACCCGCCTTCTTGATTATAGACCCCTTAGCAAGGATGAAATGGTGTTTTGTTATGGCTTTGGGTTGCATTTCTCAATAGTGAATGTAGCTGTAGGAATATCTTTTCAATACTTGTATTTTCAATACAAATATATTTGTATATCTTCTTTGGTAAGGTTCTTTAAATTAGGTTATCATTATTATTAAGCCTTAAATATTTTTTGCATATTCTAGAAAACTTGCATCAAATACATGATTGTTAATACTTTCTCCTCTTTTGTAGGTTGTAGTTATTTCAATGTCAGTTTGTATTTTATTTGAACAATCCATATAAAAAAAATCCAGCAATATAATTCATCAGATCAGCTAAAGCGCGGAGCTGACACACACCTTGGCGTCTGCTTCCTCGCTTTGCAGTCTCCTTCCCTAGAGGCCTTCAGCCCTTTTCGCTTTTTCAGAGCTTTTTGTCTTTAGTAACCTTAAAGCTACCTTCTATAGGAACCATCAGTTCCTTCAATATTTCTTTGTGTTTTAGATTTTTATGACAGGGTCTCTCTATCCCTGGCTGTCCTAGAGCTGCTATATAGACCAGGCTAGCCGCAAGCTCACAGAGATCTGCCTCCTCTGCCTCCTGAGTGCTGGGATCCAAAGCATGTGCCACCACACCTGGCTCACATAAATATTTCTAAGTATAGACTTTAGATTTTACATTTCAGTTGATGAACAGAAGCTGACAATGTCTCTGTTCCCCTCTTCTGAAAACTTTCTCAGAATATTTTCCTTTTGTATTTAGAAACAAGATTTTGTGCTAGCTATAGATTTCAGTATTTGAATCACAAACTGTGTCCATTCTGTCCAACAGAGAACCCTGTAAAAATGAAATAGCTTAAATCTAACATTTCAAGGCACAAAAACTAGACCAAACAGTCTTGTTGTGCTGTTTCATTAAAATTAACATAGCAAAAAAATACATATGCTGCCATCAACCCTCTATCTTGATTTCATAAATACATTAAGACATACAGTCCAGAGAGCACCATTAGGATTGTAGCCCAGGGGTACTGCTCAATGCTTGGCACACCTGAGACTGGGTGCAGTACCCAGCATACACTTGTGCACACATATGTGCACACACGCACACACACGTGCACGCACGCACACACATATGCATGCACTCCCACAGAAGAAAACATGCACCTGAATGAATGTTAAGCTATGTAAACACATTTAATGATAGTCTTCATTTCTCTGGAAATGAAGTGACACCTGAAAGTGTCTTTTTGCTTTGTTTCAGGTCGGCAGGGTAGGGAGACTCGGTCAAGATGGAACCGCGATTACTTTTATCAATAACAACTCTAAACGGCTCTTCTGGGATGTTGCCAAAAGAGTGAAGCCCACGGGATCCATTCTCCCCCCACAACTGCTAAATTCCCCTTACCTTCATGAGCAGAAGAGAAAGGAGCAACAGAAAGACAAACAGACACAGAGCAACCTGGTCACGGGGGCTAACCTCATGGACATTATCAGGAAACATGAAAGGAGCAATTCACAAAAATGACCTGGCGTGCCACTTCCAGCAGGCTTTACTATGTATTATCAGTAAAATTTCTAATAACTGCTATATGACTGAGTAAATAAAAATGTGCAAGGAACAAGCCTGCTGGCGGTGGTGCAAGCCTTTAATCGCAGCACTCAGGAGGCAGAGGCAGGCGGATCTCTGAGTTTGAGGCCAACCTGGTCTACAAGAGCTAGTTCCAGGATAGGCTCCAATGCTACAGTGAAACCCTGTCTCAAAAAACAACAACAACAACAACAAATGTACAAGGAACTGGACAGTGGTTACACACGACTTTAATCCTAATATTCAGAGGTGGAGGCAGGCAGATTTCTATGATTTCAAGGCTAGCCTGGTCTATTGCGTGAGTTCCAGGACAGCCAGGATTGTTAGTTTTTCTTAGGGGGATAAAAGGTTAAAAAAAAAAAAAAACTACAAGGAACAGAAGAATCTTTAAGATCTTTTTTAAATTTAATAAAATTTGTACAGCAATGGTCTATTTATTTCAATTCACAACTGTGTTATTAAAAATAAAATCAGAAGATAAATTGCTTAAAAAAAATGCAGTTTGTGTCCTCTGACCAGCGTTCTCTGTTGTTGAATAGGTCGTTCCCAGAGCTATTGCTGTCAGGGCAGGACCCTCCCTCCCCAGCACGGGCTCCTGCCCTGCCCCAGCAGCACCGGAAGCACACAGAGGCTTGAGTCCTTGTCGGATGGTTAGGAAGAAAGTGAATGATTACAACTTGAAACTCCGAAGTGTTTTGAAAAGAAGTACAAATGTCTAGTTTTGGCCGGGCGATGGTGGCGCACACCTTTAATCCCAGCACTCGGGAGGCAGAGACAGGCAGATCTCTGTGAGTTCGAGGCCAGCCTGGTCTACAAGAGCTAGTTCCAGGACAGGAACCAAAAGCTACGGAGAAACCCTGTCTCGAAAATCAAAAAAAAAAAAAAAAGTCTAGTTTTGTTCCCAGTTGCTTTCCCTTTGGCTTGGTTAGCAACTTTTAAAACTTCCTCCCCAAATGGTTCTACCAACAGGAGATCAAGCAGTCGAATGTATGAACCTCTGGGGCCATTGGCTTTCTTTTCATTAAAAACCAGTCGCGTTTGATGGGGGATATTTAGGAGTAGTCATACAGGCGTTGAGGTGGAACTTTGAGCTAAAGCATCTTCCCTGAGCTGTCACAAACGAGTGCCTGACCCAGTGTGCGTCCCTTGGACTCTGTGTCTGTATGCATGTGTATATATGCATAACCTCAAGGGAGCCTGGGAAGCCAAGGATTCAGAGTCCCAAGTGCTACCCACAGCAAGGATGCTGCAAGAGTGAGCTAAGTGCCCATAATTTCTGGGCAGCGGGACAGCTGAGTCGTGTTTGCTTGTTTGTTTTGTTTTAAACTAGATTCAAAGTTGTTTTAAGGAAAATTGGGTAGCCAAAAAAGTAAGATGGCTTTCTGAATCAACCCTTCTCGGAGAGTCAGGTGTAGTAAGTAGCTCATTCATGCCTGTCATCCCAGGAATTAGCAGTCTGAGACAGGAGGATCACTGCCAGTTTAAGGCCAGCTTGGCCTACAAAGTGAGACCCTTTTTTAAAAATCAAACAAAGCAACAGCAAATGATGAAACTGTATTTGAACAAACAATACCACAAGTAGTTCACTGGTACTCGGTTGCTTCTGTCCCACTGCTGTGTTCCAGCGGCCTTGCAGCTGGCTGCTGATCTCCTTAGGACCCGCTGTAAGCTGACTACTTCATTGTGTGGAGGTAGCTGAGAGTGCAGCGGAGGAGGAAAAGAGCTCACTGTTGGTGCAGTTCCCCTGCTGGTCCTCACAGTGAAACCTTGAAGCTCTTCCTGCTCCAAATCTCAGCTCTTGGCTTCTGCTTCCCATTTTTCTATAGCTTCTACTCCTTTTTTACTCCATTGTCTTTAGGCGCGGCAGTGCTGTGGTTCTTCTTACATAGACCAGAACATTAAACTTTACAAAGGAAGCTGCTCAGAGCATTGCTGGTATTTATTTTAGTTACGTTGTTCTGTGACAGCTTCACACATACAGTACTTTCTGGTTACTCTTACCCTCACCCCCTCCCTACCAGTCTCCTTCCCACAGTCTCAACTTTAGGTCTGTTTGTGTCCCTCTGAGTTTACCCAGGCCATCTGTGGGGTTGTGGGTTTGCAACTACCCATCGGAGCTTGGTGAGCTCAGCACTGGGACACAGCTCAAGACGATGACCCTCCCCCCTCCAGAATCCATCAGTAGCCAGGGCAGGGTAGGGCAGGTATTTTTAGTTACCATCTACTGTCATTATTCCATGCAAGAAAGAACACGCCAAGCAAAACAAGAAGGAAGAGTGAGTGCACAGGGACAGATCTTGCTCAGAAATGGCAAGAAGGAACTACACTATAAATATTTCAGTAGTTTTGTAGAAATTATTGTACGGTTCAAAATACAAATGAGCTGAAATAACTAACATATATGCAGCCATTTCTTTTCCGGTAATTACCCGACAAAGGTGCAGAACCGATTCCTTGGTTGTTTTATTGCAGAGTTGAAGCAAACAGCTTTTCCGTTGTAAACAGCATAGCTGTAAGTGACTTTTAGACTGTGAGTTACTCAGGAGCCTCTTTATCAGATGCTGTAGATCATTCGACTAGTGTTCCTGAAGCCAAGCGCACTCCCCAAATCAGAAAGATGAAGGGCCTTTCTAATGTGTGGCTTCAGAACACCTTATAGAAAACATCGCCATATCGTTCACCTACAGCCCACACTATCCTCGGAATGCAATAAGTTAAGCTAAGCCTACTAACTTCCAAAGTGTTCCAAAGAGGCCTCACTGTTTCTGGTGGGGGGCAAACACTGCGCAGGGCGGGGGGGGGGGGGACGACTCTGCTCTGGGTTCTTATTAGCATATTTTATCCCCCCCTTCTGTTTTCCACAGACTACATGAAATTTCCTCCATTAGCATAGGTATGGTGCCAGGGGTAACAAGTCACACGAGGTGACTTTCCTGGCAACCTGAAGTAAACCGACTCCACACAGATAGCCCTCTTTTGTTGTCTCCCAGCCTCACTTACAGTGACCCCAGAGGCCCAAGGTCACGGTGTGAAAACCAGCCAATGATAATTAAGTAAACACACTTCTCCAATTCAGTTGTTGGTGCCAAGAGTTATTTTATAAAATGCAGTATTTGTGGTATTTTTGGACCAGATCACAAATAAGAAGTGAGACAAAAAGCAGCCTTTAAAATGAATTTGAGTTTATGACGATTTCACCTGTCTTTATTTTTCTCTTTCCACCTTAGAAGAGGAAACTTAGTAAAACTGCTTGTGAATAATTAGCTTCCAATTGCAGAATTTCACCAAGTTTTTCAACTAGCATAAATTAATTGCTTTCCCAATTCTTAGCTTTCCTCGCCTGGAAAATGAGGTTTGCTTTATGATTCTCAGAGACTTTTCAAATCTCCTTTTTCTGTGGTTCATGCTTCCCTTCCTATTTCCATATCTGAAACTTGCTTCAGAATTCTTGGAGTATAAAATATGGACGAAGCAGACTGGCCAAGAAGGGCTCCTCACTAGTGCTAGGCGATGGGCATAGAGAAAGCCGCTGGATTTGGGGTGCATTCACCGTGTTTGGGTGTCCCTTACCTGCCGGGGTTCAGACTGTTTGATTTTGGATATTTACACATACACAATGCTCTCTTGAGGATGGAACCCAGGTTGAGACACCAATTCATTTATGTTTCATGCTTGCCTTACCCGACTTGATCTTGTATATCTTTAGAGTACTTGTGTTTTGACTGAGATTCATCACAGGAGGTCAAGTATAGAATTTTCCATTTGTGGCATCATGTCAACTTAAAGTTCCGAAGTGTTTCAGACGAGGATGCTCATGTTGTATACACTGTTTCCAACCCCATCATTCTACTTGTGCCCTGACTAAATCTTCAACTTACCACCTTAACCTGGGGCTCACCTCCAGCATGTCTGAAGCCACATTCACCATCTTCCTTCCATGGAGTCTGATTCTCTTCCTGACTTCCATGTGACTGGGGGTGCTACCACTCCCTGGGACATGCTCAAACCATATCGTCATCACAGGCTCACCTTCCCTCTGATCTCCACATCAGTTTAGTCACCAAGTCCTGTCTGGTTTGCTTTCAGAACGGCCACACTGTCACATTGTCACTGAAGCCCTGGACCCCACTGCCCCCAACTAAATGATTCTAGTAGTGTTCGAATTGACTGTTCTGCTTCTCCGTGTCTGTCCAACCAGAGCAGCACAGTGTGTTCGAGGGTGACTCCAACGCCTTCTATGGTGTCTCCTTGCTCAGAAGGCTTCAGCCACTCCCTGCTGACAGGAGTCTGAGTTCCTCTGGCTGCTGTCCGAGTCCACCCTCCAGCTTTCTGCCCACTGTTCCCCAGCTCCAACCATCTGTCACGGCTGACGGCATGCTCCAACAGTCCCGAGCACCACCGCTCAGGGTCCGGGCAGTTCATCAGAACTCCCGAGAACACAATAGGAATAATTGACTGCTGGCTGGGAGAACTGATGTGTCACTGATGAGCCCTTGCCCAGCTAAGGGAGGTGGAGAGTCTGCTCACGGAAGGCCTGCTATAGTTACAGAGGGAACGCTGCACACCCTTCTCCCGTTCTGGATCGGGGGATTAGAGATGCTCCTGAGTGCTGATGGGAAGTTCTGAAGCTGGAGAAGCGTGGTACAGCTGACGGCGCCACTATGATGGATGAGTTAGGCCATAGGGAGCATTTACAGTGTGTTTGCTTAAAGCACTCTGGGAAAAGGAAGCTAGGTGGTAGATAAAGGTTACAATTTTTAAGACATTTTACATAATTGGAGTCATTTATCACTTTAATGCACAAGTATATTGTATGCAGAAAATTTCTAAGTGGAAATAATGTCTTACGTAAAGTGTGCTTGACTAGGCTCTGACCTGTGAGGCCAGCGCTCAGAAGGCTGAGGCAGCACAGTCAAGTTCAAGGTCAGCATGGTCGTCACATCACTTACAGGCCTGTCAGGTCAGGACTACAGAGCCACACCCTGTCTCAACATCCCTTTTCTTCCCCTAAAGAAAGTATTCTTAGGAGGATAGTAAGAAAGGTGAAGTTAAGGGAGGAGGGAGCTGAGAGGCTTTCAGGACGCCGTCTTAAAACACTGGACAGATTTTTTACTGGCTAACCAATAAATGGTTACTCTGTCTTCTTTACATCCTTTTTGAGTAGAAGCTGTTTCACTTTGGTGTGCAGATGCCCAGTGGGCGATTTAAAGCAGCAGAGAGCTTGGTTTCTCTGCCTTTATCTTCTGCCTCCTGTCCTACCTTAAAACTGGGTCAGACTGTTCCTCAGCTCCAAAGGTAAGCACGCCAATCATGCCAATCATTTTAGGAGTGTTCTTCTGAAGCTGGTAATCTTCACCTTCAGGGATGAAGACACCAAGATAAGAAGAACTGAGGCACTTTCAAGACTTGCAGAAACATCATAATTATGGTACTGGCTTTTACAACATCCTATTCTAGGCCACCAAATGGCATCATTCCTGCAGTCAATTTGGGTTCCAGGAATAGTGGAGCCTTGCAGGCAGATTAACCCATGATAAGACTGGTCCCTTAAGCTCATGAAAGAGACAAGGTGCCTGCCCAAAGACAGGAGAAATCATCTCATCTCATGCTGGAGACCAAACAGGCTGTTTAAGTGATAAGGGTTCCCAGGAGCCTTGCAAGAGGCAGCTGGAGATAGGACTCAGGCACCACACTGGCCAAGACTTTTGCTCCCGGCTCCAGATCTTCCCTACCTCACCTGAAGGCCATGGTCAGTACTTCCTAGAGACAGAGCTCCACATGTTGACCCCTTGGCTTCCACATAGGACCGTAATGAATCAATTTCCCTGTCTCTTCATTGTCTCTCTTGCCATTTTCTTTTGGAGTCCGGTGGCCAGGCTTGGTTTGTTGGGTGTCCCTGAAGACATACCTCCCTCACCTGAGACTCCCTGTAAGCATATGTGTATGACTGTTTCTGAACAATGCTGACAAAGTAACATTCCAACCATGGTGGGGAAATTCTATTTCATCATAATTTCATCTCAAATCATCAAGTGTAAAATGGAAATTATGAAAACAGAACTGTGGGTTTAATAAATTTTTTTGAAAAAAAAAACAAATTTTATTGTATAGAAATACATACATATATATGGATATACCCAAAGATGCTATTCTCACTTTCCCTGTCTTCCTCTTCTTCAACACCTCTGATATAAAGGACATTACTGCACCTTATTAGAACTTCACCCAGATGTCCAGGCAATGCACCATCTATGTATTCTGTAATTGCAAGCTGCATGTTCACGTGGCCATCTACAGAGACCAGGTAGCCCTTATCTTCCATTCCCCACTTGAGTTTCGCCACCACTGACTTTCCTGTTATCCCATTGAGAAAAGGCTTGGGATTGAGGGGTAAATTCATCACGTACACCCGCAAGCGCTACACTTGCCACCGACCCGCTGCTGCAAGCCACTTGTGACTGAAATAGTCGCCGCTGACCCAAACCCAATAAAATTCTTAATAGTAGCAAGTAACCCCCAGTTGTGTTAGATGGTCACTCTCTATGCTTTTAATGAAATGAAAGCCGTGACATCATTTGAAAGTGTGACAGTCGGTGAGAGCAGTGACGAGATGGCCACAGAGGATGTGAGCGTGAGGATCCTTTGGGTGGACTGTTCCTAATGCCAGCAGGGAGCAGAGAACAAGAATGCAACCCGAGCAGGGCGGCAGGACGGCAGGGCGGCAGTGGCCCAAAGAGACCGAGGTAATTGCCTTTTCTTAAATAGGCTGGTGATTAGCTGCACAATTTAAAGACTTCTGCACAGCTAATGATTAAATTACTTCTAAGATAATAGATTTGGGGTTCCTTTCTCTCTATATAACAGGCACTGGTTCTCCAATAAGTGAAAAGAGCCTATAGAAATTAAAGTTTATTTAGCAAGTTAATACAACTTTATTTTTATCTTCTATGTATGAGGGTTTTGACTGCATGCATGCATATGGTACAGTACCCATGTAATTCAGAAGAGGACATTGAATCTCTGAAACTGGGGTTACAGGCAGTCGTGGAGCCACCATGTGGGTCCTTGGAACTGAACCCAGATCCTCTGCAAGAGCAGCAAGTGCTCTTAACTGCTGAGCCATCTCTCCAGCACCTTTAGTGATTTTTTAAAAAAGAAACAAAAGCAATAAACTTTAGCAGAAGCAGTGAAAAACCCACTGCTAACTTTCCTTGCCTATCCGAAGCATCCTAATTGCTTCTCATACCGGACTCATTTCGTCCTTGCAGGAGCTCTTTGAGCAGGTATTCTTCATGACCCAGACTTCAGAGGGGCCCCCTCAGTGCCCAAGGTCAAAAACAGTTCCAGGTGCCTACAACATTCTTCTTTCTTCTCCAAGACAAGAGCATTTACATTTGAGAGGCTAGACCTATAGACGGGGGGGGGGGGGGGGGGGGAGGTGTGGGGGTGTTCTTCCTCTACTTTCACCTCCCCCAAAGAAAGCTGGGAGAGTCCAGGGCCTATGGAGGACCAGGACCAGAGCCCAAACTCTTGGACTCTGTGACTCATTGTGCCTGCTTCATTTCTGTGCTGGCTCCCAGTGAACACTTCAGGAATATTTACAAAAACAAGGTTTGGAATAAAATAAGAGCACAAAGTTATGCATTAGAAAGACAGATGAAGCCAGGCGGTGGTGGTTCACACCTTTAATCCCAGCACTCGGGAAACAGAGGTAGGTGGATCTAAGTGAGTTCGAGGCCAGCCTGGTCTACAGAGCAAGTTCCAGAACAGGCTCCAAAGCTATGCTGATGTTTCCTTACACCTACTACGTGCTGATGTTTCCTAACACCTACTATGCACTCCTTCCAACAACCCCATGGTGGGAACTACTATCCTGTTTACAAATGAGGAAATGGGAGCAGAGTGGAGGTCAGTGTCTTCCCCAAGATCAAAAGCATGAGTTGAAACCCAAGTCTGGCAGGTAAGTGGCTGGAGAGATGGCTCAGTGGCTAGGAGAAAGACTGGAGTCTGGCTCCTAGCAATCTTGTCACGGGGCTCACAACCTCCTGTGGGCCTCTTCTGACCTCTGTGGGCCCCCACACGCACCCGAGCACACAAACACATCAAGTTTTTTAAATACTGTTAAAGAAAAGAAACCTTCAGCCACGAGTGGTGAGGCACACAGCCAGGGTTACATAGTGAGATCCTGTCCAAAAAGCAATCAATCAAAAATCCAAGTCTTTTTTTCACTCCTGCATCATAAATATTGTAAGATCATCAAACACTAAGTATTCCAGCAGCTTTGTTGTTGGAATAATAAAGCTTCTTATTTTTTAAAACTATCAATTCACTTATTGTTATTATTGTACATGATGTATGTGAGGGAGTGTAGTCTGTGTGTACATGAGTGTAGTTAAAGCACAAGTCTATGGAGTCGGGTCTCTCCTCCCACCTTCATATGAGTGTGTGTGTGTGTGTGTGTGTGTAAGACAATGTGAGCTATGACACGTTTGATTATACATCTTTAAAAACAGTATTATTAATTGATACTGAGCACTAACTGTGAGAGCACACTCAATGACAATGACACACGGTGACATTTGAGGAGACAGATTCTGTCTTTGTAGGTGGTAGTACAGCAGACAAACCTACCTAGAAGAACCAGTTTAGGGTTTTTAGAGTCACTAGGAACAAGAGCAGAGGGAACAGTAGATCCTGTAACTGACAAACTGGAAACACTAATGCTCTCCTTTCACTCGCCCACAGGGGCTGCGGTCCGCACTGCTCTGGCCCCAGAAAGTCCCTTCTGGATGGACAACGGCCTCATCCTCAGAAGTTCTTTGGGAAGCTGAGCAATGGGGTGGGTGGCTAGTGGTTGCTCTTGTGCCCCTGTTCTCTTTTGGCAGAGTGAGACTGGAAGAAGGCCGGCCGCCCAAACTACCAGAGATGCTTCCTACAATGGTTCTTTTCCTCTGCCCATCAGTAGCCTCTGGTGCTCTCTCTCACCCTCTTACAGCCAGTGAGAACAGGAGTCGTTGGGCTCCTACTGCCTGATCCTATGTGTATGGACGGGGAGGGAGGGTGCATGGGTGCTCTGGCTTCCCCAGAAATGCAGCATTTCAAATCCTCAGCACTCGGGACATGTGGGCCAGTGCTGCAGAGATAGGGAGCTGGGAGCTGAACGCCAGTCCTCTGGAAAAGCAGTATGTTCGTGTAAGCTCAGAACCGTGAGCCGTCTCTCAATTGCTGAGCTCTGTGTTAGACTCCTTGGTCAGGTGCCAGCCAGCTATCATCTTCCTCTTCTTCGGCCTCAGCCTACATGTCGTGGCGTCTGCCTCATTTCTACCCCTAATGCCAATCAAGTTACTCATCACCCTGACTCAGGACCTCATCTGGTCTCCCTGCCCTGGGGGCTCCACCCACACCTCTCTCTATATATATTTCTTATGATTCCACACAATTGTCTGCTGAGTTTCCTTAAAGCCTGGCCTTATTTGGAATTCCAGTTTGCCATTCTGTCATTGCGCAGACTCTGCCACGGGGGCTAAACATAGACACAGGGGGCTGAGACTGAGCATGGCTTAAAGGCTCAGCTTGTGACCCCAAGGACAGAAACATCAGCCCACAGCAATAAGTCACTTCCAACTCCATCACCAGGTTAAAACCAGCTGTGAGGAAAGCCAGGAGGCTTCTGTTTGAAGAGGGGGAGGGGAGAGAAGGGAGGGGTGCACTGGGGTGGGGGGATAGGAAGGCAGGTGAAGGGAGACAAACCCTGCACCACTCCCCATTTTGCTCTCCAGGGAAAACCTTCCCAGAAATGGAAACAGAAATGGAACTCCAGTCAGGGCCGATCCCATCTAGAGCAGGGTAGAAGGCCGGACTTGGAGGAACCTGTCTGTGAATATGAAAACAGTCTCCGTCTCACTCCACAGAGTAGCCAGAGCCAGGAAGAGCTGGGAGGGGGCCGGACCCCACCCTTGGGTCATAGCGATCCATCAGAGAAGCCCTACGTCCTCTCTGTACTTCAATACCATCCCATATTAACACCGTTCACACACAGAGAGAATCGGCCCATTGTGTCCTGGGGAGGAAGCTGAGCTTCCAGATGGAGCTGTGATGAGAGAGGATCGCTTGCTACATTCCAGGAACAGGCCAGATCACTGAAGATTTCAACAGTTGAGGGAAACGGGCAGAGAGGAGGCTATTGAAATTCAGTCTCCCAAAGAGAATGAATGGTTCAGTATTAAGGTAGAATTCAAATGGTGCATTAATAGGTAGAATTGCGGCAAATAATGAGAAAGGAGCCCTGGGGCTGGATGTTGACACCTTGGGAGTCTAGCTGCTGACAGGGACCTTCCACGTGGAACGAGGAGTGATGGCTTCCCTGCAAATGGTCACATCTCATTTAGCACCTTCGTGCATCCCCGGGGTTGCTGCCCAGAAATAGCATCCAGCTAAGGAGAAAAAGAGAGAGAGAAAAGGAGGGGTTGCCATGGGGCACAGAAACACAGTGTGATCACTTGTTTACTTGTCTGTTTTTTTCCGAGACTAGGTCTCACTCTGTAGCCCAGACATGCCTCTGACTTCAAATCCTTCTGCCTCTGCCTATCCAGCTGGGACTAGAGGTATGTGCCCCACGGCGGTCACGGTATTTTCAGGAGGCATTTTCTGCCATCCTCCTGATTGTAGTACAGGGAATCACTCTTTGGTCTGAGAATTGGATAGATACCCTATACTTTTTATGTTTTCACTTTACTCTTGCACAAATGTGTCCCTTGTCGCTGGTATGTTTTGGTGTAAGGCTTTTGGATTAATCACAGGGACACAGCACGCGGGATTTAAGCTGAGAATAAAAGGAAATGGACAGTCTCAGACACCCTGGACTGGCTTCAACCCTGAGCTCTGATCTTCTGCCTCCGTGTCCCAGCTCTGCACTTACAGGCAGGTGTCAGCACGCCTGGTTTGGGCATGGAGTAATTCTGAACTAACACTGACTTGAGCCCAGCCCGATATCTGGTTACTGCAGAATCAAGGTGGGCTCTGACTTCACGGTATCTGAGGTAGCTTTAAATCACACACAGACCTTCAATAGCCAAGGCCAGGAAAAGCCTGGACAGAGTACGAGTGGGAAGGCCAAAACGTATGAGTCAGAGGGACACTGGAAGCTGGAATTCTGCCCCTTGCCTTGCTGTTGGACTCCAGTTGTTTTATGGTTGGTAAATACATCGTGAACCCGTGTCCTAAGATCTGGCTTTTATTTTATTTATTTTGATCATGCAACAAGATCAGAGAAGGAGGGGGAAGAAATATATTTGATCGTGCATTGAGATGTTATTTCTGATCTATTGGATTATATTATGTTTTAGAGTGGATCTCTCTCTCTCTCTCTCTCTCTCTCTCTCTCTCTCTCTCTCTCTCCAGATGCTATGAGCTTGTAGCTTATGTTTTCATGGACAGCCTGGTTAAAGACTGGAATCAACTTCCAGGGAACTAGTGTGCTCTCCTCTCATGAAAGCTATGGGAGAACAATACCTGATACGCTATGTGCTTGCCTTGATTTCATTTCTTGGGAATGTGACCCTGACTCCTCAGGCCAGCCGTTTCTCAGAGTGGCAGCTTGAGCTCAGTGACTGCTTGTGTCACTTAATCAAAGCTCCCTAGAAACACAGCTGGGAGGACTGGAGGCCCAGGGAACAGACTGACTCCTTGTCTGTTATCTGTGAATTGAGAGAAACGCACACAGTTCATCTAAACCTACACCACAGCTTCTGATGACACTGTGCACGCCCAGGACAGAAGTGACATCCCGTATTCATCTTTGTGCGCTGGAGGAAACTGAGGGAACGGGAGCGCAGAGAGAAAGAACACTGAGCTCTTTTGTTGCGCCTCCGACTGTTCCACGGGGACTTCTTGTCTGGGCGAGTCAGAGAACTGACTATGATCTGGATTTAAAAAAAAAAAAAAAACCTTCTGTAAATGGGTAAAGGCTTATGGATGGCTGTGGCGTTATTCACAAAATGGGAAGATTGAAGAAGACCCCAGTTTTCCCCTCTGCAAAAGCTGACATGATGCCCAATTCTGGCAATGCAGGTGGCTTCTTCCTTGGCAGCTGTCCTTTTAGAACTACTAGTAGGAGGAGAAATTATTAGACAGAGCCCCTTTCACGCTGTTTCTTAAATGAGAAAATAGACATATGAACATACAATTCAAACTGTGATTCTAACCACAGTACAACGTGCGCCAGGCAAGCACTTTCAGACGTTTTAGACAAGGGTTGAATTTTACAAAGAAATAAGATGACAGACTAGCTAGGGACAGCAGAATGCTTCACACACATTTCGTGCCCTCATTGGAATCATCTGAGGCTTCCTCCTACACCTGTTGGCCAGGAAAGCGACTGGAGGCGTTTCCTTTGCCACCTAGAGCGAGCGATGGCGCTTCTAACGGGAGGAGTCAGCGGTATCATCTTCAGTAGGATGTCAGACAGGGTCCTGGGTGCGTTTGGAAAGCACAGCAGGAAGAAGGTGCTAGAAGGTCACAGCTGGTCCTCAGACACACTTGCAGCTCAGGCAAGGCACACTGACCCGGACCCAGGTGCAAGGAGAGAACACGGTTGTCCTTTGAGCTCCACACATTGATGGAGGCACGCGCCCCACTGCCGTGCACACATTCATGTGCACACACATGCACAAAGAACAAAGCTTTCAAGACCCGATTGTTCTTCCTACAGGAACTCATGGGAGACTTGGTGTCTCCTTTATGTAGAAAGGATGTTGCCTACTAAGTTGACCACACTTTTTAAATCCTACTAATTGGCCAGGTGGTGGTGGCCCATGTCTTTAATCCCAACACTCCAACTTCAAAGCTGTCTTGCTCTCTGGTCCCCAAGTCCTCCAGCTCATTTGAGGAGAACAGTGCCATGAGCCCTGGGTGGAGGTCCTGGGCCAGGACCTGGGTGACGAACTTCAGAAACTACAGAGGAAAGCACTCGTGTGTGTGTGTGTGTGTGTGTGTGTGTGTGTGTGTGTGAGAGAGAGAGAGAGAGAGAGAGAGAGAGAGAGAGAGAGAGAGAGAGAGAGATATCATGGCTCAAAGAGCAAAGGAGCATTCTGTACCATCTCCTGATCCTGGGATCTTTTGTTTATATATTAAAAAGGATTACTGCTTGACACAGTTGATCCTTTTAAAGTGACAGGCAGTCCTGCTAAACGACTTCGGTTGCTTCATTAAGGGCTCACAAGGATCTCATTAAAGTGGGAATGGTGGTGCACACTTGTTTTTCCAACAGTTGGGAAGCTGAGACAGGAGAATTGCCACAAGTTCCCACCAGTTTAGGCTACAGGGTGAGGCCCAGTCTCAGAAAATAAAAACCAAAGCCTTTATCCAGCAGACCAGATCAAAAAGGACAAACATGTAACAGCAAACCATTCGAAGCTGCCACACCATTAAATATTACAAAATCTAACAGTTTTGAACACATCTTCTTCACCTGTAGAGATTCGACTCTTTTAGTCACAGGAACCTGAGACCCAGAAAGTCTATGGAAACATCCATTCCAGGAAGGGTGAGGAGCACAGACAGTGACCCTGGCGTCCTGACTATTAGGCATAAGGTACAAGGTGAGCTATTTGTGTGGAAACCCAGCCTCTTGCATCTGTAGAATAATTATTTATAGTCTCAAAAGGCTATTAATGAAGGTGAATTAATCTAGGCTTGTGTACAGCCCTCACAGCCAGTCTCTATGTGGTTTCTTTCAGTTTGGCGCCATCTAGTGAAGTTTTTAAAAATTACTTCCTTTTATTTGGGGGGTGGTGGGTTACTGTGCAAATCATTTGTTTTGTCCACTTGCTGAGCCAGGGTAGACCTCGACCAGGCTGGCCTTGAGCTTTACAACAACCTCCTGCATCTCTTTCTGGAGTTCTGGGATTACAGGAGCGCTCAACTATGCCTGTCTTTGGATAGGTTTTGCTCAGGTTAAGAGTTCATCGGTTGTCAGCCCAGTTCATGTAGCAGCTTCTCCAAAGCCTCTTTGAGAAATTGCCTGAATGGGAGTCTTGACAGGGAGGGCAGAAGTAGGATGTAGGAAGAATATGTTTCCTGTCGGCTACCCGGGCACCGAGAAGCACACGCAGACGCTGCCCTCGGAACGACGGGCCACTTCCAAATGGCTGAAAACAAAGTGCAAGCTGAGCGGTGAGGGCAGAGGCAGGGGAATGATGGAGCGGGAATCATGGGACTGTCAAGTTATATTCATTTTTTTTAATAGTGGATTTTTTTTTGTAAATAGTGGAATTTGTATTAGTTAGTTTGGGAAGCATACATATACGTGTGTGCATGCAAAGAAAACCTGCATAAAAGTCTTTTAAAATCAGACGCCTGCTTTATGTTTTTCAAAGGTCAGGGAACAGGTTGTTCAGGATTTGATACAGATTTTCCTGTCATGAAAGATCTAGGCTCCTCCACTACCCTTTTATCCCTAGGATGTGGCCTTTCTCTAGGCATTCTATCCTCAAATCCAAATGGACAGCTACACAGTTTCTACTTAATTCTTCTAGAAAATAAAGGAACCAACTTCAAAGCTTTCTTCCTTTCTGGTCCCCAAGTCCACCAGTTCATTTGAGGAGAGCGACACCATGAGCCCTGGGTGGAGGCATAGGGACCCCATGAGTATACTTTAGAAACTCTGGACAGAGGAAGGCACTACATGTCACAGCGGTCAAGTCACAGAGGCAGCTTTGACAGCTGGCAGTGCAGCTGCTGGAGATGCTGGCAAAGGCGCACCTTCAGTTGAGAAGCCCGTGCGGGAGAACCGCAGCCTTCTTCCCTCTCACGACAGGACCAGGGCAGAATAGACTGGTCAGAAGTTAGCTGGCCCTGAACTGATGGAACGTGAACAGAGAAGGCTTTCCAGAAACTTGTAGAGAGCAGTGTCCTGTGCTTGCCCCTAGCGCGTCCTTGAACTGAATACATACCTCAAGGTCAGCACCCAAAACGACAGCTGTGGATAGCATCTTGGTGTTCCTGCATAGCGTCCCAGATTTGTACCCATTTACACCTCAGTTCTTCCCCGTCAGCTCGGTGCTTTTGTTTACTGGGATCCTGACTGCTTGGGGCCCAGTGTCCTCTGCTTGCCTCTTTGGTCTTAACAACAGGCTTCATTTCTCAGTGTTCTCTTTAGAACCTTGGCTTGTGTTCTCTCATCTGGATTGAACCCCTTTCATTTGCCTAGTTTAAGCGTCCTGGCCAAGCCTCCCCCACATGTATGCGAAGTGCCCCAAAACCTCTAGATGTGGGTACCCCAAGGAAAGCCTGGTCATTAGGTGATGAAATAAGAGACAGCTGGAGCAGCTGGAAAGTATCTTAGGTTTTTCAGAGGAAAAAGATGTCAGAGATGGAGGAAAGATGGGAAAACTGATGTGGGAGGTCTTGGGGAGATGGAGAACAAGGTGTAGGTGCAGGATGGCCTGAAGTAGCGGGGTACCTGTTTCTCTGCGGGGAGAACTAGATAAGGACTTAATGAAGGCTGCTTTGCCTCTGGGAGAGGAAGCTAAGGAAAACATATTAGAGCTACCTTGGTTCCTGACTATGTGAGTAGTTGATTTAGTTGTCATTGATAGGGTTCTTATGCTCCATGCAATGTGCCAAAGCTTACACACATTGTTCACTTTCATAAATATTCTAGTTTAATTCTCATAAATACCTGAGAATTAATTGTATACAGCCAAAACGTAACTAATTATGTTTATGTTTGTGAAAGCATCATATTTTTAAAAAAATTCTTCATGCATGTCTTGTAATCTGATCTTTTACTAGCAGTCATTGATTTTCACTGATGTATTTATTATCTATTAATCTGAGGTCTAATGATGCATGTCTAGAATCTCAGAACTCAAGAGGTTGAGACAGAAGAAGCATAAGTTCCAAGGGATATCATAAATATATCATTTGATACATATAATATTTGAGGTAGATGTGTGCATATATAAAGACTATGAACATAAAAAGAATTGGCTTTATATATGCCACTGCTGTCTGAAGGCGCCTGCTGCCTGCTGTTTGCACACCAGCCTACTTAGATCTCAGACACTGACTGCTGACAGCAACTACTCTTGAGCTGTGTGCAGACTAGGTACCAAAAATAACAGAAACTCCCGTGGTGAGTGCTGATGAGAAAGAACGAGGATATAAACGTTCCATTCTCACAGGATCATCCCAGGCTTCGTGTGCAAGGGTGATGGCTCTGTGGGCCCACAGAAGCACTGGCAGCAAATCCTGGAGCACACAGGTCCTTGCGTCTTGTCCAGCACAGATGCTGGACTGAACACTTTCAGATCCCAGCTTTCAGATGGCAAGCACACCTGTGGAAGAGGGGAAGATGAAAACGGCACGAACATGTGGCCATGTGGCAATTTAGGCCCAAGAGGAAGACCCCTCTGGCAATGGTGGCTCTAATATGTCTACTTTGTGTTTTCCTTGGTTGCCAGACCATGCCTTATAGCAGTACCTCAGGGGGCACCCTCGCCACCTGCTCACTCTACCCTAACCTGCTCGCTTCTGGTGGCTCTTTGGGTTCCCTGTTTTCCTTATTCCCCTCCCAGTCTAGCTGGGCTTCTGAATTCAGTCTGTGCTTATGAAATAAACACTAAATAGCAACAGAAGCAGCAGCAGCTGCCACCCTTGCCACTCCCAAGGGTAAGAGAAGTAAACTGATGACAGTGGGCCACTGGTCTTCTGTCTCTGTCTCCCAAAGCAGCTATTATTAAATGAGTCAAACTTGAAAATACAGTACTGTGTATGTTGGAGGGGGCTGCTTGTTTGTCCCGGCTGCCCAGAACTGAAATAATAACACAGAAACTGTATTAATTAAAACACTGCTTACCCATTAGCTCTAACTTCTTATTGGCTAACTTTTACATCTTAATCTAACCCATTTCTAGTAATTTGTGCATCACCACGAGGCTGTGGCCTACAAGCAAAGTTTCAGCACTCTGTCTCCAGCGGTGGGCTCCATGGCTTCTCCCTGACTCCACCTCCTTTCTCCCAGCATTCAGTTTAGTCTTCCCTGCCTATCTAAGTTCTGTGCTATCAAAGGCCCAAAGCAGCTTCTTTATTAATCAATGGTAGTCACAGCATACAGAGGGGACTCCCACATCAGTGTAAACAGTTGCTGTGCTGGTAACAACAAAGTCGTCCTAACTTGTCAGAGGCCTTCAGATTTTGGAAAAGGTGCCATACCCCCCCCCCTCAGGGCGAATCTCTGTGAGTTTGAGGCCAGCCTACAGATGGAGTTCCAGGACAGGCTCCGAAGCTACAGAGAAACCCTGTCTCCAAAAACAAAACAAACAAACAAAAAAAGTTATTGTAACCTTTACTGCGACAGTTTTGGACTTTCAGCCATGTCACGAGCTAGTGGTCAGATCATTCACAAGTTTATAGTTTATAAGCACCAAACCTCGTTTCCTTATCTACAGACTGGGATAATGTTAATACTTCATAAGATTTTCAGGATTAAATATTTTAAACTCATCATTTAGTCCATGTCATCATTCAACGACTTGCGTATGAAATATCAGAAGTGCTATTATAATTAACGAGGGGGTACATGGTCATTCACAGTAAGTTTTCTAGGTAAGACCATGGCTTCTTCTAATTTAAACCCTCAGGTCCCAGCTCTAAACTCTAAGCACCGCAGTCGGGTTGAGACTGAGGGAGGCGCGGTCCGTCGCCTAGGAGACGAGGGCGGGGCCTGTTTCCCGGTAGAAGCTGCGCTTCCGGGGGGGGGGTGAGGAGGAGCGAAGGCGCGGCCCTTGACGCGCGCCCAGCAGCCAATCAGGAGGCGAGGCGCGCATTCAAATCGCCGCCGCGGCGGGAGCCCGCTCCGGGAATTTGTGAGTGCTGAGGGTCTACGAGGGAAGGGAGGCTCCGGGCTGAGAGCCCTGCAGTTGCTCGCCCAGCGGGACTGTGGGTTCAGAACGCTGCGGCTGCTCGCCCAGCGGGCGGGGGTGCGCGGTGGGCGAGGCTCGGTCCCGGGCGAGGGGCGCGGGGCGCCCCGCTGTCCGTCCGGAAGCCGAGGGCAGCGCCGCGGAACGTGCAGCGGCGGACTCGGTGGTGTCCAGGTACACTGTCACAGCCTGGCGTGACTGCCGCAGTCGCCGGGAGCCTCGGCCTGTGGTCGTGTCTGACTTTTCTTACCTTCCTTCCAGTCCTCTTCGAATTCTGATGGCGAAACCCCGCAAACAGAAACCATGTTGATTTGTGCAAAGAGCAAATGGCTTTTAGTTGGAGTGGGATTTCCAAGACCCAGGGATCTGTTGTCCTTAATTTCCCCTCATAATGGGCGGATTCTGTATTTTCCGTTGAAAGTTTAGCAGTAGATTCTTAATAGTCGGACTCGTTCCTTTTTTGTTGCTAACGATGTCTCTTCTGTCAAACCTTAAAAGACGTTTTAAAACGAGCTTCTGGTAATTTGTTCCTTGATTTGTAATAATGTCTGAAATAGCTTGAATCGGTGTCATTTTATAAGGTAGACTCGGGAATTCAGTTTTTAAGACTTTGTTTACATCCATTTAAGGAGCATGTTGAAGAGCCAGCTAGCAGACAGCAGTGTGCTTGCCCGCTGTTCTGTTTTAAATAGTGCCTGATAGATATTGTTGGCCTATCTTTACCTATATTGATGCACATGTCTGTCTAGTTTTTGCAGAGAAAAAAACAGTCCATGTATCTAATTTGAGGGGGAGTGGCACCAATGATGTGGGCATTTACATGGTCAAGCTGGCCTTGAAAGTTCCATTCTCCCAGGTCAGCCTCCCTGAGGCTGGAATTACAGGCCCAGGCCATCACACCCGGCTACACATGCTTTTATAGTCTGTAATGTCTATGGCAATTCTTTGAGACGCCTGCCTCGTGACATCATATTTTTCTCCTTTGTTGGCATTCCTGTATTTAACATACATTAACAAGTTTTCAGAATCCTTCTTTGCTGCAGCTATGATTCGATGTTATGATTCCAAGCTGGGGATACTCAAAGCATGCTTCCATACACATTGGGGGTTTCTTAAGCCACTTGACTCTTTTGCCTTGAGATAAGTCACCTGTGAGCACCTACTAGCTGATGGGAAAAAGGCTGGAAGATCTTATCTTTGAAGTCTGCAGCATCTGTGGGTGCCTGGCAGAGAATGGAACCGTCAGTAAATATTTGTTGAGTCATGAGCGAAAGCCTTTTGAGGGCGGAGATAGTCCGACGCTGTGTGGAGGGAAAGCGGGAGGTAGAGGCTGTGATTTAGTCCAGTGCTTACCTCTGAGAATTCACTTCTATAGTGGGAGAACCTCTCTATTTGGAAGCTACTAGCTACTCCATCAGCTGGTAGGTGCTCACAGGTGACTTATCTCAAGGCAAAAGAGTCAAGTGGTTTAAGAAACCCCCAATGTGTATGGAAGCATGCTTTGAGTATCCCCAGCTTGGAATCATAGCATTGAATCATAGCTGCATAGTAACTGTTTTTCCTTTTTCTTTTTTGTAGTTGATCAGATATTTTTGGAAACTGAAAACTACAAGATGCCCAGTGATCAAACAAGCATCTAAAGAACTTAGACTCTTCACTTCCTTTTTAGAATAACTTGCTGCCAAGATGTCAGTAAGAACTTGGAATAATAGACACAACAGCGGTGGCCTGGAAGGCTACCAGAAGACCTCATTGCCAATTGGCCTCACCCACAGCAGCCGACTTAAAGTGCACTTGAAGTCAAACACGTCAGAGTGTGAAAATCGTGACCCGCTGTTGAGCACTGGAAGCAAACCCAGAGACATAAATAGCACTTACGTTATCTCCGCCTGTAAAAAAGAAAGTGAGATGCCCGTTACCCCTGACTCCAGTAGACTGACCCTTCAGAGAAGGGCTACTTGGAACAAAGAATCATCTTTACTTGGTAGTGAGTTGGGAGACACTACTAGAAAAACAGCAGATACAAGTCTTAGGCTACAACGTCGTCAATCGAAAACAGGTTTCGTGGGAAAGATGGAAACGACATACACGGTGGGAGGTGACACGGAAAACAGCCGCGCTCCACAGGCCACTAGGACAAAAGCAGAACTTGTAAGTAACAACACGCGTGCTGTGTCGTCTGAAGTTTCCGGGGAAGGCTCAAATGACATTGGAGTGATGGTTGGTGAAAAACGCACAGACGCATTTCCTGCCCACAGTTCCGTAAACGAAAGGGGGGCAGTTAAGAACTCAAACAGCAGAGCGCCTGGGGATCCCCAGTGTCAAGCTGGTGTTGTGAGATCAGATCACCTAGCAGGGAAACCGGTGGTGGTGGCGAGCAAGCTGGATGTTCAAGTGTCAGGAGCAGGAGTCTCACACCATGGAAATACTGCGAAGGACATTGCAAGAAATGTCAATAAATTTGGAAGCTTAGAAACAAGGACCCCAGGGAAATGCATTCCAGAACCCAGACTGGCGCCAAGGCGTGACCTGCCTCCACCGAAAAGCCCAGCTCTCTCAACCCTGAAAAACAGGATGGCAAGCCCTCAGGTGAAACCCAGGCCCAAAAGTTCTCTTCTGGCAAACAAAAGGGAACGATCCCAAGAACGCACACTCCCTCCAGAAGAAAAATCCGCAGTTCAGAATACCTTTGCAGAAGCAAACTCCTTCAGAGTAGAAAACAGCCAAGTGACGGTGGCCGTGCGGGTGAGGCCTTTCAGCAAACGGTACGTAAGTCAGTCCTACGCTGTGATGTGTCCTTAATTCCGCTCTGCTGGTAAAGCCAGGGTAGTAGTCATGTCTTTAAAGTTGGCATTTTCCAGCATCGCTGGGAGTTGAACCCAAGGCGCCTCATGTACACTGGTGGTTGATCTACCACTGAGCCACATCTCTAGCCCACCAGTTTTTAGGCTTAATTGTAGTATATTGATTATTTTTAAGGTAGACCACAAAAAAATTTTTAATTAATTTATTTATTAAAGATTTCTGTCTCTTCCCCACCGCTGTCTCCCATTTCCCGCCCCCTCCCCCAACCAAACCCCCCTCCCTCGTCAGCCCAAAGAGCAATCAGGGTTCCCTGCCCTGTGGGAAGTCCAAGGACCACCCACCTCCATCCAGGTCTAGTAAAGTGAGCATCCAAACTGCCTAGGCTCCCACAAAGCCAATATGTGCAGTAGGATCAAAAACCCATTGCCATTGTTCTTGAGTTCTCAGTAGTCCTCATTGTCCGCTATGTTCAGCAAGACCGGTTTTATCCCATGCTTTTTCAGACCCAGGCCAGCTGGCCTTGGTGAGTTCCCGATAGAACATCCCCATTGTCTCAGTGTGTGGGTGCACCCCTCGCGGTCCTGAGTTCCTTGCTCGTGCTCTCTCTCTTTCTGCTCCTGATTTGGACCTTGAGATTTCAGTCCGGTGCTCCAATGTGGGTCTCTGTCTCCTTTCATCGCCTGATGAAGGTTAATATTCAGGAGGATGCCTATAGGTTTTTCTTTGGGTTCTCCTTCTTATTTAGCTTCTATAAGATCACAAATTATAGGCTCAATGCCCTTTATTTATGACTAGAAACCAAATATGAGTGAGTACATCCCTGGCTTACCTCACTCAGGATAGTGTTTTCTATTTCCATCCATTTGCCTGCAAACTTCAAGAAGTCCTTGTTTTTTACTGCTGAGTAGTACTCTAATATGTATATATTCCATACTTTCTTCATCCATTCTTCAATTGAAGGGCATCTAGGTTGTTTCCAGGTGCTGGCTATTACAAACAATGCTGCTATGAACATAGTAGAGCATATACTTTTGTTGTATGATAAGGCCTCTCTTGGGTATATTCCCAAGAGTGGTATTGCTGGGTCCAGGGGTAGGTTGATCCCGAATTTCCTGAGAAACCTCCACACTACTTTCCAAAGTGGTTGCACAAGTTTGCATTCCCACCAGCAATGGATGAGTGTACCCCTTTCTCCACAACCTCTCCAGCAAAGGCTATCATTGGTGTTTTTGATTTTAGCCATTCTGACAGGTGTAAGATGGTATCTTAAAGTTGTCTTGATTTGCATTTCCCTGATCGACCTTAGGTGTCTTTTGGCCGTTTGAACTTCTTCTGTTGAGAGATCTCAGTTCAGCTCAGTGCCCCATTTTATAATTGGGTTGATTAGTAGACCACAAAAATTAAAGTCTATTTTGTACCCGTGCTTCTATATGTATTGCTTTCAGAAACGGAGCTAGACGTAATTGCGTACACATTTAATCCCAGCATTTGGAAGGTGGAGGCAGGTGGATCTTGGAATTCAAAGTCTGCCTGGTTTACAGGACAGGTTCCGGGCTAGCCAAGGCTACAGAGTGAGGCCTGGTCCTAAGGGGTTGTTGCTAAGTGAGTCATTGAATTCTCTTATGCAGTCTCCTTTCAAATTCATTATTTGTTGTGCTTGGGAATGCCTACCTTTCCTTTAAAAAGAGCCACGCCAGCTCATAGCTTCGCCAGAGAGAACTTTCCCAAAATGTCCAGAATGGCGATATCAGCAGCGTCACCTGCGTTTGGTACGGAGTGGTGAAAACTGCAGAGGCTTATCACACTTGATTCTAACGGCTTGGAGTATTTCCCTGAAGGTGATTGTGGCTGGAATAGTCAACAGATAAATGATACAATTTTTAAAAAGTCAGCTGGGAGCCACGCCTTTAATCCCAGCACTCACAGATGTAGCCCTAAATTCAAGGCCTTTTAAATATCCTAAGGGAAGCCAGTAAACTTGTCCCAGGATCAGTCGATAGTGTGACGGGAGTGACCGAGGAGGGGATTTGGTGATGCTGTTTCTGTAAAGGAACACAGAGTTTGAACTGAAAGACTCAGCAGGTAGAGGTAAGGTCATAAGTTCTGTAAAGAACTTTTTAGCAAAAAAGGCATGGCAATAAGGGGAAGGGAGTGCTGGTGAGCTGATCTGAGAAAGTCAAGAAGCCAATGAAAGCTTCGGAGCCCTGAAAGGAAGAGAGGCAACAGAAAGAGAGATGGGACCAACCTCACGAGGGATGACTACAGCTGGAAGAACCTGGGAGTAATGGACCAGGCTCATTGGAGAAGCTCCAAGAGCTGGGGGCACAGCGGAGTGGCTATTGTCAGATTGATGAGACAGATGGTTTGGAGGATAAACTAGATTTTAAAGCTGATTCTTGGGGGAAAGAGTGGGAAGGGGGAAGAGGCTGACATTTGGACAGGTGATGGTGTTTTTCTATTGAGTGAGTGCAGATTTTGTAAGTCTGGAATAGAAGGAGGGTGAATGAGGGAATCTCACATAAGGAAGGACCATTGTATGGAAACATTGAGAGCCAGAAGACTCTTCATATTTAAATTTGTCTTACTCCAGGTTCATTGAAATTGTATTCAGATTTTATACCAGCTCTATATAGCTTTTTATCCCATCCTTTTTTGTAGTATAAAAACACATTTTTTTATTTGAATTGAAACATATACATAGGATAGGAACTTTTTATAATTTTTCCATAAGAAACTTTAAAAATTGGTTTTCTGACCAAGGAATTTGAAATTCTGTTTCCCCTCGAGTAGCTGCACAGCATACATTTTGGAAACCCACTGACCTTGACTTCCTGATGTTCTATGTAAAGCTGAAGAATTGTCTCGCCTTGAAGGAGTGATGACCTTAAGCTTCGAGGGGCCTTTCTTGTGTTCTGTGGAGATGGCATTCATACTAACGACAGGTACTTTGCTCTGTGTGCTTCTTTTCAAAGAGAGAAGATGGAGAAAGCATCCCAGGTTGTCTTCAGGAATGGGGAAGAAATAACTGTGGAGCATCCCGATATGAAACAAGTTTATAGTTTTGTCTACGATGTTTCGTTTTGGTCTTTTGATGAGGGTCACCCTGACTATGCTGGCCAGACAACTGTGTACAAGACGCTGGCAGTGCCGCTCCTCCAGAGAGCTTTCGAAGGCTATAACACCTGCCTCTTTGCTTACGGCCAGACTGGCTCTGGGAAGTCCTATACGTAAGTGGTATCTATCATGCAACTATTGAAAAAGGCTTACATTTTCTTCTGTTAGAAGCATCATGGTTGTAGAAAGAATACAATTTTTTTTTAATTTTTTTAGAATTTATAGTATGTATGCATATAATGTGTGTGCATGGGTGCATGTACCGTGGCGTATTTGTGCATGGGTGCATGTGCCATGCGTATTTGTGCATGGGCGCATGTGCCATGCGTATTTGTGCGTGGGCGCATGTGCCGTGGCATATTTGTGCATGGGTGCATGTGCCATGTGTATTTGTGCATGGGTGCATGTGCCGTGGCATATTTGTGCATGGGTGCATGTGCCGTGGCGTATTTGTGCATGGGTGCATGTGCCGTGGCGTATTTGTGCATGGGTGCATGTGCCATGCGTATTTGTGCATGGGTGCATGTGCCGTGGCGTATTTGTGCATGGGCGCATGTGCCGTGGCGTATTTGTGCATGGGCACATGTGCCATGCGTATTTGTGCATGGGCGCATGTGCCATGCGTATTTGTGCATGGGCGCATGTGCCATGCGTATTTGTGCATGGGCGCATGTGCCGTAGCATATTTGTGCATGGGCGCATGTGCCATGTGTATTTGTGCATGGGTGCATGTGCCGTGGCATATGTGTGCATGGGTGCATGTGCCATGTGTATTTGTGCATGGGTGCATTGCTGTGGCGTATTTGTGCATGGGTGCATGTGCCATGTGTATTTGTGCATGGGTGCATTGCCGTGGCATATGTGTGCATGTGTGCATGTGCCATGTATATTTGTGCATGGATGCATGTGCCGTGGCGTATTTGTGGAGGTCAGAGGCCAGCTTTGTGCAGTTGGTCCTTCTGCCTTTATATAGGTTCTGGGAATTGACCTCGGGTCACCGGGCTTGCCTGCCAAGTGCCTTTTTGCCTTGTTGAGTCATCTTGCCTGCCGAAGATTATAGTTTTGACATTGTACAGATTTGGGCTCAAGTCTCATCCGTATTCTAGACTAGATCTGTATACTTAGGCTGCCACTTGACTCTCTAGGCTTTACTTTACACGTGAGGTAATTTACAAGGTTTTGCTATAACTTAGATGATTTTTTTTCATTTTCTTTTTTATGTGTATGGGTGTTTTGCCTGCATTCATGTCTGTATACCACATGCATACCAGGTACCTGAGGAGGCCAGAAGAGGGTGTCAGATTACCTGGAACTGAAGTTATTAATGGTTGTGAGCCACCATGTTTGTTCTGGGAATTGAACTCAGGACCTTTGGAAGAACAGCTAGGGCTCTTAACCACTGAGCTGTCTTTCCAGCCCTAACTTACGTGTGTGTATGTGTGTGTATGTGTGTGTGTGTGTGTGTGTATGTATGTGTGAGTGTATACTATGAGAACTGATAGTAAGGCATCTTAGTCTCTCATGTTTGGCATATCAAAAACTTCAATCTTTCGCCGGGCGGTGGTGGCGCACGCCTTTAATCCCAGCACTCGGGAGGCAGAGGCAGACGGATCTCTGTGAGTTCGAGACCAGCCTGGTCTACAAGAGCTAGTTCCAGGACAGGCTCCAAATCCACAGAGAAACCCTGTCTCGGAAAAAAAAAAAAAAACAAAAACAAAAAAAACAATCTTTCTTGTATTAGCCTGTATGAGCAACTGTGAAGTTACTAGATAAAAACATGACTAGAAATCTTGGCCATACACAGGTACCTGGTTTTATTAAGGATTTTTTAAGATAGACTTTAAGCAGGAGGATTAGAAGAAGGATGCTCAGAAGGAAGGACAAGACACGCAGGAGCACAGGTGTGGACATAAGACATGGTGCAGTACGGTAACTATGGTAATTGGAGTTGCT
The DNA here is from genome assembly GCF_014885135.2 of Alexandromys fortis. Lineage (NCBI taxonomy): Eukaryota > Metazoa > Chordata > Mammalia > Rodentia > Cricetidae > Alexandromys > Alexandromys fortis. The sequence goes on along the minus strand of NW_026067940.1, from coordinate 2,347,445 downwards.
GACAATAAATTGTATATCTCAAAAAATGCTCAGAAATTTTGGTTAGTTTCAGTATAATAAAATGATCAATACTGAAGTTTTATGCTTTACCAATTACTTTGCCCTGCCCATTCTACATTTTATTTAGGTATTTAAATATACCACTGTATCCCATTAATGTGTACAATTACTCTGTCAACTCAAAATCTTAAAACAGTATTAAAAGTAGAGCATCCTGTGAATGGTAGCTACGACAACATTTCCTGTCCTGAAGGGAACAGTCAGAATTTTAATTGACATCAATGACAGTCTTTGCTTGTACTGTCTTGCAGTAACCCTTTCCATTCCTGACATTCCCATTTTAAAGGCTGACTTGATGTTTAACGGGGTTAAGTATCTTATGTGAGGTCATGGGGCTAACCCAGCAGTATATAAACTGGGTCTGCTGGCTCACACCTGTAATCTGAGAACGTGGGAGGTGGAGGCAGGAGAGTCAGAAGTTCAAGACCTGCCTGGGACTGTATCTTATGTAGAACCTTTGCCTAGAATACGTGAAAATCTAGGTTCAATTCCCGGTCCACCCCAACTCTTCCCAACAAAAGAAATTCAAGGCTACATAGTGATTTTGAGGCCAGCTGGGATACATGAGACCCTGACTTGAAGAGAAGTAAGATTTAGATGGGGCTGATTTGGCTCCAGAGCCTAGATTCTTAGGTGTTAGCAGTGGAATTGTGTGTTCACTGTTCCCTTTCCAGACCATTTCTCCTAAAAGATTTTTTTAGGATTTCCAAAACTAATCAGTGTCGCTTCCTTCTTGTTCATAATGTATTTCTAGGATGATGGGACTTAATGAAGAACCAGGAATAATTCCGAGATTTTGTGAAGATCTTTTTGCTCAAGTAGCCAAAAAACAAACCTCGGAGGTATGTACAAATTCAAATCACAATCGTAACCGCTGAGACCCGTTACACGGTCTAAAAGATGGTGTTCTTGGCTCCAGATCACCCTTGTTTGGTGTAGTATGGAGAGGGAGGGGAAGGGAGGCCCCAAATGCAGAAAAAGTTCTTCCTGGTGGGCAGTGGTAGAGGACTAATCTCTGGTCTCTCTCTTCTCCGCCTTTTGCTCTTGTGCTTTGTATTGTAGCTCATGCTGCCTTTGAATTCTCAGTTCTTCTGCCCTTGCCTCCTGAGTGCTGGGACTCCTGGTGTGCACACCGTGCCTGGCTCCTTTCCTTGCTTCTCTCCTTTTGTGCTGTGTAGCGGCTGGACAGGGTGGCAGTTAGGTGCCCATATGTGTGTCTCTGTAGTCCGGTAGGTGCACAGACTGAGCCGAACACAGCAGGCAATGCTTGGACAACTTGAAACAAAGGGTAGTGAAGCCAGCTAGGAACCAGACTCAGCCTTAAAAGCCAGGCCTTGCTAGCCATGCTACAACTAAATAGTCCGCTGGCTTCTTGTTTCACTTACTCATTTTGCCTTCAGGAAGGTTCTGCTGAGCACCTGCCATTGCTTGTTAATCTAGTGGACTAGCTTTGTGTCCAAAGTCAACTGATCGTGAGACTCATCAGGGATCTGATGGGAGCCGGCATATGTGTCCATATCAGTTGCTCTGGAGTGCAGCCTGAGACTTTCCAGTTTCTATACCTGCATAAGGGAAACTGTTATACTCGGTTTGGGGACACGAGGTCTCTATAGTAAGGAGAAAGAGAAGGTGGACCAGTCAACAGCCAAGTATAATCAATTACATGCTAAATCTATTCAAGCAAACACTGTTGTTACATTAGTCCTTTTTCTGTTATATTATAACACAATAGCAAAGGTAAATTTGTAAAAATAGTTTCTCACAGTGCTGGAATCTGGAAGCCCAACATCAAGATGCTGCCATGGTGTGGACTTTCTTACATCATAACATGACAGGGTGTGTAGGATTGGGTCTTAAAGCCATCAATCCTATCATTGGGTCTTACCCTGAGGACGTACCCCTCCCTAATTTGCCTCCAAATAGCATGCACATGAGAATTTGGTTATTTGGTTGTCCCACAAAATATGAACTTTTGGGGGATACATTCAAAGCATAGCAAACAGGAAGATGAGTGAACTGGAGACAAGTTGTCTTAGCAGGGAGAGCAACTGTTCTCGCTTTTGAAGGACATATTCTGGTTATTGGCTTGGGGAAGAAAAGCAGGAAAGGCATCCAAGCAGAGGAAGAGCAGACACGAAGATGAGAATGAGGAGAAAATAGGGAGCCTTTGAGAATTTGTAAATTGTTTACTCCGGTTTGAGTGGAATTTGATGGTGAAGAGTGGCAAGAGATGGATGAAACCAGAGGGGCATAAGTAGACTTCATAAACTCGTGCACCTATAGACTGTGCTCCATATATTCCCTGAGCCTAGGAAGGGATGGTGATGTCCCCGTCCCATCCTGTTCAGGGCCAAGAACTCCACTGTCTCTTGTTCTCAGTGTTTTGCTTAGTTATGAGTTTCTGTATTAATTGTTGTCCACTGCAGTAAGGAGCTTCTTTGGTGAAGTCTGGGCACAGCATTAATCGTGGGTATAAACATGAGAATTTAGAAGGTAGTTTGACAACATGACTAGGAAGCAGCAGTAGAAGGTTCACCCCAGTACCTCTGACCTCCTAGGCATACATACCCTTGACTAAATTTATGGACCCAGGCATGAGTTCTCTGCTGGGGAGCAGACATCAAATCCAACCACAAAGCAGTTGATTACTCTGATACCAGTCTTGCCATTATTGTACCAGAAGGTGCAGCTTGTCTGAAAGGTCATTGCTGTCGCTTGCCAGATTTGTGCTGAGAAAGACTTGGTGAGTTTTCTTCATCAGCGGTCTGCATAGCACCGTCTGGCACTGCGGATGCTAGCCACAGGGGGAGTTTCCCACTCAGTGCTACCTTGGCTTCTCCATGTAGCTAGCTGTGTGGGATCCTCAGCAGTAAGGGTTTGTTGTCTAGTTCTGGTGGGAAGCTAAGAGCAATGGCCAGGGCCTGTATGCTTTGGGGGCCTTTGATACTTTCCCATCCAATAGCTTGCACACCTGGCCTCAAGACTTTTGTTTAATAGCCCATGGCTTCTGGGAGGAACATTATTCATCCATGGAATATACCCCCATTTACTTTTTAAATTATAATTTTAATAAGCTCATAAAACAGAATTTCCATATGGCCTTTTTATTTCGCCTTAGTTTAATTGCCCCTCCCTCTTCTCCTTTTCCTCTCCTCTCAGGCTTAGACCTGATCATGTTCATACCGTTTTCTCTACCCCCATTTCTCATGTCCAGTGTCTTGCTGTCCTCCCCTCATTCATTATCACATTTCCTGCAGATTTCATATTTCATGTTTATAGCTGAATTAAATCCCATTGTGTTTATCTACCACATTTTCATTATCCATTCATGTGTGGATGGACACCTACCTAGTTGATTCTACTTCCTTGTCTTGTAAGTAGAGCCACAGGGAACATGGGGTGCAGCTATCTGTAGAGTACAGTCTTCTGGACGTATGCCCAGGCATGGTACAGCTGGGCCATGTGGCAGTTTCATGTTTAGCCTTTTGCTATCCTGGAGCTTGCTCTGTAGATCTGGCTGCCTCGAAGTTGGTGAGATCCACTTGCCTCTGCCTTCTGAGTTGTACTGCCATACTCAGCTGTCCTGGAACTCACTAGACCAGGCTGACCTTGAACTAAGAGATCTACTTGCGCCTGTCTCCAAGAGCTGGAACCGTCCACTGGGCTACATTTTTAGCTTTCTGAGAAACCTCCACACTGGTTTCCATAGCGTCTATAATCCCTTGCCAACAGTAATGGGTCCTGTTTCTCCCCGTCCTGGCCATCATTTGCTATTGTTTTTTGAATAGTAGCCGTTCTAACTGGAGTAAGATGGAGTCTCAGGTTAGTGTTTTCCATTTCCTTATGTCTAATGGTGTTGAGCACTTGAGAAAGAGCATTTGTATTCTTTCTCTTGAGAGCATCTATTCAGCTCCATAACTTTTTTTTTTTTTTAAATCAGATTGTTTACTTTCTTGGCTTAGTTTTTTAAATTTCATATATATTTTATACATGAATTATCTGTCAGATTTTCTCCCACTACTTTGACTGTTAATTTTCTATTAGAGAGTATCTTGATTTCTCTGCAGTGGGACCTTTCTGGGGAAGGCCTTATCCTTAGCAACAAGCTAACACTGTACACATGGTAGGTGAGTACTTAGATGCTTAGGCTTAAATTGAACTTTATCTAGACATTAACTGGAAAAAATGCAAAAACTTGTTTCAGGGAGATAAAATTCACAATACATTTTAAACCATTTTTGTGTACAGTTTAGTGGTGCATTTTTTAAAAATAATATTCATTTATTTATTTATTTATTTATTGTGGGAGCAGATGTGTCACAGGTGCTCGTGGAGGTGAGAAGACAGCTTGTGGGGAGTCTGTTCTCTCTTCTACTGTGTGGGTCCCAAAGACCAGACTCTGACCGGCAGGCTAGGCGGCAAACACCCTTTCCCAGTGCTCCACCTCACAGGCCCCCATGCTAAATTCTTAACACAGTCTCTCTGCAGTTCCCAAAGCTTCCACTGCTCCCAAAGAAGACTTGGAGCATATTAAATTGTCATGTCCATTTACTGTTTCCAAACTCTGGCAGTTACTAATCTGCTTATGTCTCTCTGAATTTGCCTGCTTTGAAAATTTCATATAAATGGAATGGTATGCTGTATAGCCTGTCTGTCTGGTTTCTTTCACTTAGCATTATTTGCTGGAGGTAATCCGTGTTATAGCAAGTATCAATCAGTACTTCGCTCTTTTGACGGCTGAATAATAATAATACAAAAGGCTTTTTATATCTGTTGTGTTGCTATAAACACTGGTATACAAATTTTTGTTTGATCCTCTGTATTCTTTTGGATGTGTAAGAGCAGAAATGTGAGCATTGAGCTAAATTTGTGCCTAACCTTTGAGGAACTTTTTATCCATGGTGGCTTTATCATCTTATATTTCTACCAGCAATGGAAGAGGATCCCAGTCTCTTTACAGCCTCATCAATACTTGTCGTTTCATTTATGTGTATGAGTGTTTGCCTGCATTTGCTGCTGTCCTTAGAGGCCAGAGAGGGCATTGGGTCCACCATAGCTAGAGTTATGGGTGGCTGTAAGATGTCATGTTGGCACTGGGAACGGAATCTAGGTTCTCTGCAAGAGCAGCCGACGCTCTTCACACTGAGCCATTACTCCAGCCCTTTTATTACTGCTGTTGTTTATGGCCACCCTTATGCAGGGCTTTCCCACTGTGGTTTTGATTGGCATTTCCCGCTAACAGTGATGTTAATCCTCTTCGTGTGCTTGTTTGCCGTTTGTGTATGGTTTTTAGAGCAATGTTTGTTCAAGTTCTTTGCCTGATTTTTAATTATATCTTTTATGTTGGTGATAAAAGTCCTTAATGTATCCCAGATCTGTATCCATATTAGGCATATGATTTACAAAAATGCAAGGAATTTTAGAGTAAATTGGATGCTTTGTTTCTTTCCGTCTAGGTCAGCTACCATCTTGAAATGAGCTTCTTTGAAGTTTATAATGAGAAGATTCACGACCTTCTGGTCTGTAAAGGTGAAAATGGGCAGAGAAAACAACCAGTAAGAGCCAAATCACTTTTACTGCATTTGCGTACTCATTTATGGGGAGAGTGGCACCTGTGTCTGCCACTGTGTGCATGAGGAAGTCTGGACAGCTTGCTAGAATCCATTGTCTCCTTCTGCCATGTGGCTTCCAGCGACTGAACTCAGGTCCTTGGGCTTGGTGGCGAGTGCCCTTATCCACTGATGATTTTTTAAATGTGTGTGTGTGTGTGTGTGTGTGTGTGTGTGTGTGTGTGTGTGTGTGGTGTGGATATGTGGAGATAAGAGGACAGTCTTACAGAGTCCATTTCTCCTTCCACTGTGGATTCTGGGGATCAGACTCTTTGTCAGGCTTGGGGACAATCACTTTATCTGCTGATCCATCTCACCTGACCTAACTAATTTATCATTTATTTTTATTTCCGTCTGTATAACTGCGTACTTTTGTGGGTTCTCTGGAGAACGTGGCTTTGATTTTTTTACAAAAATGCTTCCATGTGATAAATGCTTGGGATCTCCAGTTTAACTATGCTGGTATCCAGCAGTATCTGAACATTAGCACAAGTGGGAATTTAACTAGCTGAAGCTTAGCTTATTTTTAAGTTTTAATCAAGTAGCCAGGCATGGAGGAGCAAGCATGATAGATCTTTGAGATCAAGGTTAGCCTGGTCTACAGAGTGGGTTCCAGGACAGCCAGGGCTATGCCCTAAACCATAACACCCTGTCTCAAAAACCAAGTAAGTAAATCTTAATGAAATATTATCTAAAGGTTAAAAATAAAATATCCCAGGATTTATTAAGACTGTGTGAGTCAAATATGAAATGTCTAATAGTTTGTAAGCCAAAAGAATCTAAAAGTTTTAAAAATTGTATTCTTCTAGAACAGCTGTTCTCAACCCCTTTGGGGGTCAAATAACCCTTTTACAGGGGTCACATATCAGATATCATGCATATCAGATATGATTTATAACAGTAAAATCACAGTTTATGAAGTAGCAATGAAAATCATTTTACGGGTGGGTATCACCACATGATGGATTATTTGCATTTTGAAAATGCATGTGTGTATATGTGTGTGTGTGTGTATGTGTGTCTATGTGTGCACGTGCATGTGTGTCTGCCTGCATGTGGAGGCCAGAGAAAGCCTCAAATATTATCCTCAGAATATTGTCCACCTTCTTTGAGACAGGTAGAGCTCACTAGTTAGGGCAGATTGGCTGCTTAGTGAGCCTCCTGCCTCCACTTCCCCAGTGCTGGGATTATAAGCCTATGTGCCATTGTGACAGACATTTTCTTTTTTTTTTAATTGATTTTTATTGAGCTCTACATTTTTCTCTGCTCCCCTCCCTGCTTCACCCCTCCCCTTCAACCCTCTCCCAAGGTCCCCAGGCTCCCAATTTACTCAGGAGATCTGTGACAGCCATTTTCATCTGGGTCACCCGGATTGAATCCCGTCTTTTCCGTTATGAGGCAAACACTTTATTGAGTTAGTGCCTTAGCCTCTATTTATTTGATTTTTGTTTTTTTTTTTTTGTTTTGTTTTGTTTTTTTTAAGACAGGGTTTCTATGTGTAGCTTTGGTGACTTTCTTAGAACTTGCTCTATAGACCAGGTTGGCTTCCAACTCACAGAGATTCTCCTGCCTCTGCTGTGGGGACTCTATTCCTCCTACCTAACATTTCTAATCCACACGCTCCTGCCCTGAAACATATGAGTCTGTGTGACTTACAACAGATGTCACCCCAACATGTGGCTTATGACAGATGGCTGCCCACAAAGTGTTGGTAGGAGGAACAGATATATGAAAGAAACACAGAGACATAGGATAATACCGGGACGGCAACTCAGTGAATACTGAATCCACCCCCGTTTATTTGCCATATGCTTATATACCCCCATACAAAAAGGGGGGGAAAGACTTCTTTTGAAAAAAATGACACAGAAGACATTCAGAACAGTTACTTCCTTTAATACTCGAGACATCAAGCCACATTTCCTGAGTTAAGCATTCTGATGTTTTGGGCAGGATAAGCAGCAAACACACCCTAGACCAAGTATTCTATAGGCAGCCACTCCCTCTGCCAAACCTCCTATAGGCTTGAATTCTCTAACATTTAATCAGGGCGGAGCAGATCCACTTCTATGGGCCATCTACTATCCAAAACACCAAGTAACCACACCCTAGGTCAGGATATCTTGCTTGTGGCCCTACCTGTTGTCAGCAACTTTGGGAGAGAGCTCAAACTCTCTGCTCTTTAGTCCAGGTGGAGCAGGACTCATATCTGTGGGTCCCCACACTCTGCCTCCTGAGTGCTGGGACTAAAGGCGTGTGCCACCACCTCCTGGCTTATTTGATGTTTTGTAGATCATCTGTGAAACAGATTTCAGCTAAAATAACAAAATTGTAGTTAGAATTGGAGTTTTAATTTTATGAAGGCCCTCTCAACACAAGAAATGAAAATCTAAAATCACTTTCTTTGCCCAAATGATGTTTATCATTGATAACATTGAGAAACTTAAAATGGCATTTTCTTCAATGATTTCTATGCATTTTTAAATTTCTGAATAAAGTTTAAAATATAAGTGAAAATTTTAATATCTGAAGTTTATAATGAATTTGTTTTAGAGAGACTTAAAAGCATATATAATATGGTACTGCAGAATTTAACTTAAGAATAAAAAGTAAGACATGAACAGGCTGTATATTATGCAACTTACAAATATTTCTGGTGTTGATGTTTCTTAGTGTCTTACAGATTTTGTCAGAACCTTTGTATTTCTTTCTGAATAGAGTAGAGATAAATCTCTATCTCAAACTTGATATAAAAAAAGATTCAGCAAAAAATAGTTTCCATGAATTTGAAAAAGAGCAAGGGGTATAAATAGAAGGGTTTGGAGGGAAGAAAGGGACAGGGAAATGGTTTAATTTTAATCTTAAATAATAAAAGAAATATTTTTAAAAGAAGAAAACATAAATTTCAAAAATAGTTGATATCTTTCCACTGGAACAAATAGTAACCTCATAGATTAAAAATAACAACACAACAGTAGTTAATATTTGTTAATTTTTCAAAAATGTAGATTCAAATTAAAGAGTAAATAAAAAAGATTCAGAATTGTATTTCCTTCTAAATATTTGCCCCATCCTTAAAGATGTAATGTTCCTTTCTCCAGCTGCGAGTGAGGGAGCATCCTGTTTCTGGACCGTACGTTGAAGCTCTGTCGATGTAAGTGTCTGCTCAGGCAGTGCGAGGGGATGGGGGGAAAGCAGATGACTGGAGAGCGTGCTTGCCCAGGGGCCGTACCACACTGCGGTTGCCATCCCAGCTTTGAAACCTGCTGTCCAATTGCTTTTCTCCCCTCGAACTCCCAGTATCTTTCAAAATATCTGTAGGTGTCTGATATGGTATTGCTGTAATCTGAGTATTAAATGCAGATTCCCTTCTTGTCCTCATCTTTCCCCCATCAGCTTAGCCTCTTTGTATTTACTTTGTATTCCAATTTAGGCGGAGTGAAGAGTTTTACACCTGCCAACAGTAATTCCCTCTCTTTCGGCTTGTTCTTTTCGTTAAGGAAAAGAAAAGTGGTTCAATATACATTCAGCTCTGTTGAGTAACTGAACTGTGTTGGATGTGCGTATCCACATCCATGCATGTGTATTGTGCATGCCCATATGCAGTGGAATATTATAATGTTAAGATTCCAATGTGCTTTACTGGGGAAAAAAATCATAATTCCTGGTAAAATTTAAGGCATTACCATATCTGTCTTTTAAGAAATGATTAAAGAAAAGTTAGTATAATAATGTTTGTGAATTAGTTTACTATGATTGTTTAAGAGTCATTAATCAAAGATTGTTAATTTATCAGAACATGAGTAAAATCAGTAAAATTGTTTTTGTCTTTTTTAAAAAAATAGGAATGTTGTCAGTTCTTACTCTGATATTCAGGTAAGATTGATTATATTTTATCTCATTTTAACTAGACAGAGCACGATAATAAACATTTATGAGACAGTTTCTCCTAAATTGTTGTCATGAGCGAAAGGAAAATCTCGTGAACTGAATCTGCTTGTTAAGCTTTAACCAAACTAGTTGATTTTCTCAATTAAAACACTGAACATCAGTGTCACTTTAGAAGACGAGAAAAAGCTTCCTAAGGGCATTATTTCCCAGTGCAGATTTCCATGAAAGAAACAAGAAGAACAAAAAAAAAAAAAAAAGGAGGCAAATTGTTAGAAGATAAACAGTAATTTCTTTTTTATAAGTTAATTAAGCATTTGCGGAAGTTACAAATGTGCATAAGAATCAATTGTACTTTCTTTTTTTTTGTTACTTAATTTTTCGAATAAATCACGGTAGTCTCGCCTGGCCTGCATCTTTCTTCTCAGAGTTGGCTGGAACTGGGGAATAAGCAAAGAGCAACGGCGGCTACCGGCATGAACGATAAAAGCTCCCGGTCCCACTCAGTTTTCACCCTGGTGATGACCCAGACCAAGGTACTTTTATTGTAATCTAATTGCATTTTTTTCATTAAAATACAATTGCATTGTTTACCCCCTTCCCTTTCCTTCAGTCCCTCCCATGTTATCCCCACCTTGCTCTTTCTCAGATTCATGACCTCTTTTCCTTTGTTATTACAGGCCTACACACACACACACACACACACACACACACAATTTGTAAGTATATGATTTCAGAGCTGACCACTTGGTACTGGATAACCTCTTATGGGTCTTATCCCTGAAGACTAATTCTCCCCTTCTCAGCCTTCCTTAGTTGCCTAGAGTTCTTTGTCTAAGGGTAGAGTCTCATGAGGTTTCTCCTTTCCACCTTAGTGTGTCTCTTGGTTTTGTCCCTGCTCAGGTCTTATTTAGGCAACTACATTATTGAGATATCATGGGTGAAGAGTTCCTGTCATTTTTAGGAGACAAAAATCTCACGACAGGTCTCCTTGTTCTCCGACTTACAGTCTTCCTGTCCCCTTTTCCACAATGTCCCCTCAGCCTTAAGTGCAGGAGTGTTGTACACGTACCTGTTGGGGCTGAACACCCTTGACCTGTTGTTCTCTGCATTTTGACCAGTTGTAGTTTTCTGTAAGGGTCTCTCTCAAAGAGAAGCTTCTCTGATGAAAAGTGAGAGCTACACTTACCCGTGCATCTCAGGCTAAGTGTTTAGAATGTCATGAGGAACTTGCCTAGCTTAGTGAAGTGGCCGTAGTAGCGTCTCCTCTAAGGTCCATGACCTCATTGTCCCTGGGTCACTGGCTGGCTTTCTAGGCATGATTTCCCCCTGTTGAGTGGGCCTTCTTAGACAGCTCTGGCTACCACCAAAATATGAGTGCCACTATCGATCACACCTTTAGGGATATCTTGCGTCTGGTCATGGTCATGGTTCATAGGTGTCATGGCTGGGTAGGACTCTGTTGCTTCCCTCCCTTGGCAGCTTGCTCGGCATCTTTCAAGACTGTGAGAGTTAGTCCTCAGGAGGAGGCTTTCAGGTCACTTCAAGTATTTTGCTGCAGGTGGCAATTTTCATAAATAAGATAGTGAATGCACTTGTTCTGTGTTTTTCTTATTTACTTCTGTAAGTCTAAAAATAGAAGTATAGTATAAGTGTAAAGAGATTTTAAGGAATTTCACAATAACTTTGCATGACTTGTTATATATAGCAGTTTAGTATTTACTGTTTTTAATCAAAATCACGTTATTAATAATTTATGATTATCAGTAATCTATATCAGTAATAGATGACTAACAATTTATGATATCATTGATAAAAGCTTAGCAAATGTATGACAATATATACTAATTTTAGAATACTTGGGAACATATTAGAAAATAAAAGGTGATTTTAAGGCTAGGGAGGTAAGTCAGTGTGTAAAGGGCTTGAGGCACAAGCATGTTAAAACATTGGACACAATAGCACAGACTTATAGTCCCAGCCCTGGAAAGGCACAGACCCCTAGCGCATTGCCCAGACAGCCTGGACTGTGTGGTAGACTTCAGGGCAAGGAGGGATGGACAGTTCTAAAGAGAAACACCTGAGGTTAATCTCCATGTACATGTGTACACACATTCATGAACATTCACACACATGTACTCACACACATATACACATACATATACAAACACAGAAAAAAAATAATAATAACCCATAGATTTCACTCCTCAAGTTTCTGTAAGCATTTTGCTATATGATCTTTCAGTTAGCTATAATCACAGTCAAATTTCACAAAACTTTTTAACACTCACATGCCATAGAAATTCTTTGTAGAGATAATTTTTAAAGTTTTACAATATTCCACTATTATAATTGTTTGATTTTTCTCTGCCGTTAGCCATTTATATATCGATTTAATGTTTTGCTATTATTCTGTTGAGATAAGCAACAAATGAAAGAAGCAATATTTTTCTTTTTCTTTTTTAACCCCCAAGGCAGGGTCTCTCTGTGTAGCCCTGGCTGTTTTGGCACTTGCTCTGTAGACCAGGCTGGCCTCAAACTCTCATAGCTCCACCTGCCTCCCAAGTGCTGGAATTAAAGGCGTGTGCCACCACCACCTGACTAAGCAACATTTTTCTATTCCTAGAGCAAAGTTTTTCGGCCCAACAAACTTCTTCGCCAACACAGTAATCCAAATCAGACCAAATCAAACCAAACTAGAAAAAGCCCAGGCTTAATGGATGCCAGCACTCCCGGGTGGCCTTCCAGTTGGAGAGGGGAAAGGAGAATCAGAAAGACCAGGAGCTCAGTCTCTGAGGGGCAATTTAAATAGCCTGGGAGTGGTCTCAAGACTCTCTGGGGAGGGGTCACCACCGTTTGGTGGGCTTTCTGGGAGGTGGAGTCTGGACTGAGGCAACTTGTAGCTACTACTATGTGTACTACGGTCCTGTAGCACCTATACTATGTGTACTACGGTACTATGCCTGTAGCTTATCACCTGCAATATAGGAGGTTTGCTAGTTGGGCAAGGGGCTGGAGAGTTAACACACACACACACACACATACAGAGAGAGAGAGACAGAGACAGAGAGACAGTGCTCAGAGCAGCTGCAAGCATAGGAAAACAAGCTGTTTACTCCAGCAGTCAAGGGGTCACAGGAAATTCAGGGTCTGGGGGTCCATAGTCCCTAATAGCAACTCCCAGGGGAGGGACCTGGGATGGGACATTTCCCCCCAAACATTCCAGAATGGATGCCATGGGCTACAGTGAAGCCTGAACCCAAACACCTAGTTGTTTGCTTAAGCTAGTTAAGACTTTTGCTTTTTTTAAAGTAAGTTCTTTTACATATTTGTTGCAATCTAAGCTCTACTCAATGTGTTCTTTTTAGTAGACTTCATGGCTATGCATGCATTGTTACATAGTAAGAGATGGGTTTGTTTTTTGTTTTTTAATTTATTTATGTTTTATGTCTGCGTGGGCTGCTTGCATACCCACATGTCATAAGAGGACATCAGACTTGCTATAGATGGTTGTGAGCCACCATGTGGTTACTGAGAATTGAACTTCTGGATCTGTGCTGAATCTCTGGAAGAGCAGCCAGTGCCCTTAGCTGCTGAGCCATCTCTCCAGCCCAGAGATGGTTTTAAAAATAAATAATTTATAACTTGAGTAACTTTGCCCTTTAAAGACTTGTTGATGGCAAGCTATTAAAAGAGTCTTGCTTTATTTTCCTTTGATGTTGTTGTAGACAGAATTCGTGGAAGGGGAAGAGCACGACCACAGAATCACAAGCCGCATAAACCTCATAGATTTGGCTGGCAGCGAGCGCTGCTCTGCCGCCCACACGAGTGGGGAGCGATTGAAGGTAAGAAGGGTGCTGGTCACTCATTCTCCCTGCCTCTTGTACGGTGGGGTCTGAGTTGCTGAGACTGACCATCAACTCCTTTGCAGTGACCCTCCTACCTCCTCCTACCTCAGGCTCCATCATAGCTGGGACCACAGGTGGGCCCTACCTTTTCCCTTAGTCTTGCCATGATGGTGAAACTTATTTTGAGGGCATTATTATTTTTATTTTATTTATTTATTTGTTTGTTTGTTTGGGTTTTCGAGACAGGGTTTCTCTGTGGCTTTGGAGCCTGTCCTGGAACTAGCTCTTGTAGACCAGGCTGGTCTCGAACTCACAGAGATCCGCCTGCCTCTGCCTCCCGAGTGCTGGGATTAAAGGAGTGCACCACCATCGCCCGGCCGAGGGCATTATTTTTAGGAGAGTGTAACTTGAATATACTTAACAACAAAAAGTAAAGTATCTTTATCTTTACTTTTTAGATTGCAGTGGGTCGCATACTTCATTGTGATTACTTTTCAAAGAAAATTAATAATTTTGAGTCATAAAAATGTTGATAGTTTATGGAAGAAAGTAATTGTATGAGGAGTGAGGTATTTTATGGTATAGATCTGTTGCTGAAATGTTAAGAAAAATAACTATTTTTAACCGTACTACAGGAAGGTGTAAGCATTAACAAGTCCTTGCTGACTCTGGGGAAGGTCATATCTGCGCTCTCCGAGCAAGCAAACGGAAAAAGGGTTTTTATTCCATATCGTGAATCTGTTCTTACATGGCAAGTATCTTTCAAAACATAAGTAATGGAGTTTGTTTTGTTTTTGGTGTATGTCTGTGGTGTATGCATGTTTGCACACTTACGTGACAGGAGTGCTTGCCTGCGTGTGTGCATGTGGAGGCCAGAGGTCAAATTCAGAGTCTCCTCTGTCCTCTCTCTGCCTGATTCTTTAGAAAGATCTCTCATTGAATCTGGAACTCGGTGTTCTGGTTTGAATAGCTGGCTAGTCTCTGGAGTCTGCTGCTTCTCCAGGACTGGGAGTATGGGGTGTATCTTAGTCACTGTTCTACTGCTGTGACGAAACACCATGGCCAAGGCAATCTAGAAAAACACATCTAATTGCAGACCTGCCTAGCGTTTCAGAGAGTGAGTCCACGACCATGGCGAGGAGAAAGGCAGCAGAGGCAGACTTGGAGCTGGTGCAGTAGCTGAGAGCTTGCTTCTGCTTCATAACCATGAGGCGGAAGGGGTGGGAGAAGGCCAGAGAGGAGAGGAGAGTGGGGGTGGGGGGAGCGCTAACTCAGTGGCTCGAGTCACCAAAGTGTGTTCAACCTTCTTTTTTTTTTCTTGGCTATTTTGAGATAGGGTTTGTCTGTGTAACTAACTGCCCTAGCTGTCCTGAAACTTGCTCTGTAGAGCCGACTGGCCTCAAACTCGCAGAGATATATGCCTGCCACCACCTCCCATCTGTGCCCAGCTTTTCTGTGAGTTCTGGGGACCAGAGCTCAGGTCCTCATGCTTGCACAAGTACTTTACCCACTAACCCATCTCCTCAGCTCCTGAAAAATAAATAATAGTGTAAGATATAGTGGGTTGGGATGGTGGTAGAGTGCTTGCTGGTGTGCACAAAGTCCTGCAGGACTGTTGCAGGAGGTTGCTTGTTTATTCCCTGACTGCCTAGCACTAAGACCTGAAATAACCACACAGAAACTATATTAAGTAAATCACTACTTGGTCCATTAGTTCTAGCTTCTTATTGACTAACTCTTGCATCTTAATTTAGCCCATTTCTATTCATCTGTGTATCGCCACGTGGCTGAGGCTTACCAGGTAAAGTTCCGATGTCTGTCTCTGATGGGGCCACATGGCTTCTCAGTGACTCCTCCTTCTTTCTCCCAGCATTCAGTTTAGTTTTCCACACCTACCTCTCTCTATTCTGCTCTGCACAGGCCTAAGACAGCTTCTTTATTAACCAATGGTAGTCACAGCACATAGAGGGAAATCCCACATCACAGGAAGTTTTAGGTTCAGACCCCAGCAATGCCAAACACACACACACAGTAGATAGATTTTTCTTTTGGGCTGCCAGCTCATAAGAAAATGACCAGAGGCTTATTATTAATTTTGAAAGCTTGGCCTTAGCTTAGGCTTGTTTCTAGCTCTTATAACTTAAATTAACCCATATTTTTTTAATCTTAATATTTTTTAATCTTCCACATATTCATTACCTCATCTTAATTTTACCCATCCTGTTTCCTCAGTGTCTGGATGGCAACTCTGCCTTTCTTCCCTGATCTGTCTGTGCAGAAGTCCCTGCTATTCCTCCTGCCTAGCTATTGCCCATTTAGCTTTTTATTAAACCAGTTACTGTGACACATTTTCACACAGTGTAAAGAAACTTTCTACACATTTCTCCCTTTGTGTCTAAATAATAAGGTTAACTCTAACAATGAGAGAGAGAGAGAGAGAGAGAGAAGGATGGTGGACTGATTTCATGTTTTGGCTTAGAGGAGAATTATGAATTCTAGAAACAATCTACCTGGAGTGTCTTCAGAGATGAATATAAAGCTCTCTGCTTATGCTTGTTAGCACTTCACATGTATTACAGAACATTTGCTCTGTGTATAAAGTGAAATTGAATAATTTTGTTTGCCTAGCACTTAACAGCTAGCACATAGCTCTTCCGTGTTTTTATGAGTGTTCATTTTACTTCTGATACATCATTGTCCCGGTATGAATTTAATGTTCAACTTCTAATAAACATTAATATAGATAAGATAGCCTGTAGCATATAATGATTTTTCTTGAAAATTTTCTACTTGATGGTGTGAAAAATGATAAATATTTAAGAAAAATGACTTCTTGTTTTGGGGGATTCTTTTTTTAAAATCTGATTTTGTGTGTGTGCATGTTACAGTATGTATGTGGAGGCCTTACATAGAAGGTTACTCAGGATGATTCCTCTAGCTCCACCCATTTAAATGAATATTTCAGAATTTCATTTTTCTCACCAGCTGACTAATATTCCATTGTGTAAATGTATCACATTTTCATTGTCATCTAGGCTGCTTCCAGTTTCTGACAATTAAGAACAAAGCAGCAGTGAACATGGGTGGGCAAGCACCTATGGTAGGGTGGGGCATCCTTTGGGTGCATGTCCAAGAGTGGTACAGTGGGGTCTTGAGGTAGATCTGTTCCAGCTTCCTGAGGAACCACCATGTGTGGAAACTCCTTCAGCCAATAGTCTTTACGATACCAGCCCACTTGGGTGTGGTCTCCTATACTGTAAATGCAGCTGTAAAACTTGTACAAGGTGTGTGTGTGCTCCCTCCCTCTCCCTGAGTCTCTGTGCTGCTGGATTCAGTTCCTGTTCCCCTCCTGTGCAAAGGACTGTGATCTATGAGTCTAGCCCTAAATAAAGAACCCTTTATTATACTCAGTTCTGGATTAGTGTGGGACTACTTTACAGCATCCATCTTCACCACCACAGTAATTTTCATAGAGACCATACAAGTTTGCACTCCCACCTGCAGGGAATAAATGTTTCTTTTCCCTTGCACCCTTGGCAGTGTGTGCTGTGCTTTCATTTGTTTTGTTGGTCCTGGCTCCTCCAACTGAAGCAATACGAAATCTCAGATAGTCTTCATTTGCATTTATTTCCCTGATGTCTAAGGATGTTGAACATTTAAGTCTTTTTCAGCCACTTGTGCTTCATCTTGTGAGAACTCTGCTTAGTTCTGTACTTCATTTTTAAATTGGGTTATTTGTTTTCTCGATACTCAGTTTTTTGAGTTCTTTACATATTTTGGATATTAGCCTTCTGTCAGGTATAGGCTGCCACTTTGTCTGAATGAGTATCTTTGCAGTACAGAAGCTTCTCACCTGTGTGAGATCCCATTTATGTGTTGTTGTTCTTAGTGCCTGTGCTAATGGTGCCCTGCTCAGAAGGTCCTTTCCCGGGCCCGTGAGTTCTAATGGTGTCCTGTTCAGAAGGTCCCTTCCTGGGCCCATGAGTTCTCATGGTATCCTGTTCAGAAGGTCCTTTCCCGGGCCCGTGAGTTCTAATGGTATTCAGTTCAGAAGGTCCTTTCCTGGGCCCATGAGTTCTAATGGTATTCAGTTCAGAAGGTCCTTTCCCGGGCCCGTGAGTTCTCATGGTGTCCTGTTCAGAAGGTCCCTTCCCGGGCCCGTGAGTTCTCATGGTGTCCTGTTCAGAAGGTCCTTTCCCGGGCCCGTGAGTTCTAATGGTATTCAGTTCAGAAGGTCCTTTCCTGGGCCCGTGAGTTCAAGCCTATTCCCCACTTCATCTTCTGTCACAATCAGGGTATCTGATTTTGTATTGAGGTCCTTGAACCATTTGGACTTGAGTTTTGTGCAGAGTGATAGGTGTGGATCTATTTGCATTCTCCTGCACACAGACATCCATGTGACCAGCATCATTTGTTGAAGGTGCTGTCTTTTCTCCAGTGTGAATATTTGTATTCTTTGTCAAAAATCAGGTGTATAGAATTATGTCTGGATCTTCAGTTCTACTCTGTTGATCAATGTGTTTATTTTTTATGCTAATACCATGTTTTTTTAATACTATAGCTTGTAATTCAACTTGAAATCTGGGATGGTGGTACTTCTAGAAATTCTTTTGTTATTCAGGATTGTTTGAGTTATTCTGGCTTTTTTTGTATGTGGTTTTTTGTTGTTGTTGTTTTGGGGTTGAGTTTGTGTGTGTTTCCATATGAAGTAGAAGATTGTTTTCTTAATTTTTGTTAAGAAGTGTGTTGAAATTCTAATGGAGGTTACATTGAATCTATAGGTTCCTCTTGGTAGGATGGCTATTTTTACAATATTAATCCTACCATTAGAGATTTTTCCATCTTCTTTAGTCTTCTCCAACTTATTTCTTTAATGTCTTAAAGTTTTATTATACAAGTCTTTCACTTGTTTTAATAAATACATGATATTTTCAGTTTGCTAATGAATGTGTTGGTATGTAATCCTAACTCAAGTGGAGGACCCTTGGTGTTCAACTGGGCAAGAGCCCCATCTACAACAGCAGTATGTCTTTATAATTGGTGTATTGTTGCTCTTCTATGTTTATTTAGGTTTTCTTCTCATTAGACAGCTCTCTTTGTTCTAGAATATACTATATAGCCCAGGATGGCCTTGAACCCATGGCAGTCCTTCTGCATCAGCCTTCCAAGTGGCTCACACCATGGTCAGCTTTTCACTGCTAAATTATGATGTTATTTCTGTCTTGAAACTTAAAAGGGAGAATAGGGTTTTTTAAAAAATGACTTGAGAAGCTAGGAATAGTGAAATTCATTTTGTGATAATAAAGATATATTGAGTCTTATAGTCTCTTTTACACACAGTACAGTACGGGATGTTTATATGTTAATTCGTCATTTTCAGCATGTATTGGAAACTAACTCCTGCAGGTTATGATGGCACTAGGCGTACAGAGATGATGAAGACACACAGTCTCCTTGCTGCAGGAAATCACATCTAAAGGGAAACATCTTACTAAATAATGTTGGATCATGCATAAAGCCTATAAACAGTTTATTGTTTTATAAAGCAGTATAGAAGAAATAAGAGAAGCCAGAAGCATGGGTCAGGCATGGTAGTGATTCACGCCTATAGTCCCAGAACTTGGAGGGCCGAGGCAGGCAGATCTCTGGCAGATCTCTGTGAATTGGAGGCCAACCTGGAATAGCAAGTTTCAGCCTAGCCAAGTCTGCATTAGTGAGATCCTGTCTCAAAAAAAAAAAAAAAAAAAAAAAAAAAAAAAAAAAAAAAAAAAAAAAAAAAAAAAAAAAAAAAAAAAAAAAAAAAAAAAAAAAAAAAAAAAAAAATTTAAAAAGAAATGAGAAGAAACTGTGAGAGAAAAGAATGTATTTGTGAGATGTAAGAGGCTTTAATGGTGTGTGAGTGGAGAGTCAGTATTGTGTTGTGTGCTCTTGTCATTGGTTTGGGTTTTCTAGACAGTTTCTGCTCTAGGTGGTTATAGAAGAAAAGTCTTATTGTGCTGTTTTCCCTTCTCCTTAAAGGCTTTTAAAAGAAAGCCTGGGCGGGAATTCCAAAACAGCAATGATTGCTACCATCAGCCCTGCTGCCAGCAACATCGAGGAAACACTAAGCACACTTAGATACGCCACCCAAGCCCGCCTGATAGTCAATATCGCCAAAGTCAACGAAGATATGAATGCAAAGTTAATTAGAGGTGAGCATTAACTGAAATACTATTCACGATTTGCACAGACACGTCTGTGCACACTGTATATGCGTCTGTGTGTGGATGCACATGTGTTTGCATGCTGTATTATGGAAACCCCGGGCTAATGTTGGGAGTCTCCCTAGGTTGCTCGCCATATTTCTTATTGAGATCGTGTCTCCCAGTTGACCCCAAGCTCCCCAGTTTGTCTAAGCTGACTATCCAGCTTGCTTTGGGGAGTCCCCTGTCACTGGCTTGCAAATAGAGTGGATACAGACAGGCTGCTACACCCACCCAGCATGTGCATGGGTGCTATCCCCATTCTCAGGAATGCACAAGAAGCATTTTACCAAGGGAGCCATCTCCGCAGTCCCGTTTTCTCAATTACAAAAGATATCATTCTGCAATTTAGATTTATTAAATTCTAATTCCAATCTCACTGTATATGGTTTTTAAGAGAACTATTTTTTCCACACCTATTTGCTCATACATCCTAGTTGTAAACCCGACGGTGATGGAGGAAGGTGGCATACCGTGAGAAAAAGAGGAGGCCGAGAGGGAAGTCAGAGAAAAGGCTAAGGAAGAGGGGGCAGCAAGTGGAATCAGCCTTTTCCAGAGGTGGTTGTTCATCACGTGTCTCTTTATGAATCTTCAGAACTGAAAGCAGAAATTGAGAAGTTAAAAGCTGCTCAGAGGAACAACCGGAATATTGATCCTGAACGGTATAGACTCTGCCGACAAGAGATAACATCCTTGCGGATGAAGCTGCATCAGCAGGAGAGAGACATGGCAGAGCTGCAAAGGTGAGTGCCCCCGGAACCAGAGCCATGGAATGTGTTCCTGCAGACTAGACTGGGAGGGGGGCCAGAGAGCATTGGATCTCTCTCCACCTCCTTTAGAAAGGAGCAGCTTGTTTGCCATGGTCCTTTTTTGTTTATTTGTCTGTTTCTTTCTTTCTTTAGTTTTCTTTTCTCTTTTTTGAGATAGGATTTCTCTGTGTAACAGTCCTTACTGTCCTGGAACTCACTGTGTAGCCCAGGCTGGCCTCGAACTCACAGAGATCTGACAGCTTCTGCCTCCCAACTGCTGGGAGTAGGGGTGTGCACCACCTCTGCCTAGCCAGTTGTTCTTTTGAAATGCTATTATTCCGCAAGCTTTGCAGATGTTCTTTTGATTTTGGTTTTACATAAATGAATGTTTTAACTTCAATATTTTCTTTTTTTGGAAAGAGTATGGAAAGAAAAGTTCGAACAAGCTGAGAAAAGAAAACTTCAAGAGACAAAGGAGTTACAGGTATCATTTCAATTTCCTAAACTAATTTGAAGTAGAAAAAGTACACCTGTAAATTTCATTTTTTATCTTTATCATATAATAACTCTGTACAGAGAAATACGTAAAGATAGTTAACATAAAGAATTGTTAGAGACCAAGGGCTAAAGCTGGGAGGTTTAAAAATGCCAACCACAAAGGCACTGTTGCTTTCTCCACTTGTGACCCGTGCCTGTTCCAGGAATCAGGCCTGTGTCTGCCCCACCTAAGCAGCCTTCCCGCACAGGCTCTGTCCAGGTGGCCAGACCAGTGCTATCTCCTGGGCATGGCAGCCAAGTTCACAGTGCTGGGGCTGCCACAGTTGGTGTGGCTGGTGTGTCAGGAGCCATTCCGCCAGGCAGCAGCTCTTATCCTACTCCGTTCTGGGTTGTACCCTGTCTGAGGCATAGGGCTCTTCTCTTTGATGGTTGCCTGTCTTATCCTCTCCATCATGGAGGCTCTAAGGATCACTAGCTGTCCCTGCGGCTGCCGGAGCTGGTGTGTGCTGAACTTTAGAACTAAAACAAAAGAATCAGGATGGGGGAGCATTTAGATCTAGGTTGTGATTGTGTGGAGCCTCCAAATGCAGGGACTGTAGTCATGTGCCACTACACCCAAATGAACTTTTCCTCTTCTCGTGGGTTCTTCTAGTAACAACATGAAAGGTGGATTGGAAGAAGGAAGGGCCAGTGTTTAGAAAGACAGACATTAGGAGCTGCTGGTGTAGTTAAGGCAAGAGATAGGGAGAGCTTGGAGCGAGGGCAGGGGTGGTAGTGGAGGAGGTGTTCAGGAGGAGTGGGGAAAAGGATTGTTGTCTTTATTTTCATTTCTTAAGTATGTGTATATATATTTTAAATAAGTGCATATATTACATATATATGTAATATGGCGTGCATGCCATAGCAATCATTTGGAGGTCAGAGGGCAATTGTGTGGAGGTGATTCTCTCCCTCCATCCTTCCAATCTGGCTTGGGTTCTGGAGAGTCTGAGCTGGGGTCAGGTTTGTGCAGCAG
This sequence comes from Alexandromys fortis, assembly GCF_014885135.2. NCBI lineage: Eukaryota > Metazoa > Chordata > Mammalia > Rodentia > Cricetidae > Alexandromys > Alexandromys fortis. The sequence goes on along the minus strand of NW_026067940.1, from coordinate 2,325,536 downwards.
CACCTTTACGGAGCCGTGTCACCAGGTCTGGGATAACTGATTTCGGATGTTGGGATAGTAGAAGTGGAAGTCAAGAGCATTTCCACGTTATAGAAATGTAAGTATTGTAGGCCACTGAAGTGTGGGGTGGGGGAGCAGAGGACAGTTGATTGGACAATAACTAGAAGAAGAATAGAGCCACACATAGGACTCTGAAAATGAGAATTGTCTGGGGTCAGTGGAGAGTTAACGAGAAAGATACCCATTGTTGATTCCCACCTACACACACACACACACACACACACACACACACACACATATTCAGAGTTCTTTGGGAATGTCCAGGGCATCTTAATAGAAGAGACAGAATTTTCTGGGCGTGGTGGTCCATGCCTCTAACTCCAACATTTTGAGACTGAGTTTGAAACCAGCTTGGAGCACATAGTTACAGGTCAGCCTGAATTATACAAGAAAAAAACAAAACAACAAAAGTGGGGAGATTTGAGGTTGGGTAAGATTTTGTCAGATGAGACCAAAGTGTTGTAGAAGGGAAAGCGTATGAGAGGAGAAGAGGCCAAGGGGTTTGGATGGTGTAGTAAGTAAATAAGGAAAGGAGAGACACTGGTTTACTGCGGTCTTGATTTCCAGGCTAAGCAATTTTAGTCTTTACTCTTTAGGAAGTGAAAAGCTCTTGGAAGTATTTGACAGGGAGTTGAGGATGGAACAAGGGAAATAGCCAACAGGGCACTCCAGAGGCTGCTGCAGGGATTCTGGTGTGAGTCCATTTAAGGTGGAGCTGATGAAATTGAACAGAACTGGTCCCCTCTAAGGCGGCATAGAATCAAGCTGGTAATGATGGGTTGATGTGACTGTGAAGAAAGAGCTTCAGAATTTAGGAGTGTAATGGTGACAGGCATAGAGAAACCACAAAGGAGGGCATCCAACAGCGAGCAGTATGTGCGTGCACACGCTCGTACACACACTTGTGTACAAGTACATGTATGTGTATGCTCGGGACTAAAAGCAGGGCACTTCACATGCATGTACTCTACCACTGGACTTCAAGCTCAGTGAATCTGTTATGCGCTAAAACTCTATCAAAAGTGACCCTAATATTTAACATAGACCCTTCTTTCAGGAGAGTTTAATAATTTCATGCCGTAGTTAAGATTTTCTTTTCACTTCTACCAGAAAGCAGGAGTTACGTTTCAAATGGACAACCATTTGCCAAACCTTGTCAATCTCAATGAAGACCCACAGTTGTCAGAGATGCTACTCTACATGGTGAAAGAAGGCATCACTACAGTTGGGAAGTATAAGCCAGACTCAAGCCACGACATCCAGTTATCCGGAGTGCTGATTGCGGATGACCACTGGTATGTCAGTCTCCTGCAAGCCACTGCCTGTTCATTGTCAATGGGGTCTTGTTCACGGGGCATTGTCTATAAAAGGCGTTCGTTCCTACTGATTCTTCTCAATACTTCTCCAACCCCTTCCTACCCCCTACACTTTGGCTTTTTTGAGACAGAGTTTCTCTGTGTAGCCTGGCTGTCGTGGAACTTACTCTGTAGACCAGGCTGGCCTTAAGCTCAGAGATTCCCTTGCATCTGCGTTCTGAGTGCTGGGATTAAAGGCATGCACCACCATGCCTCTCACCCTTTCTTTAAGAGAGAAAAACTCTGAATGTGTTTAACGACAACAGAAGAGTTACTTTCACTGTAAGGTTCAGCGTAATGCACTGTGGTACTTGATCTGCTGATTAAAGGGTACTTCTGTTCTTAGAATTAGAATGGGATGCGTGAAGTAAACTATCCGTCTTATATGTAAGATGTTTTGGTTGGATTGATAATTTTTTTTGTTTTATGTAAGTTTGTTCACATGAATGGAATGATCTCTCTCACACACACACATACATACACATATATTGCTGGGATAATTGTATTTGTGAACATTTTTGACTTTATGTTGTATTTTCAAGTTTTATCCATTTCAAGATTCTTATTTTCACTGGTGTGAAGTATTCCATTATCTGAATTTATCTTGGATCATTGCAGTTAATTTTGTTGACAGGCATTTGAGCTCTCACAGTATTCCCTTAAGTATTACCAGTCAAATGGGTGGGTCATTTTGCGCTGCTGGTAGAGAAATCATAGGCGAACAGAAGCTTTTCTAGTGCAGGCCTTGGCAGTGAGCGCAGCAGCAGGCCGTGCGGTGGTGGGGTGGCAGCAGGTGGCACCCATAGTCTTAGGGCTCCTATTTAGGATTCAGATGGTGGGACCCTGACCTCTACGAGTGTTACAGGTCTGTGTAGTCCTAGCCCTTGGCCACAGCTGTCATTGCAGCTTCTGGGCAGGCCTAGGTATTGGGACTCCCTAGCCCTTGACAGTGGCCACTGTTAGTGACTCCCACGCCTGGGGTGTCTGAACCTCCTGATTCTCTTCCAGCCACCAGGGTCTGCGGCATCACTGGCTCTTTACAGTCTGGTTTCCTTCTTCAGCCTTAGAGTTTTGTCCTCTATCTCTATCCCTCCTTTTTAGACAGTTGTGGACGGGTGTCTGCACCAATCACAATAGACCTTCATGTGAGTATTTGTGTTTGCACCAATCACAGAGACGCTTCTGTAGCACCACTCAGCTCTGTAGGTCAGCAGGAGAAGGGCTCCCTACCTTGCTTAGAAGGAAATGATTGCTGAAGTTCACCAAGGTTTTGGCTAAGGCTGCAGTTTCAAGAGTGTCTTAGTCACAGATCTGTTGTCGTGATGAAACACCTTGACCAAGGCAACTTATAAAAGGAAGTACTTGAGGTCTTGCCTACAGTTACAGAGCATTGGGCATCACGGCCGGGGGCATGGCACCTGCCTGCTGTAGCTTAGAGCTTTCTTCTTGATTCACAGGCAGCAGGCTAAGAGAGGGGACCAGACTGAGCCTTGTGTGGTCTTTTAGAACCTCAAAGCCCTCTCCCAGGGACACACCTCTGATGGAGGAAGGTCATTGGCTAATAAAGAAACTGGCTTGGCCCATTTTATTGGTTAGAATATAGGTGGGTGGAGTAAACAGAAGAGAATGCTGGGAGGAAGAGGAAGTGAGGTCAGAAGTAATGCAGCTCCTCTCAGAGCCAGATGCCTCAGACAGAGAACCATGGCTCCGCTCTCCCAAGCAGATGCACGCAATGAAGCTCCTCTGACCCAGGATGGATGTAGGCTAGAATCTTCCCGGTAAGCGCACCTTGGGGTGTTTACACAGATGATTAGAAATGGGCTAAATTAATATGTGAGAATTAGCCTAGAAGAGGCTAGATAGAAATGGGTCAAGCAGTCTTTAAATGAATACAATTTGTGTGTTGTTATTTCGGGGCATAAGCTAGCAAGCGGCTGGGGTGTTGGGGATGCAGCCCCGCCGCTCCTATTTCAACACACTTCCCCCTAATTCTTCCTAAACAGTCCACCATCAGGGAACCAAACATTCAAATACATGAGCCTATAAGGCATCGTTCTCATTCAGACACCACAAGGAGTGATAGCAGTCAGCTGTAATCATCAAGTAGTTTTATCAGTGTCTGGCATGTCCACAATGGCTGGTGCTAACATAGGATATGGTCTGGCTGGTTTAGACTGATGGTCCTTTTGCTTAAGGCAGCCAGGGTGACAAAGGGGATTCCAGTAGCTGCTAATTAATCATACTGCCCTGTCCCCTAGCATCTTTGCTGATTACAGGAGGGTGAACATCAGGAATGCTAGGATAAGGCCTTAAAGAACTCCTCATTAACACCAGTAGTGATCCTATCTGTGCTTTTACATGATTAACACTGTCCTAGGCCCCCAGGGAATGGGGCTTGCCCTTGGTGCTTTCCCAGGTATGCTTGTGACTCCTGACTCAATGGTAGTTTGTCCAGGACAGGTCCCTGAATGGTAAACCCCACTGACCCAAAGGGTATGCGGGGAAACTGGTAGGAACTAGGGAGTTCTGAGCTATGAGAACATACGTGCTGTTTAAATAGGATGACATTTTCATTATGCTATGGTAAATATTTTAAAATTTAAAAAGCATGTATAGAGATATTATGCTCTGGGAAATGTGCGTGTTCAATCCTACCAAGTGCTTTCAGATTGTTGTCCAAAATTATTATCCATTTTTATCACCGTTGTCCCTGAAAATATTTGTTACTACTACACATCGTCAGCTACTGAACACAAAGTAGCATCTCACTGATTCATTTTGCATGTTTCTGGTTAATGGTGCTGTGCCTCTTTTACTTGCCTGTCTATGTATGTCCTCTCTCAGTTTTTCTTAATAATTTTCAGGCATTCTTTACATATTCTGGGTTCTAGTATTTTGTAGTTTTATGTATTGCAAGCATCTTTCCCCGCTAGTATGAGTCATCTTTATTGTTATGTTATATTGATTAAAGTTCTTTGTTTTAGTGCCTGGCATTAATTTTTTACTTTATATGATTGCCAATTTCATATTTTGTTTAAAAAAGAATGATTCATCTAGACCCAGTGGCACAAACCACCTGCACTTTCTTTGAAGACTGAGGCAGGAGAATAGCAAATGCAAGGCCAGTCTGGGCTTCAAAATGAGTTCAAGGACAACCTGGGGCCTTAGTGAGACCCTATCTCAAAAGAAAAAGTGAAAAAGAGGGAGGCTGAAGGTATTAACTCAGTGGTAGAATTCTTGCATAAGATATGCTGGGTTCTATCCCAAGTAACACACACACACACACACACACACACACACACACACACACACTGACATCATACAGATGTTTTCCTTTCTTTTCCTCTAGATTTTTGAAGTTCTGTGTGAGCTAGAGATCAAAACTAATTACTGTATGAGTAATCATAGAGAATCCAGTTCTTGTGAACCTTATACTGAGTGTTTTATTGTTTCTCTTGTGACTATTTATAAAAACATGGGAGTCTGTTCTAACACTGTATGGCTCTGATTACCCGCGTTTCATAATGAGTCCTTTAATTTGGTAGGGCACGTACGTTTTTCAGGCTCTTTTGCTATACTGGTAATTATTTTATATAACAAATAAGTATGGCATCATTTCATCAGCGGCAAAGATGCAGAACTAAGCCAAAGAATGTGGGGCCTGGGGTGGGGAGGTGGGGGGGGGGGCAGGAAGTCTGTCGCTCACCTTGAGCTCTCTCCTGCCCATTTAGTAGACTAGTCAGTGTGTGTCTCACTCACTGGACCATGGTGCTCAGGAGGAGAACTGCGTTCACATCTGTCTTCACCGTGGGCTCAGTGAGTGAAGACTTCGGTGCTCATTCAGTCCCACGTCAAGGACCAGATGAGCGCTGCGTGCTTGGTGGGAGGAATTCTCTTCGAACCTCAGGGACTGGCATGCAGGATGAGGTGTGTGGGGTGGTGTTGATAAGGAAGAGGAGGCCCTGCCCTGATGAAGGACTCAGGGAAAGGAAGATGCCAATCTGGTTGTCTACAGAAACAGGTTCATGTGGAGGACAGTGGCCTGTGAAGGAGACTGGTGTCCGGGACTCTGACTGCTGTCTGCTGACCTCTGCTGGCAGAGTAGATGGAAGTAAGAGAGGGAAGACAGACGGCTTAAAATTAGCTGGTTTAAACAGTCTCCTGACGGGAGAGGCACACCCCCAGCAGTGAGCTGTTTTCTCAGCTGTGTTTTGGGGGGATGTTTTAATTCAACATTATTCCATAATTACAAATATTGGAGCCTAATCAATGCTAAAGGTCTTGAGAGAGGACTTGGTTTTTGCTGTAGTTTTTTTTTTTTTTTTAATAATGTATTGATTTTTATGTGCATTGCTGTTTGGCCTACATATATGTTTGTGTGAGAGTGTCAGATCTTAGAGTTACAGACAGGTGTGAGCTGCCATGTGTCCTCTGGTAGGACAGTCAGTCCTCTTAACCACTGAGCCATCCCCTTGCTGTGGTTTTCTGCTTCTGTCTGTGAAATTTCCTACTTTCTGACTAGGAACATCTGCCCAGGGTGTGTGACATTTGTAACTGCTTCCTCCCATCTCCCCATCAAGGTCTGTTTAGTTAGATGGCTAAGGGTGTGCTTTTGTCTCCCTGCTTCCCCCCGGGCACTACGGCACTACGGCAATACGGCAATACGGCACTACGGCACTCCTCCGTTAGGAACGCCCATTGATAGCACCAGTGATGCACGCAGGTGCAAAACCAGAAGCTTAGCAAAATCAGAACACATAAAAACGCTCTCTCGGAGTAACCGTTATCAATATTTGATTGGTTTTTTCCCTTTGAACTTTTTTTTGTGTATGTTTTTCATTTTTAGGGAAGGTTTGTTTTAGTGGTTTTTTCCCACCAGAAATTAATCAAAATATAGTGAAACTTCCTCCTACACTGGCAGATACAATTGCTAAGGGTGCTGGTGTTTGTTTTGTTTTTCACCAACTTCAGAGTATAGCTGGAGGAAAAATAAAATAATTTAAAATTACTATTGCTATAAATTGGTATGAACTTATTACCAAAGAAATAATCTAAGCAGATTTATCCTCTCATCTTTTCTTTTTAGCATATCCTGTAATTATGATGGTGTACTTTTTATTTTAACAGTACCATCAGAAACTTTGGAGGAACAGTGAGTATTGTCCCAGCTGGAGAAGCAAAGACATATGTAAACGGGATGCACATTTCGGAGCCCACAGTATTGCATCATGTAAGTCGACAGGGGCTACAGTTGGTGTTCATGTTTTCTCCTCCTAAGTCACGGCACTCACCTACACCCGTGTTTTCTCTGAGTCACTAATCTGAATTGAGAACTTTCCCATTTCAAGAGTTTTGTTGATTGATTGATTTCCTTTGTACAAAGAGAAGCTACAGTGGTGTGAACAGGATTCACTGCTGGCACCATCGTCGTGTGTCCTGTGAAGACCTGGGCTTAGGAATCAAGTCATGGGCGGGGGCTGAAATCCTCACTCTGTCTGTCCCCGGGCTGTGACCTTTGTCAAGTTACCAAACTAGATGATTGAATAAGACCGCCTAGTTAGGATGCTTTTGGAGTGCTATTAACAGCTATCTCAGGAGATCTGGCTTAAACTGCTGCAGGCAAACCCACAAATATGATCATTTTCTATGAATTCTACTTTTCAGGGATAGTAAAGAATTAAATTAAAATAATTCATGTATAGTTTTACACCATTGCTTGCAAAAAGTAGGTACTTAGTGTCAGCTGTTATTAGAAAAGTCTGGGTGTTTAGATCCCTCTTTCCAACATCGGAATGATATGTGGCTCAGGAGTTGTTGTGGGATGTAATGAGATGTTTATCATATATACACACCATGCTTATAATTGTAAATTACTTAACAATATTTGACATATGAAAAAAATTTAACAAATGTGATGGTTGCTATGATTTTAATGTCTATCATCAATAATACTGTGTCATCTTGAATTGTGCAGTTAAACACTAAAACTATATCTCACATAGAAAACCATTGTCAATATTTTATTGTTTTTTCATTTTTTTTTTATTTTTAGGAAAAGTTTGTAATTTTTTCATTTAGACTCACTTTAAATCATACATTTTTCCTGTGTTTCAGGGTGATCGGGTGATTCTTGGTGGAGATCACTATTTTAGATTTAATCACCCAGTGGAAGTCCAGAAAGGGCTAAGACCGTCAAGTAGACAAACTCTCACAAGCGAAGGTCCAAAAGATTTTGAGTTTGCCAAAAATGAGTTACTTATGGCACAGAGATCACAGTAAGTGTCATCACTGATGCGAAGTGTGTGTGTGTACGCGAGGAAAGTGTGTGTCAGAGTTAAATGTTCATAGGACACAGCCTAGTTCAGAGACCCTGACATACTGTACAGACTAAAGTGGAAAAGCAGCCATGTCCTAAGTCAGTGGATTGTCAGGTACAGAGCGTGCAGAAGGCCAGCCTGGGATCTGTCTCGGAAAGAGTCTATCATGAGTTAAAATGGAATCAGGGCATTGTTAACTTAACCTAAAATACCTTAGTTTGTTCACTCTGCTAACTACAATATTTGCTAAGATGTTTGCTATAATTTTTATATGATATATTTTCTTTACTCACTGGAAAATGTATTAATTTAAATATCAGGCATCTGCAATAATAACTAAACTGGGAATAATGATATTTTCATCTTGCTCTATTTTTTGTATGGACACAATTCAAAACCAATGGAAAAAATCTGAAAACACTGTAGAGAGAATACCAAAAATTAAGTATTCACATTTAAATGTTATTTTAATATGAAACATTTTAATATAACTGAAGACTGCTTAGGTATATAAAATATTCTCTGTCCTAAAAACTATCTTGCTATTTTATAGGCTTGAAGCAGAAATAAAAGATGCTCAGCTGAAGGCAAAGGAAGAAATGATGCAAGGAATTCAAATTGCCAAAGAAATGGCTCAGCAAGAGCTTTCTTCCCAAAAAGCTGCTTATGAAAGCAGAATCCGAGCCCTGGAAGCAGAACTGGTAAGAAGCGGCATTTGCCTTTTCTCTGATAGTTTCCTCTAGTGCGGTGGGGCTAAAATGGATTACCTCCAGGATGGCGCTTAACGGGTTAGTGCATTCAGCCCTATGTTGGTGGGCAGGAGTCTCTTTTCCTCTCCTGGCAGCCAAGTTCACCCACACAGCCTTGAACCTGCGGTGTGTGTGGTGCACGTCCCAGCACTGGAGTGGTGGAGGCAGGAGGATCGGGAGTTCAGGGACATCTTCAGTCACACAGCAAGTTCAAGGCCAGCCTGGGGTAGCAGTGAGACACTCTCCAGAGGAGTGTCTGACACTACTAGGGCTAGAGCGACACGTTTCCAGGGAACAAGTTAATGGTAGATCATGGCTGCTGGGGGAGGAAATAGACCGCTGCACACCAGTACAGGAGGTGTGGTTCCTCGGGCTGACCTAGTGCCAACCTTTCTGCCCCAATAACCCAGTTTAGAGGGTGTGTTGGACTGGTGACATTCGTGTTTGGTTAGAGTACTTGACCTGAGTGAAGTAAAAGGCTCCAGGACAACTTTGCTGTGCTTGAATCCTTGCTCAGTCATTACAAGGGGCAATTTTATACCCTAGGACCACTGCTTTTTTTAAATTGCTTTGCACTTTGCATGAGGTAATTCTCGTTAATGTTGTTTAAAGAGGGAAGAGTCTCAAAGGAAGAAAATGGAGGAAATAAATAACCAAAAGGCTAATGACAAAATTGAGGAGTTGGAAAAGGCAAAGCAGCATCTTGAACAGGAAGTGTATGTGAACAAAAGGCGGCTGGAGATGGAGACTTTGGCTACAAAGCAGGTGACTTCATGTCTGAGCCGACACTGCTGTTCTGAGGGGGAACTACCTTTATGAAAGATTCACAAGGTCTGGATGGGAATGGTTCCCACGAGTGCAAGCCTCTGCCCTGGTTCTGCTCATACACCATCCCCAAACACTTTGGAAAGCATACAACCTTTTTTTTTTTTTTAAGTTCAATTCTTATTTTTTCTTTTCTTGTGTCTACAACTGCCTGTCATCAGTCATGCTAAATTACATATATATGGAAATGGTAGAAGGGCCTAAAATGTAGTAGGAAGAAAAGGAAGGCCTTTATGTTGGATCACATCCTGATAGAGCTTTGGTTCCTAGGAGAACTCAGGGGTGGGGCGTTTCATACATACTTCTATCTCGAGGGGGACAAAGGCAGTCTCCTGGGGCCCTTGTGAAACAGCCAAGTCCACAAAACAAAGATAAAACCGGAGCATTCGTGTGTTAATGTCTTCAGGCACTTTGCTAACATTTTTTTTTTTTTTGCATTTCCTTCTCTCCAGATTGGTGGCTTTTTAAAGATTTATTTATTTTATGTATATGAATTTTTGTCTGCATGTCTGTGTGTTTGTATCACAAGTATGCTTGGTGCCCAAAGAGGGTGTCACATCCCCTAGAACTGGAGTTACAGATGGTTGTTCACCACCATGTGGGTGCTGGGAACCAAGCCCAAGTTCTCTGAAAGAGCAGCCAGTGCTCTTAACTGCTGAGATGTCTCTCCAGCTCCACACTGGTTCTTGGAGTGTGTTCCCTGGATGAGAAGCATCGATTTCTTCTAGGATCCTCTTAGAAATGCAAATTGTGGGCTGGAGAGATAGCCTGGAATTCACGTGCAGACCAGGCTGGTCTCAGACTCTGCCGCCCAAGTGCTAAGTTTAGAGGTGTGCACCACACTGCCCATCAGTTCCTCGTTTCTTGATCTTAAGGTTTATCTCAAGTAGTAGCCTTATTTTCTCTTTTTCCAAGTTTGTGGGATGAGGAAGAGCAGAGCTGAGGTCTGAGGTGGAAGAAAACACTCCTAGTCACTCGATCACTAACAGTACAATGTGCTGGGCGCACACTGCCTGTTAACTTGGGTGGACACAGCAGAAGATAAACAGCCATTTGCATCCTGGGAAATACTATTTAGTTCATGCCTTTAACTTTAGCCAACAAATGCTGTTATTGTCCATTTTGAGCAGTTACCCCCCCCACCCCTTTTTACTCCTGAAGATTCTTTACTCACCAGAAATAAGAAGAAAAAATATTAATCTATGTCATCAAAAATTCCTTATAATGGGCCAGTGAAATGGCTCAGCAGGTGAAGAGCTTGCCACACAAACCTGGTGACCCGAGTGTGATCCTGGAACCCACATAAGGTAGAAGGAGAGAACTGACTTTATACAGTTGTCCTCCAACCTCCACACTTACACTTGGCATATGTACCCCCACAATCATATAGACTTGATAATGATAAATGAATTTTTAGAATCCAAGGAATTTTATGAGGAAAATCATTAAGAAAGTTTATAAATTGATTTTTTAAAAAATTTTGTGTTTAATAAGATATGTTAGCCATGTATTCCTAATGAAATGAGTACAATAGGGTGCCATTTCATCACAGTGTTACAGCGAACAACACATGGTATGCATGTATGTGTGCTCCTGTGCACTCAGTATGTATGTGTGTGTGCTCCTGTGCACTCAGTATGTATGTGTGTGTGCTCTCCTGTGCACTCAGTATGTGTGTGTGTGCTCCTGTGCACTCAGTATGTGTGTGTGTGTGTGCTCCTGTGCACTCAGTATGCATGTGTGTGTGCTCCTGTGCACTCAGTATGTGTGTGTGTGTGCTCCTGTGCACTCAGTGTGCATGTGTGTGTGCTCCTGTGCACTCAGTATGTATGTGTGTGTGTGCTCCTGTGCACTCAGTATGTGTGTGTGTGCTCCTGTGCACTCAGTATGTGTGTGTGTGTGTGCTCCTGTGCACTCAGTATGCATGTGTGTGTGCTCCTGTGCACTCAGTATGTGTGTGTGTGTGCTCCTGTGCACTCAGTGTGCATGTGTGTGTGCTCCTGTGCACTCAGTATGTATGTGTGTGTGTGCTCCTGTGCACTCAGTATGTGTGTGTGTGCTCCTGTGCACTCAGTATGTGTGTGTGTGTGCTCCTGTGCACTCAGTATGTGTGTGTGCTCCTGTGCACTCAGTTTGTGTGTGTGTCCTTCTGTGCACTCAGTATGTGTGTGCGCTCCTGTGCACTCAGTTTGTGTGTGTGCTTCTGTGCACTCAGTATGTGTGTGTGTGCTCCTGTGCACTCAGTTTGTGTGTGTGCTCCTGTGCACTCAGTATGTGTGTGTGTGCTCCTGTGCACTCAGTATGTGTGTGTGCTCCTGTGCACTCAGTTTGTGTGTGTGTTCTTCTGTGCACTCAGTATGTGTGTGCGCTCCTGTGCACTCAGTTTGTGTGTGTGCTTCTGTGCACTCAGTATGTGTGTGTGTGCTCCTGTGCACTCAGTATGCATGTGTGTGTGCTCCTGTGCACTCAGTATGTATGTGTGTGTGTGCTCCTGTGCACTCAGTATGTATGTATGTATGTGTGTGCTCCTGTGCACTCAGTATGTATGTGTGTGTGTGCTCCTGTGCACTCAGTATGTATGTGTGTGTGTGCTCCTGTGCACTCAGTATGTATGTATGTGTGTGTGTGCTCCTGTGCACTCAGTATGTATGTGTGTGTGTGCTCCTGTGCACTCAGTGTGTATGTGTGTGTGTGCTCCTGTGCACTCAGTTTGTGTGTGTGCTCCTGTGCACTCAGTATGTGTGTGTGTGCTCCTGTGCACTCAGTATGTGTGTGTGTCCTTCTGTGCACTCAGTATGTGTGTGTGTTCCTGTGCACTCAGTATGTGTGTGTGCTCCTGTGCACTCAGTTTGTGTGTGTGTGCTCCTGTGCACTCAGTTTGTGTGTGTATGTGCTCCTGTACACTTAGTATGTGTGTGTGTATCCTTCTGTGCACTCACTATGCATGTGTGTGTGCTCCTGTGCACTCAGTATGTATATGTCCTTCTGTGCACTAAGTATGTATGTGTGTGTATGTCCTTCTGTGCACTCATGCCTACCCATGTGGGCATATGCAGAGGCCAGAGGTTGACACCAGATGTCTTCCTCGGTCTCTTCTCTTCCTTATTTATGGAGACAGGGTTGTTCACTGAACTTGCTGATTTGGGCAGGACTGGCTAGCCAGTGAGCTCCAGATATCAACTGTCTGCTTCACACGGTGCCAGAGTTACATCTGCTATAACTCCGAATCCCAAATTTTATGTGGCTGCTTCATACTGTGTCACAAGTATTTTGCCTGCTGAGATACTTCCCCAGCCCCTATTAATCCTTTTTTAAAAACACTTATTTTATTTCTGTGTATATGTTATGGTGTATATGTGGGGACCAGAGGACAGCTTTTGGGATTGATTCTCTCTTTCCACCATATGGCATCCCAGGGAAAAAAACTCATCAAATGTTGGTGGCAAGTGCCATTTTGCTGGCTCGATTAATCTGCTTTTTCAAAATGTTTTCTTGTATATTTGTAAGATAAATAACACAATGTTATAAGGTGTATATAAACACAAAATAGCTAGAATGGTGAAGCAAATGACCATCTCCAATGTCTCTGATTTTATAAATTCTCTCTTTGCATATCCTCATCTGTGGTTCTATATGAATGCATGTCAATTAGGCTTTAGAAGACCATAGCATCCGCCATGCAAGAATCCTAGAAGCTTTAGAGACTGAAAAGCAGAAAATCGCTAAAGAAGTACGAATTCTTCAGGAGAATCGGGGAAACAGGGATAAAACTTTTATAAGTGAGTATATACTGGTGTTAACATATACTTTTTAAAAGTTCTATATTATCTTCTTACAATATAATTACTAAAATGTTAGCTGCCTTTACATATTTAAAACGCTTGGCCGCGGAAGTAATTTAGTGATTCAGTATTTGTCCAGCATGTGGGAAGCCCCAGGTTTAATCCATAGTACCAAATAGATAGAGAATAGATAGATGATAGATAGATAGATGATAGATAGATAGATAGATAGATAGATAGATAGATGATAGATAGATAGATAGATAGATAGATAGATAGATAGATAGGGCTTTGTTTTAGGTGCTAGTTTTTTAATGTAAATATATTTGTATGAATGGTTTTTAAATGTTGTTTTTAGAATAGTTGTATCAGCCCTATAGACTGAATGTTTGTGCCCCCAACCCCAAATTAATTTATTGAAATTGTAGCCCCAAATGAGGTGTTTTCTATTTCTGTGAAAGATGCCATTGGAATTTTGATAAAGACGTTGCTGAATCTGCAGATTGATTGCTTTAGACAGTGTAGTTCTTTTAACAATGTTTATTCTTCTAATGCATGAACACTGTCTTTCTATTTATTTATGTCCAGTTTCCTTCATCAAAGTTGCATAGTTGTTTAGTATACAGATCTTTTATTTCTTCGGTGAAATGTATTCTTGAGTATCTCATTGCCTTCGGTACTGTTACGTGTGTGTGTGTGTGTGTGTGTGTGTTGCATTTGTCTGAGTGTGTGATTAAAACAAGGCCCCATGCTAAACAGGTGTATCTCTGTGGAGCCATACCTCTAGATATCTTTTCAATTTTTGTCTAGAAAATGTAAAGGGGGTGTAGTTCTTTATAAACTAATCTATGGTATATCTTACTTGATGATTTAGAAAAATTACATATTAAAGATATGAGGAAATGTTAGAAATATAATTTTGGGCTGGTGAGATCACTTGCTGCCATTTTTGACCTTAGTTGGATCCCAGGACCCACATGGCGAACAGAACTGACTCCCACAATTGTCCTCTGACCTGTACTTGGACATCATGGTGTTTTATGCTCCCCCAATAAATAAAACATAAAAAAAACCCATTAAATATAAGAGAAAAGGACAATAGGGTATTTTCTTGCCCAGTGTCCTTTTTCTCTGTTTATAGCACTCCTCCACATACAAGACAGCTCACTTCACCTAAAGACTAGCTTGACTTTTAAGAATTGAAGAAAAGTTGTGTGTTGGTGGCACACACCTTTAATCTCAGGAGGCAGAGGCAGGTGGATCTCTGAGTTTGAGGCCATCTCTCCAGCTCCTAATGTCAATATATTTATGAAATTATTCTAACTAGTGATTATGTTAGTGACCAGACATGCATTTTGGTTCTAACTTGTCTGCTTTGTTAGTTCAGCCAAACTGGAGTTCCATGAAACTCTCCATGATGATCCAGGAAGCCAACGCCATCAGTGACAAACTTAAAAAATACTATGTTTTTGGCAGGTGAGTAGTTTTTACACTCGTTGACCTGTTCTTACTTGATTTTTTTGATGGAAGTTTCTCTGAAGTTTAGATAGTAATCTCTCTAGGAAAGAGCAGATGTCAGACTCCCTGAAGCAGTGGCTTTAGAAATTCATCTTAAAGAGTTTACTCATTTTTCTTTTAGGTTGAGATTTTGTTCCTCTGCCTACCATTTTTATTTTGGCTTTGTAGTTCCAGCTGTTGAGTCCATGGCCTCATGTCTGCTATGCGTGTGCTTTGTCGCTAAGCCACACCACCCTGTCTCATATTCCAGTTTTTTTTAAGCTTTATCTATTTATAATGTATGTGTGTGTGCCTGAATGAGTTTACGTGCTCCATGTGCACACAGTAGCTGTTGGAGACCAGAAGGGGGTGTCAGGGCCCCTGGTACTGGAGTTACATGTGGTTGTGAACCAGTCAGTGTGGATGCTCGAGCCCAGTCTTGGCCTCTGGAAGAGCAGTTTGTGTTCTTTGCTGCTAAGCCGTGTTTCAGGCTAAGCATCTTCCTCTGGCTTTTTTTTTTTTTTTTCAGACATGATACATCAGGCAGAGGTCATTCTGATACTTCTGTTCGAGTTCGTAACCTGCAGCTTGGGATCACAACTTTCTGGAGTCTGGAAAAGTTTGAATCTAAACTTGCAGCAATGAAAGAGCTTTATGAGGTTTGTAATATTAAAATCTCTGTAAACTTAAAAACGTTTTAATTTATTTACATATGTGTGTTTTTGCCTGCATGAATGTCTGTGTGCATAACATGTGTGCCTAGTACCTCCAAAGGCCAGAAAAGGGGGTTGGGTCCCCTGGGATTGGAGTTACAACTTATTATGAACCACCATGTGAGTTCTGGAAATGGAATCTATGTCCTTTTGAAAAGCAGCCAGTGGTGTTTTTTTTTCTCTCTTTTTTTCTAAGAAAGGACTAGACAATAAATTTTTAAAATTGTAACAAATGTACCTCTTAACAGTTTTTGAAATATTTTTCTTAATTTGTGGGTCATGTCAGAGCCAGTGTTTTCTAAGTACCTTTTGAAATTATTTTCAGGACTCTTTCCCTTACAGATTTCTGTGCTCCACCTTAATATTCTAAATCCACAAGACAGTGGAAGTGAGCCCTGCTCCTCACTGGGGAGTGTGAACAGCCATAGCCCTCACACCCCTTCACCAGGTGCTTAGCTTTTACAAGTCCCGGGATTCCCATGATCATAAATATTAGTTATAAAACTTTAAAAAATTGGAACTTTTAAGAAAATACTGAAAACTCTTAATGACAGTAATTTCAGTGTTGTTAATAGCACAGTCCTTTTTGGTTGCCTAACTGTGAATAACCCAAACAGTAAAATATAAAGAAAAATATTTAAGATTTTTGTTGATAAGATTCCATTTGAATAACTTACTGCCATCTTTGACTAAAATTTGTTAGTGCTCACATTATGGTGAGATTAAATCTTTCTCTAAAAAGCAGTCAGGGTTCTTAACTGCTGAACCGTCTCTTCAGCTCCTCTATAAACTTTTTAAAATGCAGCTGGGTGTGGTCATGCATGCCTATGATCCCAGCACTTGAGATGCAGGGGCAGAAAGATCAGGAGTTCGGGGCCTACCTCAAACACATAATGAGTTCAAGGCGGGCTGGTTTCTATGAGACCCCATTAGACTCTCTGCTCCTCCCAAAATAAAACAAAATATAGGAGTGAAATGTTCTTGTTAATAAGAGGAGCTTCAGTTACTGAAATCCCCAGAAAGAATAGCTCTGAGCGTCTGCTCTCCTTGTGGTGCCAGTGGGACTTTTCTGGTTTGCCTCAACACAGTTTAAGTGTGACAGCGATTCAGTGCTGGGTCTGACTTTAAAACTCTTAGAAGCTTTGCATTCGGCTGCAGAGAGTCCTGTGGTCTGAAATCATCTCCCTGCGACAATGAATGCTGTACAGATTTTCTCATTTTTGTCTCATGGGTGTTTCCAATTGTTGCTTTCAGTTGGTCACAATTAAAAGCATCTTTTGTTATTTTTAACATCTGTTTGCCTTATGTTTTCCAAAATGGTAACAAAATATGGTATTTTGTTTGTTTGCTGTACTTTGTTGCTGTTCATCATTGCTTGCTACAGTGTTGCCGCAAACTAATATTAGGAATTTGCTTTGCTTTGTAGCTTAGTAACTAGAAGTTGAGGTTTAACTTTGTTTCTTTATGGTAAAGTATCCTTTGACTTCTTTCAGTTTTCTCAGACATGGTCTCATTTGCACAACCCCACGCCACCAGACTGGCCTGGAATTTTCTGTGTAGACTGACTGATCTAGCTTCAGACTCCAGACTCATGGGCTTCTGCCTCTAGAGAGCTGGGGTTGAAGCCATGTGCCACCAGACCTGACTGAATTTTTTGTTAAATGCTCTGTATTTTGTTAATTGGTGGGCCTTTTTTGTTTTTGTTTTTATTCTAATCATTTAATTTTTTTGTCCTGATTATGTGATTTTTCCTAATGTGTTGCACACACATGTGTGCATGCATGTTTGTGTGTGTGTGCGTTAGTATGTATGTGTACACTGTGTGAGTGTGTGTGTGTGTGTATAATTACGCATACATAAAGGTGTGTGAGTAGAGACCAGACTTGGCTGTTGGGTGTCTTCTTTGATTGCTCTGCACCTTATTTTTGGGAGCAGGGTCTGTCACTGAACCTGGAGCTCATCTATTCAGCCAAAGTGGCTGATTGTTCCAGGAATCTGCCTGTCTGCTTCTCCAGACCCGAGATTAGAGCATACACCGATGCACCCAGTATAGAGTATGCAAGTTCAGCTTCTATGTTTGGTTAGCAAGCATTTACCTGAGCCATTTCCCCACCTCTATGTGACTTTTATTGGTTTTATTTTGTTATACAGGCTTTTTCTTTTCTGCTTATTTTGTTTTGAGACAGGACCTCATATAGCACAGATTGGACTTGAATATGCTGTGTAGCTAAAAATGATCGTAAGCTTCTGATCCTCCTGCCTCTGGGGATTAGAAGGGTCCACTGCCACTCTGACTCTATAAGCCATTTTAAATTTGTGCTTGAATGCATTTTAATTCAGAGAGTTTACTGAGCCATTGCCAGCCTGCTACATTTTTATTTTAAGGTTTATTTCTTTGATAAAATTTGGGGCTGGAGAAATGGCTTAGGGTTAAGAGCTCATACTATTCTTGCAGAGGACCCAAGTTCTCTTCCCACCCACATGGGGCAGCTTACAGCCACCTGCCACTCCAGCTCCAGAGGGATTAACTCCGGCCTCCACAGGTGGCTGCACTGCCCCCACACAAGCACAGACATATGCAATCGAAAGTTGTCTAGGTAGCTGGCTGCCCTAAAATTCACAGAGATCCTTCTAGGATTACAGTCGTGAACCATTACAAAGGACTTTTTTTTGTTAAAGAAAAAATTATTAGGGTGTTTTTGAGGTATGAACTTGAAGTTGTTTTCTTCTATATTGTTATTTATTATCCCTAAAGTAATTATAATGTATTAAATTGTAGTACTAATTTTTGTTAAATATCCCATGTTTAAATTATGTGACTACTGGAATTACATTCTATAGTGCATAGATAATGCTCAAAACATCAGTGGAAATATTATACAGTAAAGCCTAGAGGGTGTTGTAATAGCTTTAATTTGTGAATTACTTAATCAAAAGCGAAGATAATTAACTCAGTCTGGAGGATAATAAGACAAAGGAAAGCAAGTAAAGGAATCATTGTGAGAAAAAAAAAGCGGTAACTAATGAATTAGCTCTTTGGAGACTTGAAGAGACAGGTCATTTCAAGAAAGATGGCATTATTATATATAATCTTAGCACTCGGGAATCCAAGGGATTCAAGGTTTCCTTGGCCACATCTTCATGTATGAGACCCTGTCTCAAATAATAAAAACAAAAATGGTATTTAAATTAAGACAACAAGCTCAGTTAAAAATTATATCACCAATAAAGTTTTGCTATTTTTAGATTTATTTACTTTTATTATATTTATTTGTGTGCACGTAAGAGAGATGGTGGATGTAAAGGTCAGAGGGCAACTTGGGAGAGCTAATTCTCCCTCTCCACCGTTTGGGTTCTGGGACTTAAACTTACATCAGTAGGCTTCTCAGCAAACGCCTAATGTCTGAGCCACCCCACTGTCCCTATTTATTTATTTATTTATCCATTCATCTGTTTATATTTTTATGTTAGTTTATGAAGTGTGTTTCATCGGTGTTTTCACACACGTCCATTACTGTGCCTTGTTCTCATTCATCTCTGTCCTTCTGTCCTGCAGGGCTCCCAGGGCTGCCCCTTCCTGTCCCGCAGTGCTCCCTGGGCTGCCCCCTTCCTCTAACTGCTTTTATGTCACGTGTGCCATCAGCTTTTCTTTTCTTCCCCTAGGTTAGATCTTTTCCTCCTCCCTTCTCGCGATCCTCTATAACACACATGCATACACGCACATGCACACACACATGCACAGACACACTCACACATGCACGCACACTTATATACTTTTAAAT
Source organism: Alexandromys fortis (assembly GCF_014885135.2). Lineage (NCBI taxonomy): Eukaryota > Metazoa > Chordata > Mammalia > Rodentia > Cricetidae > Alexandromys > Alexandromys fortis. The sequence continues at coordinate 2,306,456 of NW_026067940.1, read as the reverse complement.
CTAAGTTCCACAGATAAGAGGAAACAAATAAATACCACTGTCTTTCTGAATCTGGTTTATTTTGCTTAGCATAATGATTTCCAGTTCCATACATTGTTCTGCAAATGTTATGACTTCAGTGTTCTTGGCAGTAGTATAAAATTCCATTGTGTATATATACTGCATTTTCCTTATACATTCATCTTTTGATGGACGTCTAGGCTGGTTTCCATTTTCTGGTTATTGTAATATTGTAAATATCTTAGCAATATACATGGATTTGAAGGATCTCTATGGTATGTTGTCTTAGAGCCCTTCCCATGTATTAAATTTGAGTCTTCTTTTTTTAAAGATTTATTTATTTATTATGTATGCAGTGTTCTGTCTGCATGTATGCCTACAGGCCAGAAGAGGGCACCAGACCTCATTGTAGGTGGTTGTGAGTCACCATGTCGTTGCTGGGAATTGAACTCAGGACTTCTGGAAGAGTAGCCAGTGCTCTTAACCTCTGAGCCATCTATCCATACCCCTAAATTTGAGTCTTCTAGAAAGGAAAAACATTCTAGGAAAAGATAAATTATGAAAGCTGGCTTAATGGAAGAATAGCCAAATAATAATTTTAAAAGTTTGTCAATCAAGTAGATTAAAAAAACAGTGATAAAGAATAAGTGGGAGCCGGATATGATAGCTCATACCTGTAATCCCAGCACTCAGGAAGCTGAGGCTATCCATCAGTGGTTCAGGGCTAGCCTGTACTAAATAGAGAACAGTCGGAAATACATGAGAGCGCGTCTCATAAAAACTAAAACAAAACTAAAGAGAAAGACCTGGGGGTGGAAGGAAGGAGAACTAGAGAGGGCTAAAAAGGTGCCGACTCCAGTCAACTTTATGAGCACACACTTTCAGGGCACAGGGAGAGATAAGCCCTGCTCTCTGTGAAGGACTGCAGAACCTGTCGCAGTTCATTCCATGATGTTTACAGTAACTAAAACAAAGCATGCGAACTGTATGTGGTGGCACATGCATCCCAGCATGGAAGGCTAATATAAACACAGCTAGAAAAATCCTGAGTAAAGCCTACCAAACTAAACCTGACCTGAATGACCTTTATTTTAAAAAACTTCTACCATGAGCAAGGAGTGTTTGTTTATTCCAGGAAAGCAAAGTGTATTCTTCTTGTTTTTAATGTGTGTGTGTGTTTTGCCTGTATGCATATGTGTGTACCACATGCATGCCTGGTGCCCTCCAGATTCAGAAGTGGGCATCAGATCTCCTGGAAGTGGAACTGTAGATGGTTGTAAGCTACCATGTAGGTTCAGGGAGCCAAGCCCTGGTCCTGTGCAAGAGGAGCAAGTGCTCTTCACAGCCGAGCCAACCTTCCAGCCCCAGCGAAGCCTGGAAGGTGTTATGCCACAGCAAGGACCGCTTCTCTCTCCATGGTGGGCCTGAGGGTGGTCTTACTTTCTGTCTGTGTTTCTATTTATTAATAATTTATGATTTTACAATAATGAGTGTTTTTAAAACAGCATTGAAGGCATCTGATCACTCACGCTAAACCCTTGCATGTAGCTCAGTGTCGGACTGACTTCCTGCTTTCACAGATTCTTCCAAGTTCTTAACTTAGTTTTTACACATGCTGCACCCTCTGAACAAGCTCTGTAGTGTGTATCTAGGTAGAATTTTAATTGACATTGCTTAGAAGTGATTTTTGTGTGTGCACATGTCTGTATGTGTGTGCATGTATGCATGCAGGCATGTGTTTAGGGGGTTGGAATACAGAACTTGACACAAACTAAACAAGGAATTTATCACCGAGACCTTTCCCCAGCCCAGGATTGCACCTTTACATTGCCAGATTATTTTATCTCTCCCTCTGGGTTCTACTGTTAACTGTCTCTTCTAAACTTTATTTTTATTTATATATCTGTGTGCTTTTATGTTATATGTGCACACATGTCTGGCCTTGAGCTGGAGTTAACAGCACCATCATGGGTGCTAGGAACAGAACCCAGGTCCTCTGAAAGAGCGGGGGACTGTTTAAACCTGTGATCTAGCTCTCTAGCTCCCTAAAGTTAAATTTATTATTGTTTCTCTTCGTGTGTGTGTGTGTGTGTGTGTGTGTGTAAGCCAGAGGACAACCTCAGGCACCATCCACTTTCCCCTTTTAGATATGATCCCTCATTGTCCTAGAGCTCACTGTTACAGACTAGGCTGGCCAGCGGTGCACCCCAGAAACCCACCAGTCCAGTTCCCTAGCACTGGGATTACATGTGCACACCGTGCATTTTTTATATGGGTTCTAGTAATCAGTTCGGGTCCTTTGTGTACTAGATAATAATTCTACTGCCTGAGCCATCTCCCCAGTCCAGGTTACTATTTTTGGGGTATTTAATAATTTTGGTTGTTTCTGTAAGACTATTTTAATTTCCAGCATCTCATGATTGGGGTTTTTGTTGTTATAGTTAGTTTTTTTTTTAGGCTAGCCTTTCAAAATAATGGTTTTTGGGTTAACATATGAAATAATGAGTTTTATAATGACATCTGCTTACTTGTTTTTAATTTTAATTTGTTATTAGTTTAATTTGATCAGTAATGATATTTTAAGACTAATCAGATAACCCATAATTTGTTAGTTTTATGTTTTAAAATGATAAAATGATTTAAGCCTTTTTGCTGAATTGTAAACATAACAATTAATGGGAAGAATGCATGTTATTTTTCTTAGAATGATGGTGGTAACAGGGCTGAGGATGTCTTTTGTGATCCTGAAGATGAGTGGGAACCTGACATCACGAGCACGCCAGTTTCTTCCCTGTCTAGAAGGAGGTAAAGCTGCTCATTCTTTCCTTGTTCTGTGTATATGTATGCTTACAGGTATATAAGTTAGAGATTTATGTAATACACACACACACCTGCGGTTATGATACATCTTTAATGGGGAACCAGAAGTACAAGTGACATGTTAAAGATCAAATGACAGTGCATATAGCATTACATTGTTTATTAGTTTGCTATATGAGCAAAAGTGTTCAGTATTTTATTATACTAGTTTTAAAAGCAGCCTAGAATGGTATATGTAGTGTGGAGTGGCGGGGCGCTTCCCGCCACCCGGCTAGCTTTACCCGAAATAATTACACGGAAACTGTATTCTTTTGAACACTGCCTGGCCCATTAGTTCCAGCCTCTTATTGACTAACTCTCACGTCTCGATTAACCCATTTTTAATAATTTGTGTAGACCCACGAGGTGGCTTACCAGGGAAGATCTTAACCTGCATCTGTGTTGGGTGGGAGAACCATGGCGACTGCCTGACTCGGCTTCTTTCTCCCAGCATTCTGTTCAGTCTACTCCGCCTACCTAATTTTCTGTCCTATTAAAGGGCCAAGGCAGTTTTTTTATTTAACCAATGAAATTAACACAAAACAGAAGACTCTCCCCCATCAGGTATAAATCTAATTTCCTACATTAAAAAGGAATAGCATTAGCCGGGCGGTGGTGGTGCACGCCTTTAATCCCAGCACTCGGGAGGCAAGGAAGGTGGATCTCTGTGAGTTCGAAACCAGCCTAATCTACAGAGCTAGTTCCAGGACAGGCTCCAAAGCTACAGAGAAACCCTGTCTCGAGAAAAAAAAAAAAAAAAAAAAAAAGGAATAGCATTATGGGGCTGCAGAGATGGCTCAGTGGTTAAGAGCATTGACTGTTCCTCTGTTGTATCTATAGGACCTGGGTTCGACTCCTTGCACCCACATGGCAGCTCACAGTTGTCTATAACTCCAGCTCCAGAGACCCAACATCCTCACACAGACATACATGCAGGAAACTCACTAATTCACATAAAGTGAAAAGAAAGAAATCACTTAAAAAAGAGAAAGGAATAGCATTACTTTTAACATCTCAAGAATTTGACATATTTTGATATTTTACTGTAGGTTACATGTTTAAACACAATCGTGTTAGTATGAGCACCACAAAAGAACAGATCAGTGTGCTACAGAACATCTGTACATGACAAGTGTTGTCTAGCAAAGCAGAGCCTAAAACACCCATAGTGGGCAGAAACTTTTCATGGAAAACCTAGTTCTGCTTAGACTCAGATGCCCAGAGTGTGGGAGCAAATAGTATGGAAACGCCTTGGCCTGGAACATTCAGCCTTTTAATTTTGTTTGTTGTCGTTGTTTATTGAAAACAAATATTTCTATGATATATTCTGTGTCCCGAGGAGTTTTGGGTAAGTAAGATCCTCCCTGTCCTCATGCACCAGGCACTGGAGAGAGAAGAGGCAGGGTAGACAGAACTGGAGAGAAGAGTGCGTTTAACACAAAGCTGGGATGCAGATTCCAGTGCATCATAGGACTGGTGACTGGTTGTGTGGTTAAGGCGATGTAAAGCTCAGGGTTGCTCCTGGTTTCAAGCTGAGGAAGCAGTGTTCGAGAAGGATGGTAACTTTCCTGTTGGCTGTGATGAGTGAGGTTTTCACAGGACAGTAAGTGTGTGTTTAGTCTGGAGTGTTGGGTGTGTTGGAGTTCCCAGGGTGTGAACATCAGTAGCACTGCCCCAACCAGAGCATTGTCAGCATCAAGAATACTTATGGAGCCTGGCGATGTGGGGCCTCCCTGGGACCTCAGTATGGGAGAAATTGAGTCAAGAGGAGCATGAGTTTGAGGCTACCCTGGGCAAAATAGCAAGATCCTGTCTTTTTTTGGAAGGGTAGGGGAGTGGTTATCGAGAAAGGTTTCTCTGTTTAGACCAAGCTGGCTTCAAACTCAGGGAGTCCCTTATCTCTGCCTCCCAATTGCTGGGACTGAAGGTGTGTGCCATCACCGCCCAGCAAGATCCTGTCTTAAACACCAACCAACAAGCTCAGCATGGTAACAGCACTCATGCATGAGGCAGAGACAGGAGGATCTCTGTGAGTTAAATGCCAGTCTTGTCTAGCAAGTTCCAGGATAGCCAGGGCTATATAAAGAGACCCTGTCTCAAAACAAACAAACAAAACCCATCAACAAACAGAACATATATTGAATACTTGATAAGATGTTCTCGTGTGGTACCCACCACAGGCCTCTGAAGTAAGTGTGTGACCACCTATTATGTCAGTGAAGAAACTGAACCATCACCAGAATTGTTCTGAGTGAAAGATGCGGCACGGATTCTCCATGCAGACCTTGAGTGCAGAGAGCGTATCTGCATCCTTCAACAGCAGTGTAGTGAAGAGGTCTCGGACCCCAATATCAGAGAGCTGGGCAACAGCTCCAGGCATTGGTTCCTCGAAGGGCAGCTACCATCCCGGCTGCCTCTGAGAGCTCTATGATTTCAGCTCGGGAATGATGCTGCAGAGTGTTACGAGGGTAGATGATGTGTGCTCACTCATGGTTGCCTTGACTGTCGCTGAGGTTGAACGTATCTGTAAATTAAATCTTAAGTCTGTGGTGTATCTCAGAGATAAAGTCCTCACCTAGCATCGCGAGAGACGCCATCCAGTCTTCAGCGCTGAGAAAAGACTTTCTTACTGTTACAATATAGAGAAGATAGAGCTTCTGATAAACAGGTCGTGATGGCTACAGGTGATTTGACCTAAGGATGAAAGATACTGCTGGGCCGAGCCACTAAAGTCACCTAAGGATGGCCCTTGATGGAACTGGATGTATAGAGTAGTAATGACAACCAGACCAACACACTGGAGACGTCTTATGAAACCCTTGGGCTTAGGATGACTAGCTTCTTAACCGTAAAAAGTGGTTAAGTTTTATGAAAACGGTCATTAGTCGGAGAACACAAATGTTTAATGTACTGAATATTGGTGATTCTTATATCTGCTGAAGTTGGGGTTAATGAGAAACAAACAAGTTTTAAAATGTGACCCCCCCAAAAAAACCAAAATTCCTTTTCCTATTTTTCTTTCTTTTTTTTAAATATTTATTTGTTTGTTTATTATGTATACAGTATTTTTCCTGCAGGCCTCATTACAGGTGATTGTGAGCCACCATGTGATTGCTGGGAATTGAACTCAGGACCTTTGGAAGAGCAGGCAATGCTCTTAACCGCTGAGCCATCTCTCCAGCCCCCCTTTTTCTATTTTTCAAGATTTTGAAATTAGGTGTTTTCATTTGGCAAATACTTTTGAGAACTTCTGTAATTTAATGGCATCATATTTTTAAAAATGAGTTGCTCTTAGTCTGAGACCTTGTGCATGAAGAATGTTTATGACAGAATGCAGACTCTGAGAACGCCTGCAGTAATGGAAACGCTGACAGATTGCATACAGCTGCGGTTGCCTCTGCTGTACCACAGCTGCTCTAATAAAGCAGCCTGCTCCGGCCACCTGTAAATCACACAGATGGCTGACAGTTAAAAGTCAATTTTTCTATCAGGTTGGATGAAAATCCTTTTGAAAGGAATGTGACAAGCATTTCTTAGTTTAAACATTGTTTAACATGACAATGTCGCAAGAATGATACTTTTTCTAGCTTGACTTACTTTTTCTTTTTACCTCTAGGAAAACAAATACTTGGGAACTGCTAGATGAAATATAACCTTCAATTATATTTCTGTGTTTTCATTTATTTTTTAAGAATTCACAGGGGGACTTATATTTGAAACATTTAAGCTTTTATGGGCAGAATACTTTGATTTAATCATCTTTTGGTGAGTCGGCAGTCTGGAAGTGTGGTGAGGAAGACCGCACAGGTCACCTGTGTTTAGATGCAGGTCACTGCTGGGGACTTTCGTTCTCATACTGAGCTAGACATGGAGTTTAGAAAGGTAAAGGGAGAGCCTGTGGTTTCCAGGCTGAGGGGACGGCTGTGCAGGAGCAGTGGAGGGCTCACTTCCTCCCGAGGGGATGCTCCCGCAGGCATGCTTTCACAGGGTCCACTTAGGTACTTTTTCTACCTAGATCATTTCCCTATTTAAATTCCTCCCCTGGAAAACTCAAGCTGATCCCGGCACATGGCCCAGCCATGTTCCTTGCTTTCGCCCCCACACGTCCCAGACAGCAGTCATTCAGCACATCCCTGGGTCTTTGCATCCTTTACCACAAGTCTTCCTGGGTCCCATGCTGTGTCTCTGATACTACCCCTGCTTCCCAAGCCTGCCCTCTTGCTTGGCTAGCCCATGCTTATCCTTCAAGGTTCCAAGGCCCAGACTACTAAAGCACTCTTCTGCCCTCACAGCACCCACCGAACTATGTGCCAGGCTTCCCTCTGTGGCCAGATGCCAGGTTTCATAGCCACGTTCAGAGCCCAAGTAATTGTGCACACAGAATAGCCCATTTTGTTATTCTATTTGTTATGTTAGGGCAATGCCTGGACATAGGGAAATTCTTGCTCAGAAATGGAAATGAGTTAGTCTCTGTTGGAAAAGAACACATGTCAGAATATTCCCCACCTCCCCTGAGACAGGTTCTCACATAGGCCACACTGGCCTCAAAGTCTCCTTCTTATGTCAGCCTTCCGAGTGCTGGGATCATATGTTCCCACAAAGCTGACAGCATTCTTAATACTCCTGTGGTGTATAGAAACTAATTTTAGGATTATCTTGGTTCAGGAGCAGAAGTTTGATGAAGAACGGGAGGATTTCCGGTTGTTTCCATGACTTACAGTTCCATCCGATTCAGAACCTGCATTCTTCACACTCGTCAGGTACCGCTTTCCTCAACTTATCCTCGTGAAATCATTTCATTTCTTAGCAGCTGGGTGTCCTTTATGCAGTGAAGATGTGAGTTGGATGGCCATTCTGTTTCTCAAATTCTGTTCTCTGATTTATTGTAGAGCCTTTTGGTTGAGTGGCTAATTCAGACAAGGGAACGTGTTTTTAGAATGTTATTTCCTTCTGAGCAAAACACCAGAGAGCATATCACACACTGCACTGTGTATGAAGAGGAAATAAAGGGCATGTCCGTAGGTGCCTAAACGAGCAAGACCCAAGACTGCTGCTTGTCTGTGAGCGTGTGTTGGATAGGGGAAGAATCAGTTTTGTTTGTGTGTCTGTGTTTGGGGGTGGGGGAGTTGGGGTTGAACTCAGGGCCTCAAGCACGCTGGACAAACACTGCACCACTGAGCACCTTACTGTATATAAAACCTTATCACAAGTTCCACGTGCTTGGGCTGGAGAGCAGCTCAGCAGTTAAGATCACTTGTTAGCTGTGTGGTGGTGGCACATGCCTTTAATTCCAGCATTTGGGAGGCAGAGGCAAGCCAACCTGGTCTACAGAGCTAGTTCCAGGACAGGCTCCAAAGCTACAGAGAAACCCTGACTCAAAATAAAGAAAGGAAGAAAAGAAGGAAGGAGGAAGGGAGGGAGGAAGGGATAGAGGGACGGAAGGAAGGAAGGAGAAAAGGAAGGAAGGAGAAAAGGAAGGAAGGAGGAAAGAAGGAAGGAGGAAGGAAGGAAGGAAGGAAGGAAGGAAGGAAGGAAGGAAGGAAGGAAGGAAGGAAGGAAGAAGGATCATTTGCTGCTCTAACAAAGAATTCAGATTCAATTCCCAGCATCCATGCGGTGGCTCACAACCATACTCCATTTCTGGGGATCTAATGCTGTCTTCCAGGTATGCACTTGGTACACAGGCATACATGTAGGTAAAGCACTTATACACATAAAATAATAAAATAAATAATCTAAATGTTTTTTAGTTGGAAAGTTACTATTTAGTATATTAGTCTATTTGGTAAAGGCCCTAACAGAATACGAGGAAGAATAAAAGGAACTGTAACTCATCCTCTCCAAAGGAATCAGGTTTGAGTTTTGTTATTTTCTTAAAATTAGCTTGGAGGGATATAATTGTTGTCCTTAGGACTTGTTGATGTTGTTAACCACTGGCTACGTTTGTGTTGTTGTGAGCGCGCGCACGTGTGTGCATACACACACACACACATGATAGGTACGTGCACACATACAGTGACAACTTATTTATTCAGTAGTAAAAGTCGGGTGTTTTATAAAAGTGTTTTTAAGGGAAAGTCAGATACAAGATTCTTGCTTATTTGAAGTCTTCCAGAGATGGAGCTGGGTGTGGTGGTAGACAGTGTCATCCTGGTGAGCTCCCAGAAGGCTGCAGCAGAAAGATGATGAGTTCAGTGCCCGCCTGGGGCTATTCAGTGAAGCAGTGGGGAGCAGGAGAGGGAGGAGCCGCTCCTTGTACACTCGGTAGGAGCCTAATGGAGGGTTTGCTCTGCCTAGCGCCTGACATTCTCTAGCTTTGGGAATCTAAGGAGCGTCTAACTTCTCAGCTCAAGGACCATAATATATTTTAACTAGATTTTTACAGGTCTAAAATGTCCACATTGAATTACAGAATACATCAGCCTCATAGAACATCTACAGTTAACTGTCTCAGGTAACTAACTCTAGTGTCGTGTCATGGACATGCATTCACTGTAGCTGTAGCTTCAGGTTGGGCTTCCGAGCCTTCCTTTCCACGTCAAGCTCTCATCTTTGTTCTGGGCATTTAATATTCCCTATCCTCTGCCTTTTTTTTAGTATTTGACTTCTAGTCCCCTGTGACTAGACCAGAAAACACTGCGTTTTAAGTGGAAATCATGATGCACTGTTATGGGCTCCACTATAAGGTTCCTTGCTGAAGGCTGAAGGGGCTCTCTCACCTTTCTGTTTGCTTCTGCTCTGTCACTACTTAGAAAGCGGTGTTTTTTGCAAGCCCATCTCCCAGAAATGTGCTCTGTGAGCTGCAGATGGTCCATTAGCTTTGGCCTGTTCCAACTGTAGTGTACCCTGGGAAGAGCTCTTCTAAACCACAGGTTCCAGAGGACCAGGGTTCAGTTCTCAGCACCTACATGGCAGCTCCAACTGTCTGGAGCATCAGTTCCGGGGATCTGGTGATCTCTTCTGTCTCCATGAACACTAGATATGAACATGGTACACAGACATACATGCAGGCAAAACACTCAGACACATAAAAATAAAAAGAGAAAGGTTTAAGTGCGTAGGTCCATGGGATATTTTGATTCTCTAATTACTTATATTAAGGGTGAAGAGCTACAAGTCCTGTGGGCTCATATTAGTGAGATGGTGCAGGAGAATTGTCTGTATTCTGTCAATCATGTTATAAATAAACGCTGATTGGCCAGGCAGGAAATATAGGCGGGAAAACCAGACAGGAAGTAGAAATGATACTAGGAGAACAGGAGAAATCTGGGAAGGAGGAAGTTGATTCCTCCCACTCCTGCCCAGACCACCGAAGCAGCAGGATGTGATCTGCCTCACTGAAAAAGGTACTGAGCCACATGGCTAACATAGATCAGAAAAATGGGTTAATCAAGATGTGAGAGTTAGCCAGTGAGAGGCTAGAGCTAATGGGCCAATCAGCTTATAATTTATGGAGACCTATGTGTGATTTTCTTTGGTGCTCAACAGTTGTGGGGTACTGGGCGGGACAGAAACCCAAACAAGCAGGCCTGGCCCTTCATGTTATAGTGAGAGGTTAATTGGTTCCTACCTGGACCTGCGTTTTCATCTTGGTTTATAGAAATTAGAATTCACTGAAATAAGAATAGCTGCTTTGAACTACTAACCAACGATACTTCCGTAGGCCTGAATTCATGCGTTTGTCCGAAAGTATCATGCTTACACTAACTGTTTTCTGTCGATGCAGGTTTAATAGAAAAATCAAGTGCCATTTACCCAAATTCATCAGAACCCTTTCTTCCTGGAATTTGCAAAGAATTGATCGGTTTGTCAATAGACTTTCTTGGACAGAATTATGATGAAGAAAAATCTATAGCAGATAGCCTGATGAGTAATCTTCTTAAACTTTATAACGGGCTGCTTGCCATTTCCAAAGCCCATGAAGAACAGGATGAAGAAAGTCAAAATAACTGTAAGCAGTTCCACTGATTCTACCAACTCCCCTGATGGGATTCTCTGCCCGTTACTCTTGTGTGGGGGATGATTATTTGGTGTATCTGGCCGACATCTCTCAACCCTGTTTAGATGCTTTCATGGTGACTGTATGTGAGTTCTTTTATCTGGAGACATTCCTTGCAGTAATTCTTCTTCTTCTTCTTTCCTAGTGTTCTCTTCTGACCGGGCGGCTCAGGCCCTCGCCGTCCAGATTGCTTGTGCCTTTGAGCAGCTTGTGGTTTTGTTGAAACACTGGCTGGATTATTCTCCACCTGGTACCAGCTCAGCAAGGCTTGAAGATGAATTGAGACAAGATATTAAAAAGCTGGGAGGCTATTTACAATTGTTTTTGCAGGTACCTTGATTTTTTATTTTTGAATAATTTCATGTGTTCTAAAAGTATTTATTGAACTTTCTACCACCTGTATCTTCCCTAAAATTACACCCTGAGGATTTCTGGGTGTTTCCTGTTTTGGGGTCCTAAGACTGTGGGTTCATTTGGTTTACTGGGCAAAGATTTGGTGTCCTCTGTATCCTAAGTGGTTCGCAAATGTAAAACTACACCAGTTCCGTTCTGCGTTCTACTCGTTATGCACTAGGGGAACCAGGCTGAAAATTTAAAACACACAGACAGAGACAGACAGACAGACAGGACCACGGGGACATGCTTGAGACAAGAATGCCTACTTTACTGTGCTCAGGGGCAGCTTATATAGGGCTCTGGCCATGCCCCAGCTCTTGGGATCTTTCAGCTGCAGCCCCTCCAGCCTGCCATCAGGGTCTCATGCTCAGAGCAGCTGTGGGCTGCTCAGAGCAGAGGAAAACAAGTTGTTTACAAGAAATTCAGGGTCTGGTGGTCCACAGTCCCCAACACGCAGATCCTGGTTCATTTCGTCCTCATGACAACCCCAATTGATGCCGCAGTCACCGTTTTATAGATTAGGAAGTAGAGGCTTGGGAAATGACTGGCTCAACCACTGTTAGGTAACTACTGGGTCATGGGGGTGGATTTAAATGCACGATGTTGATGTCTTCGTGGGTTATGCTCTGCTAGCCTCCAGTTAAGGTCACTGGGTAGAGGGACAGAGTCTTGCTCTGGCTGTGGGCTGGCTTTCTGAATTAGTAATGAACCTGTTGATATCTTGGTAAGAAAAGTAATTTTGTTTCTTGCTTACTTTGTATCAAGTAACATTGGGTTTGGCCACTAGGAAGAAGCAAGATAAAATCTTGCTTTTTATCTGCTAGTAGGCATGGAGGTTCTTCTGCACACAGAGGCAGGATCCCAACTCCTTTCTATCTTCTCCTCTGCTGTGTCTGAAGTGCAGACCTCGTCATGCTCCATCACAGTAGAGCACCATCTGAGTTGTGTGTGTGTGTGTGTGTGTGTGTGTGTGTGCGCGCGTGCAGCAGGGGGGCCAGTGGGGACGAGGAAACGCCTTCCTTTCAAGGAAATATCTGTGAGGCATCGTATGGTGCTTATATATGTCTGGCCAAAACTTCACCTGTCCAACTTTATCTATAATCAAGAAGTGGAGGGGGCTGGAGAGATGGCTCAGTGGTTAAGAGCATTGCCTGTTCTTCCAAAGGTCCTGAGTTCAATTCCCAGCAACCACATGGTGGCTCACAACCATCTGTAAAGAGGTTTGGTGCCCTCTTCTGGCCTTCAGGCATACAGACAGAATATTGTATACATAATAAATAAATAAATATTTTAAAAAAAGGGGGGGGGAACTGGAGAGATGGCTCAGTGGTTAAGAGCACTGCCTGCTCTTCCAGAGGTCCTGAGTTCAATTCCCAGCAACCACATGGTGGCTCACAACCATCTGTAATGAGATCTGGTGCCCTCTTCTGGCATGCGGGCATACATGGAGGCAGAACGTTGTATACATAATAAATAAATAATAAATCTTTAAAAAAAAAAAAGAAGTGGATTTTTTTTTATTTTTCTAGGCACCCATGAATCAAGTTAAAAATCAAGGGTGCATTACAGTAGAAGTAGGGAACTAATGTTGAAGATCTTTACAAGAATGTCTCAAATAGATGAGGGGGAAGAGGAGAAAATACCAAGAGAGGCAAGTTTTACTTTTTAAAATAAATATTTAAACTTTCTAGATTATTTGGTCAAGTTTTATGCAGTGACACCTACAATATTTTTGTAGTGATTCACACTGACGTCTTTTTACATTTGGGGAGTGTGAGGGTTCTACACATCAGGGTGCAGTGTGGAAGTCCAGAGCAGCCTGCAGGAGTCAGCTTTCTTTCTGCCATGTGGGTTCCGGAGACCCAGGTCATAGGACTGATGGCAGCCTCCTTTACCCACGAGCCCACCTGACATTCCACATTTTGTGGAGTTTTTATTGTGACAAGTGCTTCCTAGTGGGCTGAGTTAGGGAAATACTTACTATACCTTGTGGTTTTCCCCCAGAGAACTTTCTTGGTCTCCCCAGCTTGGTTGGGTACCTCTCTTGTTTTCTGTTAACCCCGAGTAAAGCTACTCATTACGTCTTTCAGTATGCTATTCTGTGGATAAGCATGTGCACTTTAGTGACGGTAGGCTCTCTGTAGGTGTAGGACCCAGAGTGTCTTCACAAGGCCTCATGTGATGGTTAGATGGATAGATATGGTTGTTAAATGAATCCTATACTCACATCAAACGAAGGGTCACTTTGGATGTGGACAACAGGGAAGAGAAGAAGGTAACACAGAGGTGGACTAAAGACAGATGTGGGCAAACTTCAGGTGAAGAAGATCTGACAACAGAACCATGAACACGGAAGCCTGGGACGGTCAGAGACCAAGGCTTTCGGTCAGGAAGAAGGAATACAGCTTAGGAGGGTCTGTGGTAGAAACGAAAGAGAGGCAGTTTAAGGTGTGTGTGTGTGTGTGTGTGTGTGTGTGTGTGTGTGTTAGGTTCAACCTAATGAAGGAATATAACTCAGGACAGCCTGTGGTAGACATGAAAGAGAGGCAACTTTAGAGTAGTTGGGCGGGGAGTGGAATAAACCCACAAACCAGAAACTCACTGTTGATATTTGAAATCCTGTGTTTTAGTCTATGCTATATTAATTTGTGTATTTAGGCAAACTGCTTAGCTTCTTGAGTCTCTCCATTTTCTTACCTGGAAAATAAGAACAGTAATGTCTGCCTGGCAGGTTTATTGTGGTTATCAAGATTAAATCATGGTACTCTTATAAGAGAGTACCTGAGAGGCGGATCTTTGTGAGTTAGAGGCCAACCTGGTCTACAGAGTGAGTTCAGGACAGCCAGGAATACACAGAAAAACCCTGTCTCAAAACACCAAAAGAGGAAGGAAGGAAGGAAGGGAGGGAGGGAGGGAGGGAGGGAGGGAGGGAGGGAGGGAGGGAGGAAGAAAAGAAAAATTGATGAGAGAGAATGAATAAATAACTGGTAGAGTTTCTGCTGTGAAATCTCTCTTCATTTTCTGGGAAGAAGGCTTTGAACTTTACTTGAGAGTTTCAACTTATAGACTTATGGGATGTATTCTATACAAAGAATGAAGGCTTGAGACCCAGTGACTAGGAAGTTAAGTTTGGCTCTGGAAGACTCAGGTGAAGCCAGAACACTTGTGCTGAAGCATGGTTTGGCAGTCCTTACTTGTAATGGTGTAATGAACATCTTCCATGGTAGTGCCGCAGTGGGGAGGACCAGAAAGAACCATTCGAGAGGAGGCTCCTGTGCCTTCAAGACTTGTGCACTGAGTGCATATGGGAAGGCTGTCGTTTAAGAGCTGGGGTGTTTCTTTCTTCCTCTTCCTCCCCTTTGCCGTCTCCCCTGAGAAAAGAACATAGTTTTAGTACCTGTCTGTTGGGGTGCTGACAGGACAGTTAAAGTTGAGAGGCCAAAGACACACCATTTTGTTCCTCGTGTTGCTGTGTCCTTATCAGTCCTGCCTTAGGTTTAACTTCACACTTAAATGTCTCCTTCACTGTGTTGTCTTTGAGGGAGGCAGAAGCTGGATCTTGCTCATGTTACAGCTGCATAGCTTCAGGGCTGCCTGCTTTCAGTCTCTCTCCAGCATTTCAGGGGTCTTTAGATTATGAATTTTATTTTGATGTGTATGGGTATTTTGCCTGCATGTATACCTGTGTTCCGCATATGGGCCCGATGCCCTCAGAAGTTCCAGGTGATTGTGAGTCACCTAATGTGGGTGCTAGGAATCAAACCTTGGTCCTCTGGAAGAGCAGCCAGTGCCCTTAATCTACTGAGCTATTTCTCCAACTGTTTTGTTATCTTTAGTGCTGGGACTGGGGGCTTAAGTCCAGCCCCTCATGCTTGCTAACTCACCCACTGTCCCTTTTTTCTCCATCTTATCACCTCTTAAAAAATTCATATGTGGGGTCCAGAGAGATGGCTCAGTAGTTAAAGAGCACTGGCTGCTCTTCCAGAGGTCTTGAGTTCTATTACCAGCAACCACATGGTGGCTCACAACCATCTCAAGTGGGATCAGATGCCCTCTTCTGACATAAAGTTGTACATGCAGATAGAGCACTCAAATAAATACATACGTACATAAATCTTTTTTAAAAATTTCATATGTGATATACTGACTGATCCATTTTTATTTCATAGGGGTGCTGTTCGGATATTTCATCAATGGTACAAGAGGCTCGAAACAAAGTCATCCAGGTGATACTGCAGGCTGTTCAGTGTGTGGCTCAGCTGGCCATTCTGAAAGGGAGCAGGCTCTGTCTTCTGGAAAACAGCAGCAAGAGTTCCAATGCCCGGGTAATGTATACTGTTAGCTCTGAAAGGCTTCTGTGGGAACATTAGAGACTTCTGTTAGCAGGATCACTGCACAAAATAAGTTCATATCTCTTTTTCAAAATAACTTGTACTTTTAATAGTTTGGCAGTGCCTTTAAATTCTTCAGTCAAGTTTGGATGAAATAAGACTGGGAAATACTCCATTGGTGGTTTGCATGCATGCACGGGTTTGAGCCCTGCACTGTCACAGGTGTGGTAGTACAGTCTGTAGTCCAGCCCTAGGAGGCAGATAGGAGGATCACAAGGGCAAGATCAGTTGAGGCCAGCCTGGGCTACACAAGTACCTTTCTCAAACAAATGGTTAAACTATGATTGGATGAGTTCAAGGCTATCCTGAACTACACAGTGAGTTCCAGGACACTGAGATCTTATCTCAGAAAACAAACAGAAAATCCTTTTGGGGCTAGGAGTAGGGTCCTCGTCTACCACTTAGGGGTTGAGGATCATAAAAACAGGGACAACCTGGGCTACATAGTGAGACCAACCTCAAAAACTAATGAAGGAAAGATGTTCCTTTTGCTCTCTGGTTTGATGACTGTTATCAACTGTGGAACATCTCATCCAGTTTACACAAGGAAAAGAAACAGTAATTATAGAATATTTTTATTTGCCCACTTTATGCTATGAACAATACTATATTACAATGGATTGTATCCTAGCAAATAAGGTCCTACCTAAAATAAGCATCCTTTTATAGCACATGGAATACTAATTATTGTAGCACAAATTCTAGTTGGTCTTATGATGTGGGATTTTCCTCTGTATGTTGTGACTATGTTTTATTACCATTGGTTAATAAAAAGCTGCCTTGGGTGCTGGATAGAACAAGGTTTCCAAACAGAGACAGAGGGAGAAAGTAGGCAGAGTCGAGGAGATACCATGTAGCCACTGAATGAAAAAGATGCCTGCCAGAACCACGAGCCTCATGGTAAAATATAAAATAATAAAAATGGGTTAAGATGTAAGAGTTCGTTAATAAAAAAAGCCCAAGCTAATAGACCAAACAGTGTTTTAATTAATGTAGTTTCTGTATGATTATTTTGTGTCTGGACGGCTAGAAATGAACTAGCAACCTCCAACTACAGTCTCAATAATAAAAACCCAGAGTCAGATATGAGTGGGTAAAAGCTGAAGGATCAGAGAGGCAGAGCGGCCAGTCACTAGAGAGACCTTTTATACCTCTGCCAGTGCTTAGACCAAAGGGACGGACATCCTGTTTTCAGACTGCACTGTACGTCTGTCTCCTCCCACCTTATAGTCCTCTCTCAACCCAGCCACTTGCTCCTGTCTCTTCCTCCCTAGCACTGGGATTTAAGGCGTGGAATCCCAAATACTGGGATCACCTTTGTGTGAGCTCTGTTTTTCTTTTAGACAGATTCAACCTTCTGTTGTCCAGGGTGGCCTTGAACTCACAGAGAATCTGTCTCTGTCTCCTGAGTCCTGGGGTTAAAGGTGTATGCCACCACTCCCTGGCCTCTAGTGGCTTAGCTCTGCCTCTGGTTTTCAGGCAAGCTTTATTTGTTAAAACACAAACAAAATACCACTACAAATTATAATTTTGTTAATTTTATTTCCCAATAGATTGTTCTCATACTAATAGCTGAATTTAATAAACTGGGAATGAATACATTTCATTACCTTATAATTTTGGAGAGTATGTAAAACCAGGCATATGAGATGGCGCAGTGGTGATGGTATTTGCATCAAGTCTAGTTTCCTCAGTTCCAGCCCTTAGAGCCATGTGGTAGAGAGAACCAGCTCCTACGAGTTGTCCTATGACCCCCATGTGCGCTCTCTCTCTCTCTCTCTCTCTCTCTCTCTCTCTCTCTCTCTCTCTCTCTCTCTCTCTCTCTCTCTCTCTCTCACACACACACACATACACACACAAATATAATAAAATTTTAACATATAAAACCTGAGCTTTCCAGCTAAATGCCTAAAACTTTTCCTAACAGGAATTCACAAGTGCTCTCCAGGAAGGCATAGCCTTGGGGATGAAGAGTCTCTTAGATTCTGGGCTGGAAAAAGCACAGGAACTCGAGCGAGACCTCTCCAGGCAGCATGCACATGAGGAGGTAAGCTGTGTGGGACGCTTGATCTTAAAAATGGTTTGATTTCTGGATGTATATTGTCCAAAATACTTAAAATGTGCAAATAATAGTATAATGTGGTGAATTCTATTTTTGCATATTATGTATTTATGAATTTTAGTTGTGCTGAATATTTTGTAATGGCGAGGCAGATACCGTGTCCCTATGAAGCTCCTTAGCCACGTGGAGGGTGGCAGTAACAGCTATTGTTGACTCTGCATGTCCTTCTCCACCTTCCTGTGCGTCTTTACTCTTCCACCTAAACAAAGAAGCAGCACTACTGGGCCAGTCATCTGGAGCTAAGGATTTTTCCTGGACCATTCGCATCAGTGACTTCATACCAAGATATAGACCTAGTAGAGCTGTCGGTGACGCCCTCGAGTACTTCTGCCTCCTCCCAGAGCAGTGTCAGGAGTGGAGGCTGGAGAGGTGCCCCAAGTGTTCTCGCAGAGGACCAAGGTTCAGTTCCCAGCGCCCACGTGGTGCCTAACAATAGTTGGCAACTCCAGTTTCAGGGATGCCCTACTGCCCAAGGGTATCTGCCACATATGTGGTACATAGATATATGTAAGGCAAAATATTCATAGACATAAAATAAAATGTTTAAAATTAAAAAATTAATACTAGTAATAATGGCTGGCAAATGCTAAATTGCTCATCTTGTACATGTTGCATTCTCTGAATATGTCTGCCTTTCTCGCAGACATATTTTTGTTCATTTATTTTAAAAGATGGGCAAAGCCAAAGAAGTTTTTATTGTCACTAAATCAAGATCTGTGGGTCCCGTGCAATTTCGGTAGACATGACGCAGGTTCTGCTGTGGTACTTTGAGGAGGGATGTGTTGGACTTTAGGTCGTAGTCAGCCACTGCTGGCAGCTGAGATTGGCTTTGCCTCAGGAGCAGCCCAGCCCCCTTCATCATCCCTGCGCTCTATGCTGGAGTTCTGTCAGCAACCCTTCTGCTGGCAGGAAGTGCAGAGAGTGGAATAGTGACGAGTGGACAGAAATGAGACATGAGGTGTGTTAAACTGTTAAACAGGGGTGGGTATTCGCTTTGACAGTGCTGGGGGAAATGAGGATTCTTCATGCAGGACTCTGTTCTCCTTCCTCTTGTTCTTCAGCCTGCCATGTACTTTGTTACACAGCAGAATTTTAATTCATATATCCTTTTTTTTCTCTCTCGCTCTGTGTCTGTGTGTGTGTGCAGGCACATGAATGTGTGTGTGTGTGTGTGTGTGCAGGTACACGTTTGTGGATGTGTGTGTAGGTCAGAAGTCAATCTCAGATGTTGTTTCTCAGGAACTGTCCACCTTTTTGCTTTTTGAGGTAGAGTCTCTCACTGGCATCTAGAGCTGACCAGTTAAGCTAGACTGGCGGTCAGGAAGCCCTAGAGATCCTTTGCCTTCATCATGCCTGGTATCACCAGCTCATGCCACCCATGCCAAGTCATTATGTGGTTGCTGGGGATTGAACTCAGCTCCTCATGATTTCATGGCAAGCACAATGGAGCTATCTCCCCCGTTCCTGATTGTATTCTTCCAAATTAAAAGTTGTAAGAGCCTGTGTGGCAGGGGCTGGAGCGGTGGCTCAGCAGGTGGCTCTTCCAAAGGACTGGGGTGTGAATCTCTGCACCCCACATCAGACAGCTCACACCTACCTGTAACTCCAGCTCCAGGAAGTCTCACACCCTCTTCTGGCCTGTGGGCACTGAAATCATGTGTGTTCATACACACACACAAATATAGTAATTATCAGGATTGCATTATATTTTTAAAAAAATGATCCATAGCAGAAAAATAGAATCCCCAAGAAGTAGAAGAATCATAAGTAGAGAAATAGACAGTAGGCTCATAGAAGGCATTGGAATTATGATTTCAAAACTGTGTTCATGAAGTCAAGAATGTGTGCCTTTTGGGAGAGTCTTACCATGTGGCTCCGGTTGGCCTGGAACTGGCTTTGTTGTCCAGGCTGGTTTGAACCTTATAGTAATCCTCCTGCCTCTCACTCCTGAGTGCTGGGATTATTAGGTATGGTACCATGGCCTACATCTCTTCTTACTGTAAAGGCAAGTTTGCGCTGACACAGACAAGAGCTTAGTGAGAGCCAATTAAACACAGCACAGAATCCCCTTGAGCAGTGGAAAGCAACTTTTTGATTTAGTCTAAGACTCGCACTGCTTCTGAGCTAGGAGTTACCATCTGGGACCTGACTCTCAGTCTGTAGGATAGGAAATGCCATGTGCAGCATAGGACTGTAGCTGAGAATCAGATAAAACCGCAATGTTCTCAGAGCAGCTCATGTTTGCTTGTTAGCTCAACCCTCACTTTCTTCTGAGGGAAATTTTGGAAATTTCATCCCTATAAATATTTAAATAAAATGCAGTATCATTTTGATAGCAGACATCAGAGTATATTCCTTTTTATGTTTATATTTTATTATTTGTATGTGTGCACTTGGAGACCTGTGTATCATGTCACATATGTGGAAGTCAGAAGACAACTGTGGGAAGTCAGTTCGCTCTTCCCACCTTTAGTACCCAGGTCGACTGCAGGTCCACAGGCTTGCATAGCAAGTGACTGCCCCTGCTGAGCCCAAGTGTGGGCTTTGTTGATGTGGAAATCAGTGTGTCATTTATTTAAAAGGAAATTCCATTAGTATGACTTATGTGCTCTCAAGTCGGTTTCTGCTTACCTCAAAGATAGAACTTCCATCTCTTCTGGATTCTAGACTAGAACTTTTCCATCTGGTCTCACACAGGTCTAAAAATGATAGTTTGGAGATGATTATTTGTATAACGAAGTATTTTATCATTTTCTATAGGTCACTGAGCAGATGAAGGCTAATGCCGTGGAACTGGTCAAGCGTCTTGGGAACACCTTTGCTGAATGGAGACTAGTAAGAGGGGCTTCGATCGTTTGTGTTTCTCATCGCGGTAGGCTCGGCTGTAGAACTTGATTTCCTCTGCATCTTTAGCTGGAGACGGCTATGCTGTGCAGGATAACTAAGCATGCTTGTTTTCTAGTTTTCCTCCCGGCAGCCTTAATGCACTGGTGTCGGGAGTAGGTACTTGGCGGCACAGGAGCTTCCTAACGCATCAGCCGTTTGGTAGTTACTGCATAGGGCTGCCAGCTTTTGCTAGAGTGTGGTCATCGTAGGCTAAGAACCACACTAATAGTTAATGTGCTCCCATGGTGTCCGATGGGGTTGAATTCAAGTAGGCTCATGTCACGATCTCACTCTATAGACAAAGGTAGATGGAGTGTAGAATCACTGTACTGAAGAGAGTAATGCTCATGGCCAAAGTGATTAAGTAAAGCAAATATTTCAAGTAAATACTGTGGAACTGGATTCTTTGAAGTTAGCTATCAGCCTTTTCTGGTACTGGATTCTACGGCACTGTTGCTTCACTCTGTCCCTACGCGCCAGGATGCTAGGGCTGAAATTTAAATTGAGTGAAAACTAAATTCTTATTGCTTTTGAAAGTAGTCGTTGTTCATTTTGTATTTTGATCTTGCTTGTAGACGAGTTTATGCACTGGGGAGGAAATTAAACACTTTCAGTGTAATTTGTTATTGATGTAGTTTCATTGGACATAGCGTAATCCAATGATAAATTTCTGGGCAATTAAAATCATTGTACTAAATTTACTGTCATGCACTTTATTATATCTGTATTTTAAATATTGGTTTTGTTTATGCAGAAAAGATTCAGAACTCAAGTACAAGAAGGTTCTAGGCAACAAGGTTCCAGGATGGTAACTCTCGCATCAGAGTTCTTGAAGTTAAAATGTTGCTTGGAGAAAACCATTGAGATTATTACATCTGCACTGAGAGGTATGCACCCCAAGTGGGATCTGGACTGGGACTGCGTGATCCAGGGACCCCGACATGTCTCCCCTCTCTCGCAGCCTGAGCTATGACTAAAGCTCACTGCACACTGCCCCAGTGAGATTAGTTACCAGTGCAGGAGCTGGGCTGTTGAGCTCCGCACAACACAAGGCCACACAGGCCTGCACAGTCAGGGAAGCCTGTACTTAGACAGGGAAGCCTGTCCAAGGGCACTTCAGCGGGATAACCCTCAGTGGTTTGGGCTGTCACTTAGGGTCCTTTTGCTAAGAGATCCCTAGAGTCATGTGATAGCCTGCTGGCACCTGGAATGGGTAACCCACTTTTCCCTTTCTCTCTTGCACAGGGTACCCCAGTGACCTGCACTGTCTCAGAAACTGTACTGAAACGCTCTGTACCCTGGCTCCCAAGCTCCACAGTGACATCATTGGGCCCTCTGCCTCTGCTGGCAGCTGTGGGAAACTAGAATCTCTAGCTAAATCACTCCTCTTCTGTTTTGAACGTGGAGAAAGACCTGGTTTGTTGAAACCCGAGGAATCTCGTAATCAGCAAAGCGAGGGAGAGCAGTGTGAGTCAGGCGGGGCTGACTGCAGCACAGGCGTGCCAGAGTGTGCTGGTGAACCCCACAGAGACACGTCCCCAGCAGTGTCCTCACAGGCCTGCACCCCCAATAGGATTCAGTGGGTGTGAAACCACTGCACAGGCACCTGGTGACTGCCCATGACCAAAAAGGACACTTGGTGACGCTTTTCCTCACACAGGAGAACATGTGTGTAAATGTTTAGAGTTCGTGTCTATGCGGAGTCTCATATCGGGTGATATTATCTGTGATAGTACCAACAGATGGAGTCCTGGTTTCAAATGCCTCAGTGTGGCTCAGAATTTCCTAAGCAGATGATTTTCAGACAAGGAGTTTACCATGTTGAAACACTGGCAGCCAAATGAAATTAGGGTCTCAGGGCCACGTGAGTGACTGTGTCTCCAGTTCCTCATTGCCTTGAATTCTGAATGTTTACCTTGGACGCTGCTGTACTGTCTCTCTCTACCTGGTGCATCAGCCTGTTCGTAGATGGGTACTTTCTCATGCGTGGACATCTGAGCAGGTGGTAACTTTGGGCCTGTGCGTTCTCTTCCCCAAATGCAGCAGATAGGGTTAGGGTGGTGGTGAAATTCTCAACACAAGTTTAGCTAAGGCAGCTTGCTCCAACTCTACCGAGTGCTTACCTGTTTGCCGTCAGTAGTAAATGTGTAATTTGTTTATTTTCAAACTGTAATACCTAAAGGTCACCCAGATCATATTTTACTGTGTTAGCTGTGTTCTGTAATGGGAATGATATTCATAAAATTTTGAGGTAGCATCACTTGGGGAATCAGAGGCTGGCCCTTTTTTATAGCACTTGTTTTGCTAAAGGGAGCTAGTTTACGTGCTGTTTGATGAAAACGGAAGATCCTTATTATATTTCATAACTTTAAAAGACCCTTCATCTACAATCAAGTAATAAAGATAATACCCTACTTTAGGGTTTAACTTAAGGAAATAGTTTAACATTTTTGGCCTCAAGGATGTGTGTAACTTGAGAAGGTACATAGTATCTTTGCCTGGGTGGCCTAAGCAGGTTCTGGAGGGAAATTCTCCGGAGTCATAGCCTGACCCTTTCTCTTGTTTCACTTGAGGTCGCTGGGTGAAGCTGGCTTGAGTTCACCCGCCGTTTTCTCTGGGGGAGAGACTGTAGAGCAGCCTGGGGTGGTTGGCCAGGCAGTGACACCCATGCTTCTGGGGCTTTGAAGCGGTGCGGTGCAGTCACCGGGCCACCCTGAGCGGACTGCTCCTGTCTCAAGTGTGGCAACGCTGAGGCTTTGTTTCCATTTTCCTTTTGTTATTTTGGCGGCTTGTGAGGTTCACTGCGGATCAGTCTGTGTCTGGCAAGCAGCACTTCTGCTCCTGTTTGATACACTGAAGTGCACAGAAGCATCTGTCCTGAAGGTTGTGCTTCTTGAACTCACTGAATTAGATGGAGATTTCACCTTGCTGCGCAGCAGTTAGTCTTTAGTTTCTCTGTCCCTTCTCCCTCGGTTTTTTCTGTCTTTGAGACATGGTCCTGCTGGGTAGCCCTGTCATCTTGCTGCCCTCACCTCCTGGGTGCTGGGGTCACGGTGCACCCCAAACCCAGCTGCTGTCTATTTTCCAAACTCATGTCTGTCCTCAGAAATGTTTCGGGTATGCTTGTAAGCTTATTTATATTTATGCTGAATAACTTGTGATACTGTATTTAAGTGGATGCTGTTAGAATCATGCGCACTGAAAGTGTCATAAAGACGGTGCCTTAATAAATCTTGGGAGCTTCAGAATCGCCTCCTCGTCCAAGAGTTCTTTTATTGAATTATTTTCAGCCACTTTACTCCTGATTCAAAAATGTCACAATAGCTCTGCCTGGCTAATACCTATTCTATTTTACAAATCAAATAAGCAGGAAACAGTCAACAAATGCTAAAATTCTCATGGTTACTGTGCCCCGTTTCTCACTTCACTTCTGAAGCCCGAAACTGGACCCAGGTGCTCTGTCACTGAGCTACAACCTCTAGCCTGTTCCTGTCTTCTCCTTTAGCACTGTTCCGCCCTCTCGAGTTGCTTGAGGATGGAACAGCTTTACTTCCCTGTTGAGCAAGTGCTTTGAAGTTGTGCAAGCTTTTTGCACATTTGGAAGCTGTCTTGCCGGCTGCTAAGGAATTACACGACCTTTAGGAGCTAGCTGCCTCGTCCCCGGTTCCTCATCTGCAGGAGGAAAGGCCCACTGCGTCATGGACTGTGTCTATGGTCACTATGTGGGAGGATGGAAGGATGCTCTTGGCCAATAGTGGATGAGAAGCAAATGTTAGCTGCTCTTCCTTATCTGCTGCAAAACCTTGTTATATAAACAAGATCATGGTGGGCGTGGTAGTGCACACCTTTAGCCCAGCACTTCGGAGGCTGAGGCAGGCAGATCTCTGAGATCGAGGCCAGCCTGGTCTAGAGAGTGAATTCCAGAACAGACAGAGCGACCCACCAAAATAAATAAATAAATAAATAAGTAAAGAAATAAATAAGCAAGACTACACCTGGTACAGGCAGATGCTAGTGTACGAGGATCACGGTCCTTGAAGCATGGCGTGTTTAAAAGTAGATCTTCCAACACTGGGTTCCACAAAAACTGATATAAAGACATGAATTCCATAGTGTTCACAATATCCTCACATACCTTTTGGTGTGGATACTAGGGTTGCCCAGTCTGCTCGGTGTTGTAATGTGATGGTTAGTTTAATTATCAAGAGGACACATCCAGAGTCACCTGGGAAGGGAGTCTCGCTAAGGCACTGTCTGGGTGGGGTTGTTCTGACTACGTTAGTTGAGGTGGCGCTAGTCCCTGGCTGAGGATTCTGAACCGTGTACAATGGAGAAAGTGAACTGAGCACTAAGTTGTGTGTTAACTCATTGTCCCCTGCTCTTGACTGGGAATGAGCAGCTGCTTCCCATCCCTGCTGCCTGGCTGATCCACACTGATGGACCATAGCCTAACGGTCGCCCAATAAGCCGTCTCCTTTAAGTTGCTTTGGTCAGGGAATCTCATCACAGAAAAGAAACTAGGGACAGTTATCATTTTCCAAAATGACATCCTTGTGCGATTCCCTTTACTACTGTTATTATAACAAGTATCACATGTCCACAAAGTAAAAGCATCCGTGTGCCTGCTTTGATTCACGCTCCAGGACATAAGGGAGTCATGAACGATCATGCCTCAGGCAGGGGTGTCTGATGCAGCTGCCTTCTTGCCTGTAAACATAGGGCGTGGTGGGTCCTGGTGGGACCCAGGTTGCGTCTCTTTGTCTCTTCAAGTGAAACTGAACCCACTTTGAACTAGTTCTTGCCCAGCCGGTGCCCTATGGGCCATACATCACCAGCACGCTTTCCTGAGAGGACCATTGCCACGATCCGTCATCCAGGTGAGTGGGGGCCTTCCTAACGTATTGCTCTTATACGTCAGTGTGGTGGGCAGCAGCTCCGGTAATCTATTAGTGGAATATCCCACTGGGTGAGGCATATTGATAGCGCAAAGCTGGTCGATCTGTGAATTGTGGGTATCTAGGCGTCTGGGTCGAGAGAGCGATGCAGATCTCAGACTGGATTGATGTGGCTGTGGATGGTATTTTATGATGGAAAGTTTACCTCTGATTTAGAAAGTAATTTAACGTTAGTGACAGCTTGGGTTCAGGCGAAGAAAGGTCAGCGTGGCCGACATCTGGGAGCTCTTGGAAGATGTATTCCAGGAATAAAGTACCGTTGTTGATACTTCTATTTTATTTTGTAATATGTCATTTGGGGGTACCAGAAAATTGGCCTGAGAGTAAAGTTTTGCACATCAAGCAAAACATTCTGCTGCCTGCCAGGTCAATAAATATGCAGGAGTGTGGCCTCTGGAGGCCTGTAGCCATCAACTTCTGCTGCATCCTCAGGCGCTCATTCTTGACCCTAATGTTACTGAAACAAAGCAACGGTCAGTGCATGGCTCACGGAAGGCTGGGGAGCAACGAGAAGCGGTGCCTGGGCAGAAGAACGGGGGTGCAGAAGACATAAAGGTAGACCCCATGAATGTCCAGTGTGGACCCAAAGGGGGTCACATGGTGACTTTTTTAATATGTATGGTTGATTCGCTTGCATGTGTGTCTGTGTACTACATGCTTGCCTGGTGTCTGTGGAGACCAGAAGAGGGCATCGGACCCTAGAGCTGGACTCTCATGTGGGTGCTAAGACTCAAACCCGGGTCCTCTGGAAGAGCAGCCAGTGTTTTTAACCACTGAGCCATCTCTCCAGCCTTCTGATCTTTTTTTTCCCCTCCAAGAAAGAAGAATGAAGCATGGTGAGATTACTTGGCAGCGTCTGACCAGCAGAGGGAGGATGTCCTGGTGACCCTCGAGTGGCCCACAGCGTCATTACGTATTAAGTCCCCCACTGCAGTTCCAGGTACAGGTAGGCAACCCCTGTCCGGCAGGGTTGGTATTTGCCTTGACTCTCGTACAGTATACTGCTAACACTGTCACATTTTACTATTAGTTACTGCTATCAATCTCTTAATGTGCCTACGTTATAAGTTACCTTAGCACAGGTATGTGTGCTAATGAAAATACATTTATTATATATGTAATGTCTGTATATGTGCAGGGTTTGATATTATCCATCATTTCAGGCTTCCGGGAGAGATCTTGGGGAAAAGCCTCCATGGACTACAGTATAAAACAATAACAGCAATGTCTCATTAAACATCACTTATTCATTTATATCACTAGTAAGTGACAGCCTAGGTTAACCCTGTTAATCCTTACGACAGTCATGTCAGTTAGGTACTGCCTTAGTGAGAAGAGACACCATGACCAAGGCAGTCTTACAAAAGAAAGCATTTAATTGGCGTTCGCTTACAGTTAGGGAGTTAGTCTACTGTTGTCATGGCAGCAAGCAGACAGGCGTGGATCGGGAGCAGTGGTTGAAAGCTCTCCATCCTGATCTGCAGGCCGAGAGGGAGAGACACTGGCCTTTGAGACATCAAAGCCCACCCCTAGTGGCACAGGTCCTCCAACAAGGCCACACCTCATCTCCCTCAAACAGGTCTACTCCAATTGTGTGAGCCTATGGGGCATTCCCATGCAAAACTTGCAGGTGCTGTTACTGTCTCTGCCTTAAAATTGAGAAAAATGGGGGACTGGAGATATGGCTCAGAGGTTAAGAGCATTGTCTGCTCTTCCAAAAGTCCTGAGTTCAATTCCCGGCAACCACGTGGTGGCTCATAACCATCTGTAATGGGGTCTGGTGCCCTCTTCTGGCCTGCAGGCATACACACAGACAGAATATTGTATACATAATAAATAAATATTTTTTTAAAAATTGAGAAAAATGATTCATTAAGGGGTCAAGTGACCTGGTGCCTTTTTAAGACTTCCAACACCTTAATCCTGACTGACGCAGAGATTCTGAGCTGATTAGTCTAACCGGTCCCCATCACCCACATGACAGCTCACAGTTATCTCTAGCTCCATTTCCAGGGGATCTGACCACCTCTTCTGTCTTCCACAGGCACTGCATACATGTGGTGCACATACATGCATTGCAGGTAAAATACTCGTGTACCTGAAGCTCAGAAAAGAAAGGAAGTATACTCAAAGCCATTCTTGGCTATATCGTGAATATAGTAAGTTGAAGGCCAGTGTAGGCTACATGACACTTCATCTCAATAAAGAAGAGGGAGGAGCTGGAGAGATGGCTCAGTGGTTAAGAGCAGTGGCTGTTCTTCCAGAGGACCCAGGTTCAATTCCCAGCACCCACATGGCAGCTCACAAGTGTCTGTAACTCCAGTTCCTGGGGGTTTGACACCTTCTCACCAATGCGCATATAATAAAGTTAAATAAATTATTTTAGAAAAAAGAAGAGAGAGATCTGCTATTTTCTGGGACCTGAGATCACAGAGACCTGCCTGCCTTTGCCTCCTGAATGTTGGAATTAAAGACATGTGTCACTGACCTGGCTGATTGCCTTCAGTTTTGAGCCCAGTCAGATTCCACTGCATAGGGAAAACAATTTCTTTATCTTCCGACTCATTGTGGTGTCTCGACTAGTGCACATACTAATTCATTTCTTACAAATGCGCACTCTGTGGTGGGATTGCTGGACCCTGTGATCTCCTTCCTGCCAGTCCTGCCTAGAGTCTTCCCGGAGCAGCAGAAACAGGGTTTGTCAGAACTTAGCCAGGTTGTCTTGTTTCTTCACTTCTTTCCAATGGTTCTTTTTGTTTGTCAGTTTTATTATTTATTTATATATATTTTTGAGACAAGATCTCTCTGCATAGCCCAGGCTGACCTCAAACACACAACCCCCCTGTCTCAGCCTCCCTACCTGGGCTACAGGTGTTGTCTGCAAGGTTCTATCAGCAGAGTCAAAGCCAGTCATTACAGATGTGTCTGAGACCCTACATGCCCTGCCCTTCCCCTTCCTCACCAACTCTGATGTTGCTTCCTGCTCGTGTGACTTGGCTGCCACAGGATTCCCCCTGCCTTACGGTCTTGGACTTACTGGTCCCTCTGTCTCCCATGTACTTTCCAGGAAAGTGTGCTTGGCTTCTTCATTTCCTATAGTTCTGCTCTTATATTTCACCATGTCAGCCAAGGCTTCCTTGCCCACTGTAATAGACTAAGTGCTGTGTGTCCCACTGGCCTGGTTCATAAGCGGAAACCTTAGGCCTGTGTGACCGTATTAGGGAGAAACTTTCTGCAGACGATTAGATCGTGAGATGAGAACAGGGTAGCCCTTGGAAGTGAGCCTAGGCTTCTTGTTAGGGTGCTGTTGTAGCTGCTCTGTGAAGCTGAGCATCTCTAACCTGGCACCAAGCAACAGCACCTCGATCCTGGATGTCAGCCTCCTGAACTCTATGAAATAGACATGGGCTGTGTGGCTCAGGTAATGGCATTTTGCTAACGCAGCCTGGACTGCCTGACACACCACTTCAACTTTCTGTTCTCTCACTATTTTCCCTGGTGCTGGGGATCAAACCCAGGGTCAGCACTCTACCACTGAGCTGATGCCCCAAGCCCTGCTAACAGGGACAACCCAAAGCTGTGAAGGTGAAATGGAGATTGTTCAGAAAAAGCTGTACTGTACTGAGCACTGTTGAGGTTAGTGGTCAGTTTCAAGTAATTTAATATGTTTATGTGGCATAAGAAACAATACCTGATCCTGTACAAAAGAAATTGCAATGTTAAGATACTTGTTTTGTCTTTTTGTTGTTGTTTTGTTTTGTTATGTTTTGTTTTTTCAAGATAGGGTTTCTCTGTAGCGTTGGCGCCTGCCTGGAACTTTCTCTGTATCTGTAGACCAGACTGGCCTTAAACTCACAGACATCTGGCTACCTCTACCTCCCAAGTGCTGGGATTAAAGGTGTACGCAATCACCACCAGACTGTTTTTGGGTTTGTTTTTATTTATTATGTATGCAGTGTTCTGCCTGCATGTATGATTGCAGGCCAGAAGAGGGCACCAGATCTCCTTACAGATGGTTGTGAGCCACCATATGTGGGAATTGAACTCAGGACCTTTAGAAGAGCAGCCAGTGCTCTTAACCACTGAGCCATCTCTCCAGCCCCTAGGATACTTGTTTTAATATGTGTTCTGTACCTATCAAATAGAAAACCTTTGTATGTTGGTCACTTTTCTATTGCTGTGATGAAATGTCATGGTCAAAGATAACTTTAAAAATGAAGAGTTTATTTGGGCTTAATGGTTTCAGAGGGAGAGTTTATAATGGGGAGGCATGGCAGGCAGCCAGGGCAGGAAGCTGAGGGATCACATCTTCAACCACAAACACAAGGCAGGGACGGTGAACTGCGAGTGAGGCAAGGCTATACTCTCAAAGTCAGCCCCCAGGGATATACGTCCTCCAGCGAGGCCCCAGCTTCCAAAGGCTCCTTAACCTCCCCCCACAATACTACCACCAGGGACTGGGTATTCAAATGTCTGAGCTAAAGAAGGGCATTTTCTCGTTTACACCACAAGTCTTTGAAAGAATGACTGTGTTTCCTGGTGCTTGCTGTACATGCCAAAAGGATGTGTGAATGAGCTGGTTTGGGGCCATTTTCCATTCATCCTGCTGTCCAGATTTATGTGCTAAGTGGAAAAAACTAGAACAAAGGTGGCTTTAAGGCTCTCTTCATAGGGCAGCTTGTGAGAAAAGGAGGCGTTCACACAGACGTACCAGCTCTGGTTCTGCTCAGCTGTAGAGGACAGGACATAGCCCTGTTTGTCCCAACCTCATGGACTACAAAAGACTTGTCTGTTGGGACAAAATACTACCTTAGTTGTCTGGGTCCAGGCATATAGGGTTTGCACATTCCAGGGTAAGGGCATAAAGATTAGAAATATTAGATAGGCGGAACAGAGATATGATAGAAAATGAACAGAGACGCAGAATAGAACTGGAAGGACAATCCAGTGAATACTGAACTCACCTGCATTTATTTTCCATGTGTTTATATACCTTGATTCAAAAGGGTCAGGGGGAGAAGGCAAAAGGCTTCTCTAACATGATACAGAGAACAAACAGAACAATTATCTGCTCCAATACCTGAAACATGAAGCAACTGTTTAGCATTCTGATGTATAGGCAGGACATGCAGCGACCACACCTTAGACCAAGCATTCTGTAGGCAGCCACACTCCCTGGGTCAAACCTCCTGTCATATCCTTGGAGGGGCAGGAGAATAGGCTTGAACTCTCTGACCTTTAGTCAAGGTGAAACGGACTCACTTATGTGGGCCCCCACATATTCCTCCCTTTTTAATTTATTTAATAAAGCCTGTGCTTCCACGACAGCACGGGCTTAGGTGGTCTTCTTCCACTTTCCAGGCTTACCCATCATTAGTACGTAGTACGTACATTCCGTCATGTATGTCCTGTCGTGGGCTGCCTGGAGGAAAAGATCTTACCCATCATTGACTATCAGCCTCTGTTAATAAAGGGTTAAGGGAAGGTGCACAGCTAGGTGCCATGTACCTCTGGGCCAACTTCCCATCAAGAGAGTTCACAGACAACTAGATAAACATATACAAACAGATAATACGTTGCGATATACATGTTCCCATGGCCACAATATCTACTAATAAAGGAGTGTAGGATGACCAAGTTTGGATGGGCTTTTTAAATTGCTCCAGGGTGTCTTTGTGACAGTTTTTATCTGCATCAAAATCCAAATTTGTTTTATTAAACACATCAAATCTAAGGACTCATTGGCATCATGTCGATTTTTTTTTGCAGACAAGCTTTAACCTTTTTCTAATCAGTAACATCTTCATAGTGAAATAAAGCAGCTACAAACATCATAATTCTAGTATGGAAATTAACAGTAAATACACAATTTGTCAAATCACAATTGTCTTAAATCTGTTCCAATCAAGAACAGATTTCTGTGATGGGTGAGCTACGAGTCTTTTTCTCTCCTGTAGTCCAATTGCATTGCTGCTTCTAACTCTCATAGACAAGTTCGAACTGCCCTGGTGTCTGAGTAGCAGCAAAACTTTTATGCCACTCGGGGGCTTCAGTCACACATTACCTCCATAATAGTGTTCCACTGCTTTAACAAACCTCTTTCCCCCAGAGGGGAAATTTCCAAGGCTTCAGGTCTCAGGTCCTTTATCTCAACAACAGACTGAACACCATACTGGCAAAATTGAGTTCTGTGTCCCAAGATATAGTACGGATAAACTGCCAAATATTCAGTCAACGCTCTGGGGCCGGCTCCAAAGTAAGAAGGACTCACTAAGATTGGAAGCTTGTGCAGTAGGTCCACCAAGAGGCTGGGACTCACCAGCCATCACCACGAGCTTCCTTCCTTCTCAGACTGCAGCATGATGACACAGGAGGGCCAGGAGTGCGGGTTCACAATCTCATTCCTACTCTTCTGTGAGGGGACCAGCAGCTACAGTGTCATCAGGGCTGGCATCCTGCTGCTGCATACAGAGGGTCAAATGTTCCAGAAGTCATTGAGTCTCATTCTCTTCCTGTGAAAAAACACAGACATGTTCTTGACCTTTGTAGTCGGAAGATTGTTCGTGCATTCCTGACCACTCAGACCCAAAATATTTACACAGAAACTATATTATTTAAAACACTGTTTAGCCAATGCTTAAGCATATTGCTAACTAGCTCTTGTATCTTAAATTAACCCATTTCTATTATTTTATATTTTACCATGAGGCTTATTGTTTTCTGGCAAGGTTCTAGTGCATCTGTCTCCTGCAGTGGCTACATGGCGGCTCACTGACTCTGCCTTCTTTCTCCCAGCATTCAGTTTGGTTTTTCCACCTAGCTCTACTCTGCCCTATATAGGCCAAAGAAGTTTCTTTATTATTAACAAAGGTACTATAACATATAGCACACTGACCAATACATTTCAGTGATATCACCTCTCTAGGTCCTGTGGCAAAGACTCCTGCCAGGCAGGACTGGCGAGCAAACCACAGAGATGTAAAGGCTTGAGTGTCATGTAGACCGTGGAGCCCTAAAAGTCAAATGACATGCATGTCACATCTCTTTTACTTACCTTGATGGTCCAACCTGACGTGGTGGAAATCTTATGTGACAGGCTACCACTGTATCTTCAAAAGCCAGCATGGAAACAACACATGAATGCCTTGGAAGCATGAACGTCATACAAGGCAATTGATCCACAGGAGAGCGGGTTCATAAATGATGGCTAACAGCCTGCTGATGTCTTTGGGGTCCTAAGGAAGTAAATGGTAAATGTCTGTTCCAATGAGCCCTATTCTGCATTTCCCCCTTGAGACAGGGAATGTGTGGACAGGGTGCCTGGAAGAGGAGAATCCTCCACCACAAATATTTTCTAACTCTTCTTTTTTTCCTAAGGTTTATTTATTTATTTTATGTATATAAGTATCCTATTTGCATGTATAGCTTTCTGCCAGAAGAGGGCATTACATCCCACTCTAGATGGTTATGAGCCATTGTGTAGTTGCTGGAAATTGAACTCAGGACCTCTGGAAGAGCAGCCAGTGCTCTTAAACGCTGAGCCATCTCTCCAGTCCCTCTAACTCTTCTTTTAAAGCTCAGTTTCTATATTTAACATCATTTCCTTTTCTGCCCCTCCCCCCTTGTCTTGGTCTGTCCACTTTCTTCCTTATCCTCAGTGATGTAAGTCTGCTGTGATGGCCCGTTCCAGATCTGCAGCCTGAACTGTAAGATGGTCATGAGATGGGGAAAGCCCAGGGGCCCAGTGGCTTTAGTTCTGTTTCTGGGTCCAGCTGTGTCTGCAGTAAGGGTTTGCTGAGCTGGGCTTTTTCAGTTACATGAAGCAATGACTTCCATGACTAATAACCAAATTCACTAGCAAGCATTTGGGCTGGCGTGTGTGGGCTGCCGACGTGGTTGCCTAAGTGATGTGTGTGATGAACAGTCAGGAAAGAGAGTCCACATGACCCCAGTCCCATGTCGTAGGTCACTGCTACCCACAACTGGTCCCAGAACCCCCCCCCCCCCCATTGCAAGGACCTGGCAAGTAGAAACCTGTTCTCTGACCCTTGCCACCTACTTCCTGGGCCAGACACCTAAGGAAGCAGAAGGAAACTGCCAGGAAGGGGCTGAGGGGAAAGCCTGGCCTAACTCTGCCGGCTGCTCGCCCGAGAAAAGGAGCAAGGCAGAGGGAATACAGAATCTCTCTGGGGAAATAACAGGCTACTTACTATCTCTGCAGGTTTCTGAATTCTTTAGGGAGCCCAGGAAAATGTGTCGCCTCCTTTTCTCTAGCTTTGCTTACAGATTAGAGTTGGGACATGCATTAGGCTGAGATGTAAGGCCCAGGTAGGCTGCCAGACCAGTCCACACATGTGTTTCCACCAGTTTCCAGTAGATAGCAAACCGATGGGACAAACCCAAACCCAGCCAGCCTTGCCAGGTTCTGCAGAGGTGAGCAGGCCCTACAACGCCCCCACTCCACACACACACACACACACACACACACACACACACACACACCCCGCGCTGTCCTGCAGTGGAATTGGGTACTCTGTGACCCACTGTCAGGAGGAATGGCTTTTTCTCTTATTTGCTTGGGGTCATTTTAAGGATGATCTGACCTTTATAGAAAAGGAAATCTACCCAAGACTCGGTCTCACACTTTGATTAGATGACTCCTGACAGTACATAGCTGCTGTGGCATTGAAAAGCTATTGAGATTCCAAAGGCTTCGTGCCTATGGTCCACGACTCAGAAAACACTGCTTGGAAACTCATGTGAAGTGCTACATTCAACTGAACTTCATGCTGATGTTCCCAAGAAGCACCCTGGTAAGCGAAGCTACTATGTTTCTGGCAATTCCTAGGTAAGCACAGCCCTTGTCGGTCACCTGATGCGTCTGCAGGGACAGTCATAAGTCCATAAACTTTCCCAAAAGTTCACGGCCTGCTCCATATGCTTAGGATCTTACCGTTTACCCTCATTGCCTCTGAAGTAGACATGCAATTACCAGAAAGTTCATGGGCTCCCGACACTATGCCCTGAGGGCCTTTTATTTGATTTGGAGCTTTGCGCTGAGCCTCGGCAGGACTTAGAACACGTGCAACGATGTGGACAGAGTTGACTCAGCAGCGGGGAAGCTGACTCCTCCCTGACAGGTCTCCTCGCTTTATTCTGCTGAAGTTGAAGTATTGAGGGAGACACTTTGTAATCTAGCCGTTCCCCAAACCTAATCCTGCCTGGAACTGTTGGAAAATGCACCGATGTGACATCATAGACTCTTTACTCCCTGGGTATTTTCTAAATCCTCAGAGCAGGACCGGGGCCTCCTTTAGAGTGCAAGGTGATTTATGCAAAGAGACTTGGTTCCTGGAAGTCCCTAGCGTGCATATCACAAAGCATTAAACAAGCATTGGGGGAGAAGTCTGGGGAAGCCATCATCGCAGGGGCTTTTGGCAAGGCCGAGAAGGGCTTTTCTTAAAAGAGCACATGGGGACTGGAAGGCTCCCAAGGCTTGCCTTTTCCTTTTTTGTCTGTGAAGTTAACTTCAGAGTAGATTTGTGAAGAGAAAAGGCAGGGCCCTGGTCAGGAGGCACCCGTCAGAGGTACAGCATCTGTTCTCAGCCAAACCTGGGGCGCTCACTGTCTGTAGATATTCCCTGCTCCTGAAGGGGCTCTTCAAACATCGCCACCTCTGCTTCAAAACTGATGGCTTCTTGGCCAGTGAAGCCTGTGACCCCTGCATGCTTATAAAGTGAGATTTCCCGTGGGAACAACCCTACTCCCCAAATATCTCTCTAAGTGACCTCCCCTAGAGTTAGGGTTCATACTCTTGATTGTGATTTGGGGTCAAAGTTTAGGGCCCTAGTAAAGATTGTGGCCAGGTGAAGTTTTATGATATTCTAATTTTATTTGTGTGGGGGGGGGAACCAAAGATTTTTCTAAATTATGGGCTTTTTACATGTTAATAGGTGTATAGTGGATGCAAGGTCTAGAGAAAAGACACCTATGCCCTACCCCTTCTGAGGGTTTTTCCTTCTTAGAGGCAATCCCTCTTTCCCTTGCCCCCAGAGGTCCAGCCTGAAGTCCTGAATCCTCTATGTTTGCTGTCCTCCCTTGGGCGGGGGTAGGGGTAGGTCTATGGACTGTGTAGAACAATCTGGGGCAGATAAAGAGACTGTGTGGCCGTTTTCTCAGTCGCAGATCAGGCTGTGATCTGGAGAGGCAGAGACGTGCGGAAAGGGTCGCTGCTTCCATCCCCAAGTCCATTTGCCCGCAGGAGCAAGGCAAGTGACTCTGGCTTCTTCCAAACCCTCCCAGCAGCCAAGGGAGCTTGCCACAGGGCATACCGGGTTACCTGAGGTCTCCATCTTACTCCTATCTACCCTCTCGCTTGTGCTTCCCTGGAAGGCAGGGGCAAAGGAAATCCAGGCCAGGACAACATTAGTCTGAACTTGCATAAGACCAGGAGGAGTCCATGACCTGAGCTTTGACTCCTGCCCCTTCTCTTTCTGAGTCACCTTAGGCTAACAGGCCTTCTTTGTTGCTCAAAATTCCATCCACAGTGTGGGGTCACTGCAAGGGTCACCGGAGAGGAGGTGGCAGCCGTACTTTGGAAGTACCATCTCAGATCCTCCACTCTACATAGGCTGTAGTATGGGTGCCGGTGACGGGAGAGAAATTAAATTTAGATTCTTATTTGTTGTCCTGTTCTGGGCCTGACTGTGATATGGGTTCATGGCTCACACGAGAGGCCAGGATGGCATCAAGGTTTACCGAAGCCTAGGAATAGGGTTCGGGCTCCAGGGATGGCAGCTGCCGTTAGCAATAGTAGCAGTGGCTCCGCTGGGATTGCATTCAGATGAACGTCACTGCCGCCACCGATCTTGGTATTACAGTCCTGACGAAAGCTGATGGCGTGTCTTTTCCCCTGAAGTAAACTCCTTCAGGACAGCCCTTGAAAGCAGGAACTTCCATGTTTCTATTCTAAAGAGGTTTTTCTGTATCCCATGCCATTATCTCTGCTCGTGGACTAAGTTAAGCCAGATGGTATCACTAGTTTTAAGTTCTAAGAGCTTGGGACAAAGCTTACACCTCATGTGAGGAGGCAAGAGTTTTCAGTACTCAGCACTGTGTGTGTGCTTGCGAGTGAGTGCATGTGTGTGTTTATGTGTGTGCATGGACTTGTATGTGTGTGTACGTGTGTGTGAAGAACTTGAAATAGGAAAGAATGTTAATTTTCTACACCATCCTCTCCAGATTTTCACAGTGCAGCCAAGATTGTTCTAGAAGATGTGACTTCTAGAGGCAGAGGCAGGTGAGTTCAAGGCCAGCCAGGACAGCATACCTAGTTCCTTGCTTTAAAAAAAGAGAGAAAAAAAAAAGGAAAAAATAAATGACCTTTGTTAGCAGAATAAAGTAATAAATCAGAGTCCCGTTCTCAAGGGAGACTCTAGCTATCTCTTTATAGATAACGCATTCAGACAGGTCCCGCTGCGGTCTCAATCAGTCAGGGCCATCAGGTCACAAGGAGTAGTAGTGACCTCCTTCCCAGTGGGAGGTCCTCCCCCTATCGCAACACTCCTCCCACCCCCACCCCAACATCCCCCACACCCACACCCCAACATCTCCTACACCCCACCCCAACATTCCTTACATCCCACCCCAACATCCTCATACCCCAACATTCCCTACACCCCAACTCCAACATCCCCTACACTCCAATATCCCCACACCCCACACCAACGTCCCCTATACCCCCACCCCAACATCCCCCACACCCACACCCCAACATATCCTACACCTCCACTCCAACATTCCTTACATCCACCCCCAATATTCCCCACACCCCCACCCAAACATTCCCCACCCCCACCCCAATATACCCCACTCCTACCCCCCACCCTAGTATTCCCCACCCCAACATCCCCCACACCGCCACCAGGCCCTTGCTTGCACTGGCAGGTTGCATGCAGGTGAAGGCTGACCTAAGGTGCTGAGGAATCTCTGCAGCTGACTCTGCACATCACAGAAAAATCTCCCAGAGCAAGGCGTCCCAGGAGTCTGAGTGAGCAGGGCGGAGCGGCCAAGTGTAGCAAACTGAGTGCTTTGTTTTAATCCTGTCCAGCTTATGCAGATCTTGCTAAAATTTATTGTTTCTACTCCTTGCTTTACTGGGTGCACATAACTCTTCCGAAAATTAGAATTTGTGTTATACAAACATGAGAAAGCTTTTCCGCTGCCATGGCTGAGTTGGTAGCATGCTTGCATAGCAGGCTCAGAACCCTGTGTGGTTTCCAGTACAGTGTAACTGAGTGTGGGGTACCCTAGACCCAACACTCGCCAAGTGGATGCAGGAAGCCCTTAGCCACACAGCAAGTTCAAAGGTAGCCTGGGCACATGAGTTCTTGTCTTCAAACAAACAAACAAAAACAAAATTTTGTTTTCTAAAAAAAAAAATGTAAAACCAAAACAACAGCAAAACATAGAAAACGTACACTGTTAGCCCTCCTGAGAATGGCTTTACTGATGGTTTCTGCCTGGGCTCTTGCACACTCGCCCACACAAATCCTATATTGGCGTCTGGCTGCAGCAAGCTTTTCTTGTCTCACACTACTTTAACACAGGTCCTGAGGGTTTTCTTTAGGGCTGAAAGGCTTTGGTAGATGAACACCCTGGGTGTGTCTTGGGAAGTCTGGGTTTTGCAATGCCCTAGAGTCAGTGTTCAGAATATTAATTCCCACTGACCGTGGGAAAGGGGTAGGTGACCTGCTGAAAATGAAGTCTCAGCAGAACTCAGGCTTCAGGCTGACTATATTTTAATATACTGGTTAACAAACCATTTCTCATACTAATGGGGCCCTTTGTTCCCTGTCACTGAAGACAGAGAGAAAAAAATCTTAATTCACATTTTCCTTCCCTTCCTTCCCACCAGGTCTCCCTGGCCTTATGTAGCCCAGGTTAGCCCAGAGCTCACAATCCCGCTGCGTCAGCCTGTCAAGGATTGCAGATGTGTGCTGGATGCCCAGCTCAGACTCTTCTTTGGGTTGGAAAAGAGTTAAGAGCAACTGGCAAGAGGCACTCCCCCCCCCAGACCCTTCTGGCTGATTTCTTGGCTGGTGGTCTCTCTCCTCTAGTGACAGATTGTGAAGTCACAGGCTGGGGTTCTGCTGGCCACGCTTCTACTCTCTCCGCTGAGACAATGTAGCTCTCTTTGCACAAACCTATGCACTAAAGAAAGACAATGTGTGATGAAAGGAAAGTATTCCCAACACACAGACACCCTAGAAACCAGAGGAACAGCAAATTGGAGCACAGCCTTCTAGGTGGTAAAGATCAAATGTTTGAAGCCGACCTTTGGGGCGGACTTTAATAGGCTTTTCCTAATTGCCATTTAGGTCTGGTCTCTCCTCTTCCTAAAATTCAGAGGAGTCTTTATATAAATTACTTCAAACAGTCCCCAGTTAAAACCCACTTACAAATGTTACCTAATAAGAGGTCCCATGCTGCCAGGCGGTGGTGGCGCACACCTTTACTCCCAGCTTTTGGGAGGCAGAGGCAGGCGAATCTCTGTGCATTTAGGGCTATCCTGGTCTACAGAATGGGTTCCAGGGAAGTCATAGCTACACAGAGAAACCCTGTATTGAAAAACAAAAACAAACAAAGAAGAATATAGTCAAATCAGTAGAGGATAACACCAAAAATGCCCTTCTCTGGCCTCTTTGGGTATGCCCTGCACCTGGGCACACTTGCATACACACGTGCATATACCATAAACATACACACCTGCACACACATGTGCATATACCATACACATGTACACCTGGGCACACCCCCACACACGTACACATGTACACCTAGGCACACCATCATACATGTGCATATACCATACACATGCACACCTGGACACCCCTGCACACACATGTGCATATACCATACACATGCACACCTGGACACCCCTGCACACACATGTGCATATACCATACACATGCACACATACAACCTCTTTCCCATTTATGCCATAGATAATGAACTGTCAACAGTGATTTTTCTGAAATTATTTGGACTTTTTTCTTTCAATTTTTATTACACTTTATGTGCTTTTTTCCCCAAAAACAATTTATTACATTTTAACTTACTTTGTGTGCATGGGTGTGTTTATATGTGTGTGTGTACATGGTCCAGAGTGCAGGTGAGACCAGAGGACAATCTGCTCACAACTGTCTTGTTATTCCAGGTTTCTGGGGTCTGAGGTTCTGGCTTCCACAGGCACCCTATGCATGTAGAACAGAAACACGCAGGTGAAATACTCATACACATGAAATAAAAGCAAGGGTTTTTAGAAAGGAGAAAAAGGAAAAGTTGAAGATGGAGAAAAGTAAAAACAGAACAACCATTCGCAATCCTGTTTTCCAGGGGTGTTAAATATGTGTCCGCCTTTGCTTCAGATGCTAACGTGACACAGTCCAGAATCGTATGGAGGAATCTCAATTGGAGGATTGCCCAGATTAGAATGGTCTGTGGCCATCCGTGTCTGTGAGGAATTGTCTTGATTGATGTAGGAGGGCCCAGCCCACCGTGGGCGGCATCATCCCTTAGTAGGTGGGTCTGAACTGAGTAAGAAAGCTAGCCCAGTGATCCAACAAGCAAATGTTCAACCTGCATGCGCACACTTCCAGTTTTCCTCTAACCCCACACTTTTCATTCTTTTAGTTTTCTGCCTCTCTTCCTCCCTCCTTCCTTCCCTCCCTCCCTCCCTCCCTCCCTCCCTCCCTCCTTCTCTGTCTCCCTCCCTCCCTTCTTTCTTTCCTTCCTTCCTATGTAGTTTAGGGGGGAAGGAGACAGAGCCTTTTTTTGAGACAGACTCTTATGTAGCTTAAATTGGCCTTCAAGCCCTAACATAGTCAAGGACGACCTTGTTCTGATTCTCCCGCCCCCACCTCACAAGTGCTGGGATCCCAGGCAGGGGCCACCACTATGCCCAGTGTCTTTAAAAGTTTTCTGAAGTATTATTTCCACTGACAACATAAACCACCCTCCATGGACACACACACCATCACTTACTCAACCGCTCTTCCAGAAACTCTCACAGCCACAAGCAACGCAGCGTGGAGCGTTTTGTTATAAAACTCCCATCTCTGGTTAGCCCCTCATTCCACACTCATGGGCGTGAGAGTGCACTCTCCATGGGCGTGCAATTTATAAAGGCGTCGATAGGCACTGTTCTTCCAGCGCTCGCACACGAAAACGAATACATTCCTAACAGCTTCACGAACATAGAACTGGTGTTGCTTTAAAAAAAAAAAAAAAACCATGTGACTGATGGAAAATGTCTTCCTGCTTTTAGTTTAATTCCATGTTTCAACGACTGCAGAAGTCATATCATTCAGTGTGTTAACTATTTGT
Source organism: Alexandromys fortis (assembly GCF_014885135.2). Taxonomy (NCBI): domain Eukaryota; kingdom Metazoa; phylum Chordata; class Mammalia; order Rodentia; family Cricetidae; genus Alexandromys; species Alexandromys fortis. The sequence continues at coordinate 2,265,461 of NW_026067940.1, read as the reverse complement.
AATTTATTTGTTTACTTTCGGATACAGTTTCACTGTGTTTCTGAGGCTGGTCTAGAACCCACTATTCAGCCAAGGCTAGCTTTGCATTTGCTGTAATCCTCCTGCCTCAGTTTCCTTCGTGCTAAGGATATAAGCATGGACCAACATGATCTGCTTTTTTTTTTTTCTCTTGTAAAGACATTGTGCATATTTTTCTACTAAGGTGTTAGAGAGGTTCTGTTTGGCTATTTAGTTTAGATTTTAGTTTAGTTTGTTGGGTTTTTTTTTACATTTTTTTACATTTTGTGTGTGTGTGTGTGCTGCAAAGTCATGTTGTCTATATAGTCAAAAGGCAAATTTGAGAAGTAGATTCTCTTCTTCCACATGGATCCCAGAGATCAAACTCAGGCACCGGGCTAGCATGATAAACTCTTTACCCATGGAGCCACAGCCTATGTTTTATGGATTTATGAGGATATTAAATGTTTGTTATTTGTATCTCAAATGCTCTTATTTTCTGCTTTGTATTTTGATTTTGTTTGCTCATTTTTGAAACACAGGAATTTAAATTTTTATGGAGTCAAAATTAATTGATATCTTATTTTGCTGTTTTCTTGCATCATGTTGTTGTTGTTGTTTTTGTGAGCCTGTCTTTGAACTCAATCTGTAGACCAGGCTGTCCTTGAACTCACAGACATCTGCCAACCTCTGCCTCCTGAAATTAAAGGTGGTCACCATCACCACCCAGCTCTTGCATCAATTTTATGGCTAGAAAATTCTCTCCCCTCACTCAGAATTTACAACCACCATTGTGTATTATTTTCCTTTCCCTTTCTTCTTCCCTCCCTCCCTTCCTCCCTCCCTCCCTTCCTCCCTCCCTCCCTCCCTCCCTCCTTTCTTTCCTCTCTTTCTCCCTTTCTTTTCTTCGACAGGGTCTCACGTCACAGCACAGGCTGGTTTGAAGGTACTATGGAGCCGAAAATGTCTTTCAGCTCCTGACTCTCCTGCCTCTGCCTCCCATGTGCTGGGATTGGAGGTGTGAACCCTGTGCTGGGATTGGAGGTGTGAACCATCACTCCCCTGTGCTGGGATTGGAGGTGTGAACCATCACTCCCCTGTGCTGGGATTGGAGGTGTGAACCATTACTCCTCTGTGCTGGGATTGGAGGTGTGAACCCTGTGCTGGGATTGGAGGTGTGAACCATCACTCCCCTGTACTGGGATTGGAGGTGTGAACCATTACTCCTGACACAAGATTTTTCTATTCTTTTTCATTTTTTATACCCAAGTATTCACATATGCTAGGCCAGTGCCCTACTTCTGGGCTATATTTAGCCCATTTTCTACTCTCTATGATTCTACTTTATTATTGTTGTGTATGTGTACATCAGAAACTTACTAAAGTCATTCTCCTTCCTCAGTGGGATGTGGGGGAGGGGTTGATTCAGGTGGTCAGGCCTTTACCTGCTTAGTCATCCTGCCAGGCCAATGCTTCTACTTCAACCTCTTTACATAGCTGGGAGTAATTTTATTTTTGGTTTTTTGTTTTGACTTGGTTTTTGATTTTTGGGTTTACTGGGATTTACATGTACCGCATCACCACTGCCCAGCAGGAGTTACTTTGTTAAATGATAGAAATAAGAAAGCTTTTCCCCAATGCAGTGAACCATCTTTAAAAGTAACATTGGTCTCAAACTCCATCCCTCCACTGGCATTTGCTATTTTGGCTTGAGACATATAGCCCAGATTAGGCTTGCTTACTATGTAGCAGCAGTGGGGCCTCAAAATCCTGATCCTCCTGCCTCTGCCTCCCAAGTAGCTGGTGTTACAACCCTGTACCACTACACCAGGTTTTCCTAGCAGATCTCATTTAGCCCAGGCCGCCTTTGAACTCTAAGTGTAGCTAAGGATGACCTTGAACTCATGATCTTCATTTCTCTGAAATACTGGGTTGATAGGCATGTACCATTGGGCAAGCATTCCGCCAACTGAACTACACGGCCAGCCCTGATTTGTTTTTTGTTTGTCTGTTTTGTTTTGTTTTGTTTTAATAAATATATGTTCTAGGCTGGATAGATGGCTTAGCTGTTAAAGGCAAAGGCTCGCAGCCAAAAAAATAGATATATGTCCCCAGTGTTTTAAGTATCTTAGGGTCCATTTAGAGACATATTTTACGTTGCATTGATATGCGTATTTACTTTCAGCTATCCCTACATTATTGTAATTGCCTTTTAATATGCTTTATTAATTTATGCAGTAAGGAAAAGCTTTTTTCACTGTTCTTTCCTACTAAAATTCCTTAATTATTCTCCACTATTATTTCAGATAAATGTTAATATAATGTTGCTGAATATATGTGTGCCTGTATGTGTGTGGGGGGCATATTTGAGACAAGACCTCATGTAACCCAAGCTAGCCACAAACTTAAATGTAGCTGGGGATGACCTTGAACTTCTGCTCCTTCTGCCTCCAAGAGCACCAATACCCAGTTTTTGCTGAATTTTAAAAAATGTTACTGTATTTAAATTTCATTGAACCAATTTCCTGTGTGCTAATGGGGCTGAGGCATCTTTCTGTGAGTTCTTCTGGCTTTCTTGGGTGTGTTCTAACCCAACATGACAAGGGCCTAAAACTCCTTACCAGAGGACAGAGCAGACAGATGCTCAGTCCCTTGTGACTGACCGGTACTGGGTATTCCCGTACTGGGTATTATGTATCTTGCAGTCAGAACAACGAGAAAACAATAAAGGCTTTAAAACTGGAGAGTTATAAAATAGGAGTTATGTGCATTCCCGGGGGGGGGGGGGGGGGGGGGGGGGGGGGGGGGGGGGCTGATGACACAGAGTGGAAGGAAGTACATCACACACCGTCAGGAGAATGACCAGGAAGGTTGGTTTCCTTCATAACCTCGCCTGCTCCCTGTGTCAGTCTGGGCTCGGCTGCCCGTTGTGTTCTGTGCCCCGTCCTCTCTGCGCATGAGTGTGCCACTGTCAGCAGTGGAGTCAACTATCACCTACTTAACTGAGTCAGGATCAGATGTGAGGGATCCTAAAAATAGATCTTGGAGACGAGATTCAGTGTTCTTTCACGGAACTTGCTCTTTAGACTTCCGTGGGAGCCTCAGCAGGATCCTCCTGCTTTCTCTCCGATTTAATAAAGACTGTCCCGTAGAGGCTGGTGCGATGACTCCGCTGGCCAAGGCGCGTGCGGTCGAGCCTGATGGTCCGAGTTCAACCCCTGAGACCCATGCGGCAGAAGGAGAGCGCCAGCTTCCAAAAGTTGTCTTCTGACCTCCACACGAGCGCTGTGGCATGTGCACTCCCCAATAAATAATATATAAATGTAAATAAATATTGTCCGGCGCAGTATGAACCAATTGTAAAAGCGAGTCTGTCATTCTTCATTCCGCCGTGCAAGGCTTTTCTTTACAGAGAAAGTAATATTTATTATCTCAAGAGGACTATTCCAGAGGGTTATCAGACCGAGTGGGCCCACTGCTGCCACGAGCAACCTCTGCATGGAGAGGCTCAATACAGTAGAACCTCGCTTCTCGGGTGCGTCAAATGTGGGTCGAGGCTGCAGGGCGACTCTGCTCCACGTGGTCACGTGGGGACCCAAATTCTGTCCCCCCATGACTCTACCTTTCTTGTAGTTCTCTCATGACAGAAAGGAAATTCTCTTTGCAACAGAAACGTTTTTATGCAGCCCTTACAATACGGGAATATAAAATAGATAAACCAAACAGTTGTTGAAAATAAATCATATCTTTATTTAAAGCAATTCTTTGGTATACATATACTTCTACCACTTATTTCAGAAGAGTGGATTTGCGTATTAATGAGATGGGTGTGCTTGTTTGTTCTTACATAAAGACTTGAGTATGATAGCGGATTTGATGCGGCAGGGCGTAGAGCATCTTCAGTGTTTTTCAGAGTTGAGTGATACTTTGATTTTATAACTGTAGTGCTGAGAATACTGCCTTGTATAAACAGCACAAAAATGGCAGAAATATGTCCTGGGACATTGAAAACATCATTGGGAATTCTGTCCTGAAGCCAAGTCACTACCATTTTACGAAACTCAAATAAAAAATTCTAACAGCCAAGTGTGGTGGTGCCACAGGCCTTTAATCTGCCCTTGGGAGACAAAGGCAAGTGAGTAGTGGTGTTTCTTTTGTATTTTAATAAATAAAGCTTGCCTGAGGATCAGAAAGTAAAACACCACACTGGCCAGCCTTACAGACCGGGCAGCGATGACACACGCCTTTAATCCCAACAGCCACACCAGCTTCCGTAGAAACCAGGCGGTATTGGTGCAGGTCTCTAATCCCAGCCTTAGAGAGGATTATAAAACGGGAGGAGACAGCTCTCGGTCAGTCTCATTCTGAGATTCCTAGAGGCAGGATTGCCATTTTGAACTGAGGTGGAGGTAAGAGCCAGTGGCTGGCTGCTTTGCTTTTCTGACCTTCAGGTTGACCTTCAATTTCTGTCTCTGAGTTTTTATTAATCGTGCTTTACAAGCGGATCTCTGAGTTCCAAGCCAGCCAAGAATATATAGTCTCAAAATACAAAACAAAAACAAACAAGAACTAAAATGAAATTTAAAAAAAGAAATTTAAGATGAAAATTTCGGCACTTGCCAGCAGAGCACGGCAGTAGTAAATACTCATTTTTCATCGCGGAGCTTTTGTGTAGAGTGAAACACTGTAGCTCCGTAACATTCCATCCTGGAGTCTGAGCCAATGTGTCTCGAGCAGTGGGAGCGGCTGCTGCAGCGTGACACACTCACTTGTGCACACGTGTGCTCGTGCAGCTTGGATGAGCACCGCAAACTCCTCCAGCTCATTATGCAGTTGACCTTGGGTTCATCCTTGGTTGTGCACCCGCAGACACACACACACACACACACCACATTCAGAGCTAAGTAACCTTTAGTTACAGAAGCCCAGCAGTATGTGACCTCTGGGGGGATAACACATAGTATGTCCTCAGTATTGCTTGTTGTTGCTGTTAAACACAGTATGTGCGTTCCTCCCAGACCACAGTATCAGCTTCTACTGTTACCCAATTAAATGGCTGGATTTTTCTCTACTAATATTAAAATACTTTATCAGTGCAAATTTTTTATGGCTTTGTTATGATCCGTTTGTGTCTTTCATACCTAGGGAAGAGCAACTCTCATTTGTGGGTCTGGAATTGACGGCTGGTGTAATCAGTGAGCTCACTGGTGAAAGGAAGCCCACAGGTTTGCTAAATGAAACCTGACGGGAGCTCTCGACCCGCTGTAATGTTCGCAAGGGACACTAGATGGCACTGTCTCACAGGCAGATGGAGGCTCACTCACCCTCCCTAAAAACTTCAAATCCGAAGTGCAGATCCAAAATAAGATGGAAGGACCAGTATAAAAATATTTTTTTCTGTTATGAATATTGTGGAGAGAAAATATCTCTAAACATTCTTGAAATTTTCTTCATTTATTTTTATTTTTTATTTTTATTTTTTTTTTTTTTTTTTTTTTTTTTTTTTTTTTTTTTTTTTTTTTTTTTTTTTTTTTTTTTTTTTTTTTTTTTTTTTTTTTTTTAGATAGGGCTTCTTTGTATAATAGTCCTGGCTGTCCTGGAACTCACTCTGCAGACCAGGCTGGCCTCGAACTCACAGAGATCCACCTGCCTTTGCCTCCCGAGTGCTGGGATTAAAGGCGTGCGCCACCACTGCCCGGCTTCTCCATTTTTTTTTTTTTTAATACCCGGAAGCCAACGGACTAGTTAGGTTTTCTCAGACTGGTATCTCTTCTCTGCTTGCATATATAGTTCTGTTTCTGGACATGGTGAGGGCTCCTAAGAGTTCTCCCTTTCCCCGTACGTGTTGGTGGGGAGATTGAGTGCGACATGCATTCAGAGACACTGAAGGCTAACGTTTGTCTCTGGCCGCTATCCACAGGGAGCCATCGCACTGCCCAGCCTCGAGTGGAAACCAGGCAAGATTTTGCTGGTTACTTAGATTGAGCTCCCATCTGTATGGCTTTTTTCTTTTCTTTTTTCTAGAGAACCAAGCGATGAGTATCAGTTCAACACACGTGATGATAATGAATCTTCAGAGAGAAACTCGCCAGTGGTACGATGTCAGAGCGGCTGTGGGCGCTGAGAAGCTGCTGTGTACCAGGCACGGGTCCAATGCTTTTCTGGGTCTCTTCCTCCATCCTCGTCCAGCCCGGCCTGGAGTCCTGCTGTTACTTACTGATAGTCTGTAGCTGAGGAGGTAAGGGCGAAAAGAGTTTCGGTACTTTGCACAGTCTTGGCGTAAATAGGAAATCTGGGATTTTAAGCCAGGTTTATTTGTTCATTTAGTAGTTCCCATGACCCTCCAGGTGTCAAAAGCTCTTTAACAAGGTCCCAGAAGGCCTTAAACTTGTCTCATCTGGCCTTATAGTCTAAAAAGAAAAACAAAAACAATCAAAACAAAACAAAGAAACCAAAAACCTCAGTTTGTAAACCTCCAGCTTCCTTTGTGCTGACATTACAAAGGCGTGTCCCCAAACCATATGTAAGTTGACCCCGAAAGTCAAGTTTTTAAAATCGCTTTAAAAGCATGTCATAACTCAGCCGTGGGAACAGCCCAACAGCTGTTGGGCCTTCTGAATTTCATGGATGCAGCTGAGAGTGGACCGGCTTTTTTACGCCGTTAGTTGATGGCCACACTGCCTAGACTGAACCCCATGATAAGATCAGAGGTGATGACATTTTTTGTCCCTCACATCTGCCAGTATCTGACTGAGCCGGTGCTCAAGACCGTTTGTCAGATAACGAATCCGAGAGAACACGGTTTCTAAATAAAAATAAAGATAAAAAATATACATGATCCGTTTTCCTCTAATTTGTTCTTGTACCTTTATGAAGTCAAGATGAAAAAGCATTTTACCACATTTTTATTGCGTTAAGCAATAAAAACAATTCAAAAAAATTTACATTTGAAATCAGGACTGCCCTGGAGACAGGGCTCCTATCCTGAAAGAGCCCTTGTCCCCTGGACTCAGCATAGAGTGAGTCACAGTGGCCTAGAGATGGCCACCCCAGGCCATCTGAAGAAGGTGAAATAAAACCCTGCTTTAAGTATACAGAGGGAGGAATGGCCTTGGGGGGTAAAGCGGGTGCCGGGAGACCCAGGGTGTTGGAGGAGGAGAGGCAGGTGTGGGCGGTGATGGATGGTATGGCCGCTTGCTCTCTGGAGAAGCAAGCTTGATGCTCCCAGCGCCCCTTTTCTCCAGAAAGTGCCCGCTTCTAACTTTTGCACTAAATCTCATCTTTAATGAGAAGCAGGCTTTGGTATCAGCAATAGTTCTGGAACCTTCTCTGCCTGCTGTCAGGTTTGTGGGTTTTATTTTTATGTGTGTAATTGGAAAATTCCCTGGTGGGTCTGGGGAGAAACATTAATGTCACTGCAGAGATGGGCTCTCCGTCCAACCCATGGGATTGGGCAAGCTCCCGAAAGTGAATCCCATCAAAGAGGTGAGGGTCAGCTGGGCAATTTCGAGCATCATTCTGGCAGGACTTTGTTCTGTGCTGTTAGGGGATGGTAACTACCTGGGCACGATGAGGCCTCAGCCAGCAATGGCAAAGCATAAAACACCTTTACGACCCCTGCAGTGGCAGAGCCGGTGGCTGCCATGAGACCCAGGACCAGGACCTGGTCTGACTTTATCTACAACTGCAACTCCCAAAGTCCTGACAGGGCTGTCCCTCCTCCGCCACCTTACCTCTCTCTGTCCCTCCTCTGCACCTTACCTCTCTCTGTCCCTCCTCTGCACCTTACCTCTCTCTGTCCCTCCCATTATCTTCTCCAAAACTGGGTGGGAAACATATTCAGATTATACTCAAAATGCACACACACACACACACACACACACACACACACACACGTACGCACACACAGAATCTTGTCTCTTATCCTCAACCACTATTTTGTTGGAAAATGTGAGGGAAGGTTGTTTCTCACTTAAATAGTCCTGTAATCAAGTGTCGGTGTGGTAGATGAGCCGGGCCACGTGTGCCAACACAAGCCCAAAGGTAGGAAAGGTTTGCACCGATGGTTTAGGAAGCGTGGCCCTCCACGGTGAAGACTTCCAGTCTCGCCGGTAGAGAGAATGCCCTCTTGCCACTCAGTGGGAACTCGCTCCACACCCCTCCTCGACTTTCATGTCTAAATCTCCTAAAATTTTTGGGCTCATAGTTAATAGACCTGTGTTTGTGTAAATCAGCTCCTATAAACCATTCACTTGAGAACAGGGAGCTGTTTTTATGACTTAAAGGACAGTAAAAGTGGCCCGATGTAGGGCAGCCTCAAGTTTTGTGATTGGGCTATTAAGTTCCTGTTAGCCCCATCCTGTCCTGACCCTTCTGCACGTCTCTTGGAGCTTGTAATCGCTCTAGTAAGAACTGAGCTAAAAGGCAAGCCAGCTCCACCTCAACACACACACACACACACACACACACACACACACACAAGCAAACGAAGACCCCTGGACTTGCAAGTATATTCACATCTTGAGAAGCCACTCCACTGTGACTTCCTGTGGGGGCAAGAGTGGAATATGGAGAAATCTGTCATACCCCAAATTGCCTTTTGCTGCCTCAATTTATCTAAACAGTCCTATTGGCTTCTCCTGTTTTGCTTGTTTTTTGAGACAAGGTTTCTCTGTGTAGCCCAGACTGTCCTGGAACTCACTCTGAGACCAGGCTGGCCTCGAACTCACAGAGATCCACCTGCCTCTGCCTCTTGAGTGCCAGGATTTAAGGGCATGCCTTTAATCCCAGCTCAGGGGAGGTAAAAGTAGGCAGATCTCTGTGAGTTCAAGGGCAGCCTGATCTACAGAGTGAGATTTCAGGACAGCCAGAGCTACACAGAGAAACCCTGTCTCAAAAAATTAATTAACTAATCAAAAAACAAAAGCAATAAAAAAATGTACATTATGTCTAGTTGTATTTTGTAACTAGTGGTGGAGTTTTAAAAACTTTCAGTGGCTAAGTCTCACCTGAAATCTACTCCCTCAGGGCTTCTGGGATGTGAGGTCCAGGCAAGGCTTGTTCTCCACATTCCCAGGAAACTGTGACGTGCCATCAAGGTTGACTACCACTGTGAAATATTGGCTTACGCAGGGGGTGCTCCCTCTGCTGTTTAGAATTAATATTTTAATCACTGTAGCCATTTCCAGTGGCAATTCAGTTCCCTTCCACAGTGTTTTTGGATGCTTATAAAATACTAATTGTTCTGGAAGCTATGTGTCAAGAGAAAGGAATGTGCTCTAGCCTGAGTTCAACAAGACAGTTCACCAACCATGGACTGAGGGCCTGCCTTCTCCCAGACAGACAAGCATCCACCTCTTCATTTGGGGAGACTGTTCAAGATGTAGAATTTGTGTATAGATAGATGGACTACCAGAGGTATTAATAAAACAGTACTAGCTTTTGAACTAACTCACACATGTTTGGGAAATCGCTGCATTTCTACAAGCTGACAATTTGGAAAGAATCTGTAAAACTATTATTAGAAGCAGCACTGGGGAAGGATAGAGCCTCAGACTCTCCCACCTACCAGCTAAGTATCCTTGAGTGAGTACCTTCGGTACTTTTAGTCTGTTCTGCTTCCACAGAAGGAGTCATAATATTGCACCATACATGACAAGGGTTTTGGAAAGACAATAAAAGACCCCCCTCAATATATCAGTAGTAAAATGTGGGATAGTTTGAGCACACTCTGATACTCCTAAGACTGAAAATAAAGTTTACTTTGGATAAGAGGATGGAGCTACTAGCTAATCAAAACTAGCCATAGAGGTTTTAGAGGATCAAGGACATATAGAAGATACAGGAAGTAGTAGAGAGGGGCTTAGAAAATTCTCAGCCCTTTTAGGTCAAGGAAGAAGAGAGAGAGGAGGTCACTAGTTGCTTCTCTGATTCTTCTCTGATGATTCAGGTTCTTACCCCAACATCTGACTCCCGAGTTTCTATTGATAAAGGATAATTAGATAAACACTTCATCTGGATTGAATGCCAGATAAAGTGGGGAAGGTTTTAATTCTAACACAGTGAAACCATACAATAAGAACAATTATCAGGTAAGAAATACATTCACAATGTCCGGTACATTTGCATTTGGTAAATTCAGAGAAAATACTCCATTACTTATCCTGTCTTGCAGATTTTCCGTCTCTTCCTGTAGCTCATAACAAGGCGGGTGTGTGATCACTCTGCCCACTTGTGCAAAAATGTATATAAACCAAGTACTAGTCTTCCACCACCTTAAAGATGAGGATTTTGTCAAAATGTGTACAGGTTTTCTTTCATCCATATCTCTACGTGTTTACCGTGATCCTTGGGCCATCGCTTCCCCAACAGGGCTGCAGAGATGGTGCAGTGGGCAAGATGAAGGCCTGAGTGTGGATCCCTTGCATCCACGTGAAAGCCATGTAAACGTGGCAGCAAGCCCAAAGGGGGACCAGAAGATGCCAGGTGGGAGTTCCATGGCCAGCTAGTCTAGCCAATCAGTGAGCTCCAGGTTTAATAAGAACTGTAGAGCTGCAGAGACGGCTCACTGGTTAAGAGCGTATTCTACTCATCTTTGGAACAAGTTCAGCTCTTAGCACCCATGCAGGGCTGCTCACAACTGCCTGCGACCTCAGCTCCAAGGGGATCTGATGCCTCTGGACTTCCTGGGCACCCACATTCATATGCACGCACACAGAGAGACATAAACATGGTTAAATATGATTTTTTAATGTAAAAAAACAAGACGTATGATAAAGACATCTTACATTGACCTCTGACCTCCATGTATACATGCATGTGTGAGCCTACGTATTACACACAAACACACATACGCAAGCCTACACTATCACACAGAAGGAGAAAGACAGAGACAGAGAGACCATTACAGCAGCACAGTCCTCATCTCAGTTTCCCAAGCAGAATGTTAAATGGTCGGCAATACCCTACAATTTTGGAAAGTGTCATTCCACAGGGAGTCTGTAAGTAGAGCTGCTGCTGTCATCTGGCCTCAGTGGTGCAAGTGGGCTCAAGTGCTAGGCTGGAAGGGGGCACCGGATGAGAGGCACAGAGCTGCTGGCTGCACCCACCCTTTCCCAGTGGGGTCCTGGAGCCTGCAAGCCTTCGTGGTGCCTGTTTCTTCACTCGGTAAAGAGTAGAGCGTGGGTAGCTCATTTACGTGTGAATTAGTCGGGTAAGATTACTCACCAGAGACTTTAACATTTCTAAGCCTGAGCTCAAAGCGTATAATTGTAGGCACTTGAACTTATGGTCTAAACTATACTACGAAATGTCATCTGTACATAGAAATAATCACGGTAATCAGAGTGACTTGAAATGGCAGCGTTCCATAGGGCGGTGTTCAGGGTCTACTGACTGGTTCTTTTCCTCCTGGATTTTCAGCGTGGCACACAGCTGACGCCATGAACTTGGCCACTGTCATCTTGTGCTTGAGCTCTTGCCCAGCGAGTCTTGTATCAGACGCCGTCTCTATGGCAGCCTCAGAGTCATCTCGTTCGTCTCGTTCCCTTGCCAGCTGTATGATGTAAGCGTGCTCTGATGTTGTCAGCAATGAGCTTCGGAACAGATCTTATGTTTTTTCCATGAGCCATTAAGAAATGGAAAATGCACGAATTTCCCCACTTTGGTCAAGTTCGACTCCCCAAAAGTAAGTAGCAAACAGTAGCATCAGACATCATCCAAACGCCTAGTGAAAGAGCAGAGGGTTTATATGGGATGAGGGTTTAGGGGAGGTTTGCTAACATGGCATCCTTCCCTTAAATTTCCCCTCCCATCACTTAAATAGATTTAATAAAGTGAATTCTGCAAGCATTGAGACCTTACTTGCTTCTCAGGACACCGTTTCAAGGAGGAGTCTAAACTGGCAATGGAGTGAGGCTGGCTGGACCCGGCTGGGATACAACTGCTGGAAGATAAGTTGGGGTGCGGTGGGGGAGCAGATCGGTGGCTACCTCTTTTCCCAGCTGTCGCAGCTGTGCCTTTTCATTCTCGGTCCAACCAGGCTCCCAGGAGGCCTTCAAACCAACTCCTTGCCTGTGGAATTTCAGTAAATTATTTGCTTAGAAGCTGAGACGCCACAGAAGCAACTGGCTCTGCTGCCCGTTAAGTGTTGTGTTTCGGGGTATTAGCTTAGCGATCTCCTTCTTCAGGGTCAGAGCAGACCATGTAACTCTGGCTGAGGTGCAAAGCCAATGTTTTCTTTGTACGGGAATGTTGTTCATGCTTTCTATTTATAAAGCAGGTGCCCGGCGGCTAAGCCGTCCTGTGAACTGTTTAATGTCTCTATCCACATCCACCACCGCCACGTGTCACCATCCCCACATGAAGTCAGGCGCTCCATCTCCTTCCATGCCGGCAAACATGGAGCTTCAAAGAGTTTCAGAACCTCCTTGTTGCCTCCCTAGTAGCAATATTGATTGGTTCAGGGAGAAACTGAGGCAAGGCCATGAGCAGCGCTTCAAGCTTTCCTCCACGTGAAATGTGTCGTGGTTTTGTCTTACAGGCTAAGTACATGGCTAACCTGTTTTGTAGGTATCAAACTGAGGTTCACAGATGCAGATAAACAACAAACCAGAAACAACCCTACCTAGTTCCCACGAAGTTTCTACTGTGTCAGTTCACACGATGCTTTTAAATGTTTGTTTATTTGTATTTTATGCATTCTGGTGTTGCCTGCAGTTATGTCTGTACACCACATACATGCAGTGCCCATGAAGGCCAGAGGAGAGTGTCAGATTCCCCTGGAACTGGAGACATAGACCATGTGGGTGCTGGGAATGGAACCCAGGTCCTCTGGAGTAGCAACCAGTGTTCTTAACCACTGAACTTTCTCTCCAGCCATTTAATGCAATACTTTAAAATTTCTTTGTGTGCCTGTGTATGGGGGAAGGGAGAGGTGTACTCTGTGTGTGTGTGTGTGTGTGTGTGTGTGTGTGTGTGTGCAGGACACACTAATGCCAGAGTGCAAATGTGAGGTCAAAGCATAACTTTAGGTGTCAGCCTTCACCTTCCACCCAGCTTGAAACAAAGTCCCTTTTCTGGGGTTCGCCACTGAGTACCTCAGTCTAGCCAGCCCAAGAACATGCCTATTATTATTATTCTGTCTTGGCCTCTCCATACAATAGGATTACACCTGGCTTTATGTGGGTACTGGGGATTTGAACTCTGGTCCTCATACTTAGACACCCAGTGCTTTACCTATGGGAGCCACCTTCCCAGACCTACAACGCACTTTACATTAAAAAGGGGCGTGAGTGACTATAACCTCTAAGCTTTCTTCTGGCTCTTGCACTCTGAGTGTGTGATTCCAAACAGAGCAACTGGTTTGTCATTTGCAAAGAGCATTTCAGAGAGTTTTCAAGGCTGTGTCCTGAGCAGAGTCAGGAAAAACAAACAAACAAACAAAATAACAAAACAACAAAACAAAAAACCCCAAAGCTATACAATAAAAAAGAAATCGAGAGAGTTTTGAAAGACACTCTTGTTGGCTCAGCTGCCGTCCCTCCAGCCTCCTAATTTTCCTGAGGCTGTCCTGCACAAAGCCAGTTTTATTTTATTTTATATTTCTGAGTGGCATTGGGAGTCCCACAAACCCACTCCCTCATGAAAACAAGATTTCAGAAATATGGGTTGTGTGGGAGACCGTTAATTTTTAAGCCCCCCTCCCCAAAACATGGCATGGAAGCATTTCTCTTTGTTTTAAACACGGAGCACATATTTCTGAAAGCCACAGAAAAGCTTTGGTCTTCAGCTCCTTCTATTTATTTATTTTGCCATTATCTGACATGTCAGCAGTGTCTCCTAATGCCTTGTGTCACACAAAAGCAAGCCTGGTCACATTACATTAATGACAGGGCTGAGATCATATAACTGACTGACTAGAAGTCTATGCCCCTATGGCTACAGAAAACATGACCCTAAATCCAGCCAGCTTTGGGAGAAAGGGCCCCACAATTATGGTGCAGCAACAAAGCTCATGTTATATACAATTTGATTGTTTCAATGCTCTCTGCCCATCCAGTCTCATTTTTTTCTACTGTTTATATGCGGTGGGATGGAGTCCAGTGGGAAATCTACCTTTTGGTATTTTAGACAAAATTCTCATTTGCCAAATATGTTCCGCAGGGGAAAACTAAATAGAGTGGGATCCTCTTATAATCCAGCTATTTGAAGTTAGGACTAAGCCCACCTGTAACTGTAATCACAAACCTTTCCCATATGTCTCTGTGGTCCCCAAACGAGGTGAGTGTCAATGTCATTTAAACATGTGCCCAGTCACTCCAATGCCACATGATTTGATTTTGTTTTAGTTAGTTAGCAACATAGCGACCAGCACTAACTGTGGGGATGAAGCCACCCTCTCTTTGGCCCTGTTACCCAGAGGTCTGGACAGGGGTTTTCAGAACACCTGCCCGTCACTTTAGTCAACAGCAGCCAGAGCAGATCTGTCTTATGTCCTCCTCACAGCTGGGGCCTCTGAGGTGCACTCCCGTCCTTCCTGAGAGGCTGCCCGGGTTGTGTTTGCGCGGCTAGAGAAAGCTCCCACCGTTGCCCTGGTTCCCGCGGTGCCCGCGGGTGTTGTCGCTTATTAATCTGTTTCTCATCTTGCAAACGAACTTGTGCGTGATTAGCAGTGAAGCTGTGCTCTGACAGCTCCCCCTCCGTGAAGGCTCCACGGCAGGATGAGATCGTTACACTAAGCAGGGCTGTTCGGACTTGTTATTCTTTGTAATTACCTTCATTAAGTGAAAGCGTGTGTCAATCAACTTTGAACTTTAAATGTATGAGCAATTTGCAAGAAAAAGGCATTTCTATTTCCTACAGGCCCATGTGTGCTTGCAGACGAGTGTATATGAAGTATATGGGTATACGTTGTCATAGAAATATGTGGTTTACTTTCTACGGAATTTCCCCCTGGTTTGCACTTGGTACCTCTCTTTCTTCAGTGCTGGCCATCCAATTCATGACCTGTTACTCACTAAGCTACACCTGAGTCTACATCTCATAACCTCAAGTGCAGGGTGCGCAGTTCTGGAGAATGATACTGGCAGGGGATGTTGAATAAATAGACAAGTCATGCATAAGTATGAGCAGACCTACTTTGTAAAATTTACTCATTTTTAAATGTATGTGTATTTGTGTTTTGCCTGCTATGTATTTAAGTACACCCCAGGCTTGCCTGGTGCCTACCGAGGACAGGAGAGGGTATCAGATCCCTTGAAATTGGAGTTACAGATAGTTATGAGCTGCCACAAGGGGTCTGGGGATAGAAGAGCAGCCAATGCTCTGAGCCACTAAGCCATTTCTCAGTCTCCTGAGCATACCGTTTCAAAATAAGAGCACCCCCGAGGCTGGCAAGCTTAGGAATAGATTAGCTCCATGGGGTCCCACTTGATATGGGTCATGGAACCCCCACACCGAGTCTAATAATGTACTTAGCAGACGGATTCCTTCTCCTACCTGTATACCATACCTCTTGGAATAATTCACCTAGAAGCCTCCCCCTCCCCATCTACAATGGACTATATCATACACCCCTCTCTGAACAATGGCATCGTTTTCTCAACCCCTAACAAGAATCAAGTTTATACAGTTTCTGTCCCAATACATTCCCAATGTGGCCAGGCACAAAGAGTAGAAAGGCTGATTTGGCCTGACCAGGTTTGGGGTTCTTGAGAAATAAGGCAAAACTGTGTCTTCAAGAGAACTTTGAGAGAGAATTCCTGTTTACCATCTTATGCTTATGCATAATTGGGCAGGCATAGGATCAAAATAAGAGGCACTATGGGAAGGGACATGCTCAAAAAAAACCAATTTACTTGATCTAATCTGCCAATCAAAACAGAAAACTACCCTCACTACAGTCCTTCTCTGCACCCTATGAAAGAAAGGCACAAATAATAATTGGAACCGTGAGTATCTGCATCCATGGTTCCGCTGCTCACGTCCGGTGTGTTCTCGTTCCCTGTTGCACTGCTTCCTACACGTGTGTGGGCTTTAATTTCAACTTCTTGAATACGAGGCCAGGAACCTGGAAACGCCTGACCGGATTGCAACCCTGGGTGGCACTCCTTATTCTGTCATAGAAATACACTCACAAAAGCCATGCATGGTTGGCGCACACCTTTGATCCCAGCACTCTGGAGGCAGAGGCAGGAGGATCTCTGAGTTCGAGGCCAGCCTGGTCTACAGAGAGAGTTCCAGGACAGTCAGGGCTACACAGAGAAACCCTGTCTTGGACCAACTTCCCCCACAACACCAAAAAAAAAAAAAAGGAAAAAAGAAGGAAGGAAGGAAAGAAGGAAGGAAGGAAATACATTCACACTAATTTCAACTGCATCTGCCTAGCAGAGATTATTCCATGTGGAATTCTGTACATACTGCATGCCAACAACAGTGGTATTGGACCAGGCTTCACCCAGGCCTGGAATCTTCCGTTGAAGTATTCCATGGAAGCATCCTGAATTTTGAGGAAGTGTTGCTTGAGATACATTTCAGTGAGCAATATAAACCAATGCCCTAGTCAGGGGTGGTGGTGAGGCTCAAGCTGGAGAGTTATAAGTTTAAAGGAAAAAAGAGAGAGAAAGAAAGAAAGAAAGAAAGAAAGAAAGAAAGAAAGAAAGAAAGGAAAGAAAGAAAGGAAGGAAGGAAAGAAAGAAAGGAAAGAAGGAAGAAAGAGATGGGAGGAAATAGGAGAAAAATATTTTAGAAAATTATCGGTTAGATGACTTTTCTTTTAAAAATGTAAGGAAAGAGGTTGGAGAGATAGAAAGGTCAGGAGTTAAGAGCACTGGATGTTCTTCCAGAGGACCTGGGTTCAAACCCCAGCACCCACAATGTTCAGCTCACAACTGTCTGTAACTCCTGTTCCAGGGGATCTGGCACCCTCGCACAGACATACATGTGGGCGAAACACCAATGGACATAAAATAAAAATAAATAAATTATTTTTTATGTAATAAAAATAGATACATAAAAGAAAATATAAGTAGTGAAACGGTGGTACCCTTCTCTCCCCTCGTGTTAGTGGATGCCCAACCCACATTTACAACATCCCAGTGCTACAGGAGATTACAAACAGAAAACCCTAACCTGCCGCTCCAAAGGGGATGTGGGAAAGAAAGCAGAAAACTGTAGGATTAATTAGTTCGACTTCATCCTGGCTGGGTGTATACAGACTCCTTTTCTGCTTGTTCATGGCCACTTTCTTCCACCAGGGGGTGTTCGGGGATAGAAAAATGGATGAAGTTGCTGGAGGGGCCACTGCAGTCTCCCCAGACCCGCCAGCCTTCCCAACTTCTGCAGGGCCCTTTCTCAGAGCATCCAGCCTGCCTTCTCAGCCCCTCATCGGTCTCCAAGGCCACTCTACCCCACAGCTCACACTTCCTGCTTTGGCCCTGACATCCCCCCCCCCACACCCTCAGAAGTTGCCCATGGGTCCTCCTGTGAGTCTTTGTCAAATGATGCCAGCCCCATGAGACCCATGTTGTATTTTTACCTTGCAGCCTCCTCCTCCTTCACACTAGCCTGGGCTAACTCTTGTAAACACTTGTAAACAGCACTTAAGATGTTCTGCCGGTGTGAGTGACTGGGAGATAGCTCACAAATGTCTCAACTCTAGACCCAGGGTATGGGACACCCTCTTCCGGCCTCTGCAGGCCCTCACATACACCCACACATCATGTAAACTGAAATATTATTTTGTATACCCTGATTTCTGTACTGTTGGTCTCAGATCACAAAAGGTTGCTTCTGGGAGCATGGATTTTTGTTTTATTGCCTGATCTAGTCCCTGTTTCTAAAGCAATAGCAACGCATCAAATCCAATAAAAAATCTACTAGGTTGGTTTTTGCTTTGCTTTGTTTTGCTATTAACACACGGGTATTTATTGAACATATCAGGAGTCCCTGTGACCGTATATAACGGGGCTGCTCTTGTGTGACTATCCGTTGTTTGGACTGTGTAATCTCTCTTAGACACAGCCGTGGTGTGTGGTGTGCGGGAATAACTAGAAGGACCATGGGCACCTAGCGAGCAAGCAAGTGCAGAAAGGCAGCGCCTGCAGCCCTGGGAGGCCTGGCACTGGCAGGTAAGACCTGCCGCACCTTCCTGACTGTGTGGCCTCTGAAAGTCCCTGAACTCAGGTGGTCTCACTCTACGTAAAGGAGACACTTGCCTGGAAGGCGGTGGTGACGCTTCTGCCCCAATCTCTCGGCTAGATGCTCAGAAAAGGAACTGGGGGCTTTTAGTATTTCAGGGGCTGGGAGGGCCGTGGAGGGCGGGCCAACAGGAAGTTGTTTCAACAGCCACAACAAAAGCCAAGTGCCTCCCGAGGACAGGCTGAAGTGACCGACACAGACGTGGAGCTGCTGAACAGTCTGAGAAAACTCAGGGAGCTTCCCCGGAAAGGGGTACGTTTGTGGCACGGATAGGGGTGGGGTGTGAGTTGAGGGCGGGTCATTTAGGAGGGGCTGAAGTGGGGGGTCTGTGTATCCAAGGGGAATGGGGTTATTGACCCTATGGCTCAGAAGAGGATCTTTAACCCCCAAACCCCTGGGCTGGGAAGACCGCTTGTCTAGCTTGCACGGAGCCCTCTTTCACCCCGAGCTCTGCATAAACAAAGGCCTTAGCGCTTGGCTGTACAGGTTAAGATGAGTCCCCACCTCCCACCTGACACCTGACACCAAGCTAGGGGCATCTGGGAAAAGGGAACACCTCCGTCAGCTTGCTTGTAGGCCTCCGTCAGCTTGCTTGTAGGCAAGCCTGTGGGACATTTTATTTTATTTTATTTTTGGGTTTTTCGAGACAGGGTTTCTCTGTGGCTTTGGAGCCTGTCCTGGAACTAGCTCTGTTGACCAGGCTGGTATTGATGGAGGGTCCACCCCACCTGGCAACCCAGGTCTTAGGCTGTGTAAGAAAGCCGGCTGAACAAACCCCAGAGAGTAAGGCAGTAAGCAGCATACTTCTATGATCTCTGCTGTAGTTCCGCCTTGACTTCCCTCCGTGATACAATGTGACTTGGAGTGTGAGTCAAATCAGCCCTTTTCTCCCCAGGCTGCACTTGTCCGTGGTGTTTACCACAGCAGTAGAAAGTAATGCAAATGGGAAGCAATAGAAACTAGAACAATAGAGTATGCCTATAATTCTAGCTCTCTACCCAAGGAGTGGAGGCAGGAGGATCAGAAGTTCAAGGTCCTTGGCTACTTAATGAGTTTGAGGCCAGCCTGGGACACAGGAGACCCATCACAAAAAACAAAAACAAAACAAAACAAACAAACAACCAGCCAGCCAACAAACCCAACCAACTAATCAACCAACCAACCAACCAACCAAAAAAACTGTCAACCAAAAAACCAAACCACAAACCCTTCATTTTCTCCTTAAGAAGTCCTAGAAGTTCCTCAGGCCCCTGGAAGTAGGGAGAATTATTGAGATCAGTTCAGATAACTCATTTTAATTAATAGGGAGGAGGGGAAACATTTGAGATGGTGCAGAAGGCCTCCAAGCAGTACATAGAGAAGCTACTGCACACTCCGAAGAGAAGGAAAGTACCTGTGCCAATGGTGGCTCTGTTTCATGCTAACTGTAATGACTGTGAATATTCCAGCCAACACACTATTGTGGGGACTGCCTGGTTCTTCCCATGAGCCTTCTGTGATGGTTTGAATAGGAATGGCCCCCATAGACTCGTGTGTTTGAATGCTTGACACTATTAGGAGGTGTGGCCTTGTTGGAGGAGTGTGTCACCGTGAGGGTGGACTTTGAGGTCTTAGATGCTCAGCCTAGGCCTAGTGTCTCAGTCATTTCCTCCTGCCTGCGGATTCAGTGTGGGGCTCTCAGCTCCTTCTTCAGCACCACATCTGCCTGCATGCTGCCATGCTTCCCACCATGACTATAATGGACTAAACCTCTGAAACTGTAAGCCAGTCCTAGTTAAACGTTTTCATTTTCAAGGGTTGTCGTGGGTCAGGCAAGGTGGTGCATGCCTTTAATCCTAGCACTCAGAAGGCAGAGGTGGGCAGATCTCTGTGATTCTGAGGTCAGCCTGATCAACAAAATGAGTTTCAGGACAGCCAGGAAACCCTGTCGCAATAAACAAAACAACAACAACAAAAAGAGTGGCCATAGCCATGGTGTCTTTTCACAATAATCATATTAGAAGGTATCTTAGTTAGGGTTAGGGTTTCTAACTAAGACACCTGCTAATATGATTATTTCAGAAATTAGTTTTCTGCTGTCAGAGTACATATTGGCTTTGAACAGATTTAGCATCATTGAAGTGTAAAAAATGTCACGACATCTGGAATGTTTTATCTTGATTGTCAACTTGACAAGATCTAGAGTCACCAAGGAGACAAGCTTCTGGTCATGGCTGTGAGGAGGATCTAGAGTAAGTTAACTGAAGAGGAAAAACTGACCTAAATGTACGTGGCACCATTCCATGGAAATGTGTGTGGCACCATTCCACGGAAATGTACGTGGCACCATTCCATGGAAATGTACGTGGCACCATTCCATGGAAATGTGTGTGGCACCATTCCATGGAAATGTACGTGGCACCATTCCACGGAAATGTACGTGGCACCATTCCATGGGTTGGGGTCTTCAATTGAATGTGAGAAAATGAGTTATGCATCAGCATCCATCACTTTCTGCCTTCTAACCAGATACAATGTCACCAGCTGCACCATCATGATGACATCACTTTCTGCCTTCTAGCCAGATACAATGTCACCAGCTGCACCATCATGATGACATCACTTTCTGCCTTCTAACCAGATACAGTGTCACCAGCTGCCCCATCGTGATGACATTTCCTCTGCCTTCTATCCAGATGCAGGGTCACTAACTGCCTCATCATGATGACTTTCCCATCATAATGGACTTGAACTGTGAGTCAAGATAATTTTTTTCCTCTTATGTTGGATCTTGTATTCTGTCAAAGCAGTGAGAAAAATAACTAATTTATATTTAGTATATTATTATTTTGTTTGTTTCTTTGCTTATTTTGGTTTTTCAAGATAGGGTTTCTCTGTGTAGTCCTGGCTGTTTTGGAACTAGCTCTGTAGACCATGATAGCCTCAAACCCACCTGTCTCTGCCTTCCAAGTGCTGGGCCTAAACATGTGTGCCAGCACCACCCGGCTTAAATAATGCTTTTGGAGACAGGACTTTACAGTGCAGCTAGGCTAGTTCTGATCTTGTGATCCTTATTCCTGCAGCTTGACCTAGAAAATGTTCACTCTGTCACAACCACATATCAGATATCCTGCCTAGAAGGTATTTACACTACGATTCACAGCAGTAGCAAGATTACAGTTATGAAGTAGCAAAATGATACATTTATGGTTGAGGGTCACCACAGCATGAGGAACTGTATAAAAGGGTCACAGCATCAGGAAGGCTGAGAACCACTTCTCTAAAAGAAAGAAACTTCTCAGTTAGTAACCACAGCTTATTGTGACTGACTCACCAGGCATGATGTTTACGAGAATTTTCCGTGTGGAAGCATACATCATTCATATTTATGAATGTGTAATATTCAGTTTGTATGGATATACCACATCTTGCTTACTCCTTCTTGTGGGTGGACATTTGGACCACTTCTACTTTGGACTATTATAAATGATGCTACTGTGTACCTTGGATTCTATGTCTAGATATGTATTTAAATTTTTTGGGCATATATTTGGGAGTGGAATGGGCAAACCATACCCTTAACCATTGTTTCACCTCTAGAGAACTACCAAGATTTTTACTACTTCAACTTACAAAATTTATGCGTGTGCACGTGTGCAACTTATGTGTGCCATGTCACATGTGTGCAAGTCAAAAGGCAACTTTCAGGAGTCTGTTCTTTCTTCCTACCATGTGGATCCTGGGGATCAAACTCCTGCCCTCAGGCTGGGTGGCCAGTGCCTTATTGACTGAGCCATCTTCTATATATGCATCTCTGAGCTGCATATGTAGAAAACTGCAAGGCAAAGCAGTCATTTTTGCACTAAAGAAAGACATTTAATAAATGTCATAGCCTTTGGACAAGTGTCTTGCCAGGTCTCCTGGACCCTACGAGATGGATTTACCCACCACCTCAAAAACAAATGTCAAGGGAAAACCGGGACAAGGGGGGTGGGGGGCAAGTGAGGCAGAAGGAAGAAATCAGCAACTGAGGCAGGAACAGGAGAGGGCTGAACTCTCTGAAGGGACTGTCACTATTTTTTTTTTTAAGAATTTACTTTATGTGCATTGGTGTTTTGCCTGCTTGTCTCTTGTAATAAGAGTGGCGGGGCTGCGTCCCCAGCACCCCGGCCACCTGGCTAGCTTATGCCCCGAAATAACAACACACAAACTGTATTCATTTAAACACTGCTTGGCCCATTTCTATCTAGCCTCTTATAGGCTAATTCTCACATATTAATTTAGCCCATTTCTTATCATCTATGTAGCACCGCTAGGTGTGCTTACCGGGAAGATTCTAGCTTACATCCATCCTGGGTCGGAGCTTCATCGCGTGTGTCTGGGAGAGCAAAGCATGGCCTCTGCTCCAGAGAGCAGAGCTGTCGAGTCTGAGCTCACTTCCTCTTCCTCCCAGCATCCTATTCTGTTTACTCCACCCACCTATGTTCTAACCTATGAGGACCAGCCAAGCAGTTTCTTTATTGCTTAACCAATGAAATCAACAGATTGATATATGACACTCCCCCATCACGTGTCTGCCTGTGTGGGGGTGTCAGATCTTGGAGTTAACAAAGTTAAACTGTTAACATAGTTTAGCACAGTTGTGGGAGCTGGAAATTGAACCATGGTTCTCTGGAAGAGCAGTCGGTGCTCTTAACTGCTGAGTCATCTCTAAAGGCCCGGGGAGTGGGGGTAGGGGATGGAGGTGGGGGGGGATAGAGGTGGAGTGCTTCCCATCCCTATGTAGAAGGTGGGGCCTTGTGTCAGCAGCTGCAGCCCATGCTGGAATTACTCATGTCCCATG
The DNA here is from genome assembly GCF_014885135.2 of Alexandromys fortis. Lineage (NCBI taxonomy): Eukaryota > Metazoa > Chordata > Mammalia > Rodentia > Cricetidae > Alexandromys > Alexandromys fortis. The sequence goes on along the minus strand of NW_026067940.1, from coordinate 2,242,444 downwards.
TGTGAAGCAGCTAGGAAAACAACTCACTTCAGGTGCAGTGGACCGTCTGATGAAAGTGGGGTACCACCTGGGAGCTTCCGGGGATGGGGTGGGGATGGAGCCCACAATCCTCTGCATGCTAGGCAAGCACACTCATCCAGGAAGTCTCCCCCATCCGGGAGCTGGAGAAATTACCAGTGAGATTCCCAGGGGTTTACTGATGCCTGACAGCAGATTCTACCTACCTACCTATCTACCTACCTACCTACCTACCTACCTACCTATCTACCTATTATTCAGGTTATACCTATTATCCACCTATTATATCTACCTACCTACCTACCTACCTACCTACCTACCTATCCACCTATTATACAGTGTTGTCTGCATGTATACCTGCAGGCCAGAAGAGGGCACCATTACACCTCATTACAGATGGTTTGTGATCCACCAAGAGGTTGCTGGGACTTGAACTCAGGACTCTGGAAGAGCGATTAGTGCTCTTAACCTCTGAGCCATTACAAGTGCCCCCATAAAGCCTTGAGTATGTAGCTTGGGTGAAAACCACTTGTGGAGACTTCTGGCGACAAGGAGACACTGTGATGCCCTTCAGTTGCTTCTTAGAGCCCTTTCAGGAGCTCAGAGATTGCTGCTTCTAACCAGGGCTAGTGGAATCAGTGCACTGGCCTACACCTGTAATTCTAACACTCAGGAGGCCGAGGCATGCGGTGGCAATGTGGAGCCATCCTAGGCTACATAGTGGGACCATGTCTCAAAAACACAAACAAGGGGCTGGCCAAAAGACACAGCAGATCAAAGCACTTGCCTGGCAACCAGAGCAGAGTCTTTTCCCCACACCACGATGAGGTGGGAGACAGGACAGAATTACTTGGACACTTGCTAGCTAGCCTGAAGTACACAGCACAGTAGAAAAAAAAGAGAGATCTTGCCTAAAGAAGTGCAAGGAGAGACCCAGCTTCCAAAAGTCATTCTTTAACACACAGGTGCACACGCCCACAGGTGCACACATGCATGCACGCGTCAGCTCAAATAAATAGATAATAAAACAGAGCAAACTAAACACGAAATAAAAAGTGTTCTAGTGAAATAAGAGATTCCAGTATGTCTCCTTGGAGCTCTCAGCCAGAAGCCACTGTTTTAGGCTGTGGATCCCAGCTGCTGGGCTCTGTGAACATTTCTAGGTTGAAGGGAGCAATCTTAGGTGGCAGTGAAGTCTTAGTGCAGTACAGCCTCTTAGCAACCCTAAAGCTTAGCGTGGTTCCCTGGCCTCAGACTTGAGGTGGCTCTAGAGGTGAATATTCTGAGTCGGGCCACGGATCATCAGGTAGCTTGTCCATCTTCTCCCTGCGGACTGATGAGCAGGACCAGATCATGGGGCTCTGGGACTTCCAGCTTTCGTGAACCTCAGTGACCTCCATGTGTCCTAGTGACTATGGTTAGCCTGTTAACTGCCCTCAGTGCTTCTCTGAGCCTACTTCACCAATAAGAAGAGCTACGAACAAAAAAATGAAAAACAAGCCAGGAGGTGGTGGTGCACACCTTTGATCCCAGCACTTGGGAGGCAGAGGCAGGGTCTCTGTGAGTTCGAGGCCAGCCTGGTCCACAGAGAGAGTTGCAGGACAGCTAAGGCTACACAAAGAAACCAAGTCTTGAAAAACCAAAATAAACAAATAAAATAAACAAATTAATTAAACAAATAAAATAAAAAGAACAATTCAAGGGTGGTAGTGCACACCTTTAAACTCAACAAAAGCAGGCGGAGCTCTGTGAGTTCAAGGCTAGCCTAGTCTACTTAGTGAGACCCTGCCACAACAAAACAAAAACAGCAGAAAGTTCCCAGATCCACATTCCCTTGCTCGAAGAAAGATTTGAATGACTCCTCCACACACTGAGCACAAAAGTTCTTCCAGCCTCGCAGACTTCTCCCTGTCTGGCTCTCCCCACTGCTTCCCAGCTTTCTTGGTCTTGCTCTTTGCCTCCTCCGGGCCCTTGCACGGCCCATTTTCTCCATTTGGAGTGTTCTTCTCCCACGCCCCCCCCCCACAACAACCAGAGGATGTTTTTCTCTGCTGTGCCCAGCACGAGACTGTAAACCTTTCAAATGCAAAAACCCTTTACCAGCCTCCTCTGTGTCCTTGGTGGTGCCTAGTGCAGTCAAGTGCATTTAGGGACTCCTTGGTAACACACTTGATGACGTGAATGAGCAAAAATACAAGGAACGTGGCATGCGGGGAAAACAATGACAGCCCGAGTCCTCCCAGCAGGTAACTCAAAAGAGCCGAATCAGCATATGGAGTCTGATGTGTTTCTCCCGACGTTCAGAGAGCCACACAGTTTACGCTTGTGCAAGCAGATCCTCCTGAAGTAATTTTCTCCTAAGAAAGGTGCCGCGCGCAGGCTCAGCAGTAAATTCACAGTATCTTGTATAAGAAAATAAAAAGTGGAAATCATATGAAAAGTGGCAACCACCCACTGGCAGCCCCAACCTCAGCATTAATGGGAGGGGGCCGTGACTTCCGCCTGCCTCCACCGCTCAGCGGCTCAGCGGCAGGTCTACCCAGCAGGAGCCGAAACTCTGGTGGTAGCAGGAGTTCTGACCTAAACAGCCTTTGTTTTGTATATTCTTCCCTTTCCATGATAGAAGGTTTTGCATTTACAACCCACAATAGCACCGGACTGTGAAAACAGTCTTGTGTTGGGTGGGTTTCAGAGGAGGAGGAGAAGAAAGAGGAGAGGAGGAGGAGGAGAAGGAGGATCTCCACGTCCCTTTCCCATCACTCTCTTCAGGCTTTCCTTCTGCTTGGGGCTTTGAAACTGCTCCTCATCATTCAAAACCCGTTTTTCCATGGTTTGGTTTGGTTTTCTTTAAAAATAACTCCTCACACTAGATTACTTGGACATACATAAGATCAGGATGAAACAGTCACTCCTAGCTCTGTCTCCATTAAAAAAAAAAAAAAAAGTCATAATGATTTCTATTTTCCTAAGCTGGAAAACTTTGACATTTTTACCACTTTTTCCCTTATGATTTTGAAAACAGTATTTCTTTATTGGAGAAGTTTTGGACAATGGAAACTTCCCAAAAGCAGCCCATAATGGAGAATGATTTTTCTGCTTTGTGTGTGTGTGTGTGTGTGTGTGTGTGTGTGTGTGTGTTTGCTGAGGACATGAAAGAAGCACGGGGCGATTGTGCAGAGATACCCAGAGTAGAGAAGGTGTGAAATGGGTGTGTGTGGGGGGGGGTGTGGGTGTGTGGGTGAGAGAGAGAGAGGAGTTGGCTATGTGCAAGGTGCCCAGCTGTGGAGAGGCTGTGTCTTGCAGGCAACATGCCCCTAGATGCTAAGGTCCTAAATTAGACCTAAGGTCCTAGTTCCATCTCAAGGACCCTCCAGGAGAGCACCTTTCTCCCTGTTTCACAAGACTATCTTGGCTGTCAGTCAGTTCCTTTGCACCAGCTAGGACTCTGCCTGTCCAAGCAGACGAAGATGGACCAGGTCTCTACAGGGGAGGGTGGGATGGAATGAGCAGGTCCCGGCCACTGCGCTGAGAGGCAGCACCTGCTGCCAGGTGCTAAGGAGAATGGCTGCTTTTGTGAAAGCCGGCTCCAGGCTCCACTGGAGTCTACACGAGATCCGGCTCTACCCCAGCTGGAATACTGGCCGTACTTAATCCGGCTACTATCATGCATCTCATAAGGACACTTTTGGTCAACAGAGACCACATACAGGAAGGCAGTCCCTCAAGATTGGATTCTGAGTGATTTTGCAGCTGTACTAGTTTCCATAGACTTTGTAACATTTGCACAATGGTGAAATCACTTAATTCTTAGTGTTTATCCCCACTGTTAAGTTGCAAGACTCTTGTATAGCCTGTTTACAGCCACATAGTGAGACCTTGTCTGGGGAACCCAAACCACCCCCCACCCCCTCTCTGCGTGCGCAAAAGAGAAAAGTTATAGGAATTGAACCTAGAACCTCTGTAAAAGCAGCAAGTTCTCTTAACCACTAAGCCATCTTGCCAGCTTTTAATTTTATAATTTTAATGGAGAATATGTTAGCTGGGCAGTGGTGGCACGTGCCTTTAATCCTAGCAATCTCCTGAGACAGAGGCAGGTGGATCTCTGTGAGTTCAAGGCCAGCCTGGTCTACAAGAGCTAGTTCCAGACAGCTAGGGCTGTTACACAGAGAAGCCTTGTCTTGAAAAACAAAAACAAAACAAAGTAGAGAATATGTTTTGTGTGGATTGCGTTTGGTGGGTTACTCAGTCTAGGGGTTTGTAACCCACCTTGCAATCAGTTATTCCAGGGTCACGGAGGGGCGCTACCTGGAAGGGAATGAGCTAAGACAGAAGAAGAAGGCCAAGCAGATTTGTCAAAGCCTCCGTTTATTAGGGTCATGGTTGCTGCTTATATAGGGTAAGGAATGGGGGGCAGGGCACGGGATCTCGCCTCCGCGTGGTTCCGGTCACGTAGGCCAGGTTACATTCGGACGGGTAGGCCAGAAGTCACAAGTTGCCACACCTGGTTCCCTGGATAGCTGGAATGTGAGGCGGGTTCCGCTAACAGATAAGTTAATTGGGTGTGGGGTTCTCTGCAGACCCCCTAGGGTAATGGTTCCTGTAATTTTAGGGGGGAAATGGCTCCTGACAGTTTTGAAGTTAAAAATTGTGAAATGATAACAGAGGTCAATTGATTGTATTTTGCAGTGAAAATTATATTGTGTATTAAGAAAAGTTCAGAAGTAGCTAGTGAGAGGGTACCCGTGAACACACACACACACACACACACACACGCACACACGCACTTTCCCTGAGTCATTCATTTATTATGATGATGTTGCAAATGAACTACTGATCCAGCCTTTGGTTTAGCCCTGTGCACACATACTTAGTGTGCACACTTGAATGTGCACAAATTGTGTCATTTTACGTTTTCAGTCTAATGTATTCGTTCTTGTCGGGCATTGTGACAAAAAGGTTATTTAAGTCCCCAAGCTGAGCCACCTCCAAGCCTGTGCTGCTGGCTCCATGTGTTTTCATCCTGCAAGGCAACAGACTCAAAGGGTACCAGAGGCACCACCTCCCTACCCAGATGAGTCCCTAGTGCTGCAGTTCTACGCTGGAAGCTGATTAAGTCCATGATGGGAACAAGCCTGGAGCGGCTGACGTCTTCTGAGATTTACTTCTGCTCTGTGTCTCTCGATTTCTGGTCTTATAATATAAGAATTAAAGCAGCACCCACAGCATTATCTCCTGTAATGGTTTAACAGCAACATCTAATCCTTGACCTCTCTAGATATACCAAGCTGACTAACCGGGTTAGCCAGGCACTGGCTTAGCTGGGCCATCAGTCAGCCCCAGCTACCTGCTTAGTTGAGAAGTAAATCCACCCATCAACCCGCCTTCCAGAGATGGTGCACAGTGGGGATATCTAACTCAGGCTGTGAGCTCCTGACGGCCGGCTACACTGACTGACCTGCAGATCTGCAGGGTGCGTGGAGCCAGCCACACTATCTAATCACTAACTTCACTTTTCCTTTCCTTTTTCGGTTTTTTTGAGTCAGGGTCTCTCTATGTAGCTCTGGTTGTCCTGGAACTTACTATGTAGACCAGGCTGGCCTCAAACTTACATAGATGCACCACCTGCCTCTGCCTCCTGAGGACATGGATTAAAAGCAGGCATATGCTACTATACTGGACTTGGGTTTGATTCCTAACACCCATGTGATAGCTCACAATCTTTATCTTTAGTTCCAGAAGATTCTGTATTCTTTTCTGTCCTTCACAGGCACCAGGTACACATGTGGCGCACAGACAAAACATCCAAGTACATAAAATAAATATTGTTAGGTTTAAAACACTCAATATATAAAGTAAAAGAAAAAAACCACAAAACTTAAAAACATTTTTTTTTAATTGTAAAGGTATCCTTAACCACATTATACTAGGTTGTAGCCAAGCTCTGGCCTGATATTAGTTTCAGTGGGTCATCGGGGGCAAGCAAGAGAGATGGCTTAGGGTTTAAAAGTGTTTGCTGCTCTGCCAAAGGACCTGAGTCTGATTCCCTGCTCCCAAGCAAACAGGCTCACAACTGCCTGTATCTCTATCTCCAGAGGACCTGATGCTCTCTTCTGGCCTCTGTGGGTCCCTGTATACATGTCACATCATGAACACACACAAATGAAAATTAAAGAATAAACCTTTTGGGGCTGGAGAGATGGCTCAGTGGTTAAGAGCATTGCCTGCTCTTCCAAAGGTCCTGAGTTCAATTCCCAGCAACCACATGGTGGCTCACAACCATCTGTAATGAGGTCTGGTGCCCTCTTCNTAACAGCTAGAACTCCTTGAGGAACCATTAAAGGGTGAGGCTAAACCAGGGCGGTGGTGGCACACAGCATGCCCCTTTAATCCCAGCATGGGGGGGAAAAGTTAAGTGAGAGGCAGAGGCAGGGGGATCTCGGAGGCCAGCCTGGTCTACAAAGTGAGTTCCAGGACAGCCAGAACTGTTATGCAAAGAAACCTTGTCTCAAGAAAACCCAACCAAACTACCAAACAAAAAGTTAGCTGAATCTGAGAAGCACCCAGTACATTTAGCAATTATATAGGTGCTGTGTTAATATGTTAATATGATAAAATGCTTAGCATTATTTATATAAAAGCTCATGGTGGAAAATATTCTCGACCACAGCATGGCAAACTCCCTATTCTAAAATGGCTGATGTGATTACTGAGTTAATACATGAATTATGTTTCTAGAAAAGAAGGCTTTTTACTATTCAGAGAGGTGGAAAGGGCTTTGTTTTGTGTTTTGAAGAACTTGGGTGGTATATAATGTTTTTGCTCTTACTCTTTTGGCTTTTGGGGGAGCCCACTACCCAGCTCCCAAATAAATCACAAACAGAGGCTTAATTTTTAGTTAGGAACACCTGTCCTTAGCTTGATGTGTTGTTATGCTAACCAGTTTTTCTTAACTTAATTATCCTGACTATCTTTTGCCTCTGGACTTTTCCTTTTATTACTACTTCTTCCTTTTCCTCTTCTTCTTTTTCTTTTCCTCCTCCTCCTTCTTCTTCTTCCTCTTCCCCTTCCCCTCCTCCTTCTTTTGATGCTTAACATCTTTTTATTTAGACATATAAGCAAATTTGCATGCCAGACTTTAGTCTTTGTTTTACTTGACAAATCTGAAGTGAAAACACAGAAACAGAAATGAGGGAAACAGGCATCCTCACCTGACATCATTGAGAAACGTCATGGAATTGGTGAAAGGAAAGTCCATCAATTGAGTTCGTCTTATTTCTATTGATCTAATTTTCAAATACAGAGAAAATCTCTCTGCCATTAAGTTTTGTATTAGGGTTTTTTTTTTGAAAGTTGGTAAATATAATGAGAAACTTTTATACAACTTTAACTCACCATCCTTGATCAAAATGGGCTCTCTTCTTAATTGCCCTATAATTTTGGATATGAATAGTTTTTAGTAGTTTTGAAACAGTCTTACTTATTCTCATTTTCAAGTTGTAGTTATGGCAGCTTTCTGTCAAGGTAATTAAAAAATCCCCTTATAACTTTTTTAATGGATGGATAACATACTACTACCTTTTATTACTTCCTTATGTATTACTTTCCTTCTTACTCCGTGTTTGGATGAGTGGTTGCGTGGCTGGCTGGGTGGCTGCATGGCTGGGTGGCTGCGTGGCTGGCTGGGTGGCTGCGTGGCTGGCTGGGTGGCTGCGTGGCTGGGTTGTGTGGCTGTCCCCTGAGGTCCTCCTCCTTTGGTTCTTTTGCTGCTCCTCCTCTTCCTGGATTCTTTTTCTACTGCCAGCCCTGCCTATCCTTGCTCCTGCCTTACTATTGGCTGTTCGACTCTTTATTAGACCATCGGGAGTTTTAGACAGGCCAAGAATCAGTTTCGCGGAGTTAAACAAATGCAACATAAACAAAAGCAACACACCTTAAAATAAAATAACATAAACCTAGAGCTCTGTCTGTATTAAACAAATGGTTTCTCATTGAAAACCATTATTGCTTTTTGTTTCTTTGTTTGTTGTTTTGTTTTATGCTTTTGAGACAGATTCTCACTATGTAGTCCAGGCTAGCCTCAAACTCAAGATCCTTCTGCCTGTGTTCCAGAGGGACAAAATAGTTTTCTTTTCTTTTCTGGAATATTTTGCATGACTGTTTAGATGTAGTTACTGTTGTTCCTTTTTGGAGAAAAGTTCGCACATACGCAGAAGGACAATTCCTTAACTGGACTACAAATCCCAGCTCGACGGAGAGCCACGAATGCGCAGGACATTTTCCCAGACGCACCTGGATCCCCTTTAAAAAACGGGGAACGCCATAGCTTGCCCCTTTTCCCTTTTGTCTCTTCACCCCCGTCCCTCACCTGTCGTCACCCCCCCATTAAAGTTCACCCACGTGGGACCGCCGTGTGTCTCATGTTTTCTCTCCAACCCCACAGAAAGAACAACAGTTACCATAAAATAAACGTGTCAGCTATTCTTTTTTTTTTAATTACCCTAGCTTTTGAATGATTTATTATTATTTTCTTTTTCGGCATGTGTGTGGCGTAGGCACACGTGGGTATGTGCAGAGGCCAGAGGCTACCAGGTGTCCTGTTCTATCACTACCCATCCAATCCCTTAAGAGAGGGTCCCTACCTGAACCTGGAGCTGGGCCGGCAGCCAGCAAGCCCCAGTGATCCTTTTTCTCCCAGTCCTACCCCAGAGCTGCGGGTACAGGTATGTGTGAACACATCTAGCTTTTTACATGAGTGCTGGGATTTGAACTCAAGTCCTTATGCCTGCACAGCAGGGATTCTTATCACGGAATCCCCTGCCCCAAGACCAGTTACTTTTGCTCCTGTTCTTATTGTATTTCTCCCCGCTTAGTCTCTGAGCAGCCACCTTAACTGGTTGGAGGTGTTTTAGATCAATGCATTGGTTATTTAAGGATCAAAAAGATGGGTGTGGCTTTCCCTTCTGTGCATCTCCTAAAGGTCAGCGTGTATTTGGAACCTAGTATGGCCAACATGTGTAAGCTCCACCACTATCCCTCAAACTTCTGAAGAAGAGAAGCTTCAAGTCGAGAAAGAAAGGTGTTGCCTGCTAATCTCATTGCAGCAGCAAAGCAAACACAAGCCCATTCCTTTAGAACAATGTTTAAAATTTGCAGAGAAGTAAGCCCTGCCCTTTGTCTGTGAGAACAATAGCACAAAACTGTTGGGGAAGATTTATGACTTGTCTCTCGCCAGTCCTCCCTTTAAGACAGCAAGAAGACAGGTACCATTAGCCCGTGGTTGGTGACAGTGTGGAATTCCGGGGTGCAGTTAGAAAGCGGTCTCGCCCCTCCCCCCACACACACCCCAGTTTGTGGCAAGTATTCAGCTCCAATGAGCCATCAGTCCCTTGCTTGCCTCTCCGGGAGAGTCCCTTCCAGGGTTCAGGGGGATTTCGGTTTATGCTTCTTCTGCCTGCAGCTGGAGTAGAAATTTGTTTTTGAGGAAAAAATGGATCTATATTCCAATCAAAGTGCTTTCCAAGGTCCTAGAATCCCGTTTATTTGTAAATCCATAATTTACTGAACCGTTTTACCTTGCTTGTAAGGGATTCGTGTGCAAATTAACAATACATCTTCGGGTTAATTTATTTTTTGCTGCTGTTCTTGGATTTTAAAAGCGAACATCCCTCAAGATCGCCCTGCTCATAAATACCTCCAGGATGTCTCGGTAGCGCAGAACAGGGGCTCGTTCCTCTACTTTCTTCTTGCGGAATGACGGGTTCAGATATCCAAAAGCAGATAAAACTCGGTGACCCCAGAGAGGCTCTGATTAAACCTGCCGAATCCAACCTGCCAATAAAAACAAAGTGCAGGCACAGCATGAGCGCACAGTTCTGCGTGAGGCGCACAGGGCGGTGCGGGCACGGAGGGTCACCTGCACCCGCGGAGCCTGTGTTAATATTACACTCTTCCTCCCGTGTTCATCGTTTCATAAGCACACTGCTGTTCTAGATAAGACCTCCTTAGAGTCCACTGAGTGTGTGAGTTTCTCTTCCTCGAATAAGTGAGCCAGCAGGCCTCTTTCATAGCCGGCTAGAGAGCAGTGGAACCCTGCCCCAGAGGCTCCTTCCTAACGAGAGGGACGGACAGATTGCTGAGGTTCCGCGATCTGTCCATCCAGATCCATAGTAACGGACTTGTGAAGCTGGTTTGGGAATCTCTGATCTACCAGCCTACCCTCCCTGATTTTAGTGACAAGAAGTGACCAAAAAGAACTGACACAAATGTAACTCCTTACGATATTTCAACCAAGCGGTGACCAGGCACAGAATGGCTACACTAGCTGTTTGAACTTCAGCTGGCCTTTTTTTTTTTTTAAAGATACATCTTCAATTACTATGAAACTAGCATAAGTGTGACTTTACTGAAATGTTTTAGTAAAATCCAGTAGATAAATCAGGTATCTGGAATTCCTTTAATAGCTGTTATTACCAGTTTGACATCTTCTTTTAAAGAAACTGCTAAAATTTTGACAAAATAAATGTGATGGTTATAATTGAACTTGACAGTCTCTCCACGGGGGAAGAGGTGACGCTGCTGTATCGAGAGCGAACGCTCTTGGCCTTATTTCTCCAGCCACACGTTCAGGTTAAATGTGTGCACATCCCGGTGGCCGGAACATCTGTTTCTGGCTCGTTGTTCCTCTTGGCTGCTTTTCAATTGGATTTCCTCGAGCAGGTCCCAGGCTTGTCACCGCAGCCAGGGTCTGTTAAGCCTCACCACTGGTCTTCCATTAAGTGGGAGGTTCAGGGCTAAGCTAATAACTCGCCTGCCTCTCTGACTGATCGCAGGGATGTTCTCTGGGGCCACTTATCATGCGGGCTCCTTGGGGAGGGTCTTCTTTGTCTGCACCTCAGGGTGGAATTGGTTTTGTTTTCCTCCTTCTCAGAGTTGCGTGGAAAAACAGGGCTCACAGTGTGGCCGTGTGAGGCTTTACCAACGCCTTGCCTGACAGGGGTCAAAAGAGCTGTCTATCAAACACAGAGCCCGTTGTGTCCTTTCTACGTGAACTCGATGATACGCAATGATCCTCTCTCCCTCTTCTTTATACACTCTGAAAAGCAAACGAAAAGGAAGTATCGCTCCGTGCAGTTTACAGGAACTCAGTGACTTTTAGAATAAAATTGTAACCTAATAGTGTGAATCTTGGTTATGATTAAAAAGGAGCTGTCTGCTGCAAACCTCTGCTGCTCGTGACATGACAGTGTGTCATCCATACCCAGGGGATGGGACTAGAGGCAGCTAGGTGTTTGTAAAGATGCTTAGAAATTTCTTTATGGGACTGGAAATGTGGCTCAGAGGTTAAGAGCACTGACTGTTCTTCCAAAGGTCCTGAGTTCAATTCCCAGCATCCACATGGTGGCTCACAACCATCTGTAATGAGACCTGGTGCCCTCTTCTGGCCTGCAGGCAGACATATAGGCAGAACACTGTATACAGAAATAAATCTTGAAAAGAAAGAAGAAAGAAATTCCTTTCTGTAACCCAGCGGCTTCAACTTCTCAAGGGTTCTGGCTGTCTCATAAAAGGAAGATGTCCCCCAGCACTTGGGAGGCAGAGACAGGCGGATCTCTGTGAGTTCGAGACCAGCCTGGTCTACAAGAGCTAGTTCCAGGACAGGCTCCAAAACCACAGAGAAACCCTGTCTCGAAAAACCAAAAAAAAAAAAGGAAGATGTCCAAGTTTCCAGGACAGACAAAAAGGGACTTGGGATGTTTGCCCATTGGCAGGGGGAGAGATGACCAGATGACCAGTTCCTTGACCATTTCTACTTTTTTTTTTTTTTTTAGGTAGCTCCTTAGGTAACAAGAAAGTTGGGTTCAGTCCAGGCCCTTATAACCTGGGGTTGACACTTCTGAGTGACTTAGAACCCCAACATTCTCTGAAAGAAGTGGGTTCCCGGTGCCAAACTTGAAAATATTCCTCTCCTCAAGGCAGATGTTTATAGGAACTCCACCCCATTGCCAAAACTTGTCATGGTCCCTTGCAAGATACAAGATGGATCTAGGGTAACTAAGCACTGGACCCCAGTGACAGTTGGGTTCTGAAACACAGCATAGGAGGGCTTTCTGCTGTGTGGGAGGTCATCTTTCTGATCGGAGACTGTCGTGCTGGGAGGGAAATAGATGTTATCAGGCCATCACTGGGTCTGACCAACTGTGACCAGGCAGGTATTTTTGTTCTCGTATTTTTTTTTTTTTTAATCTCTGTCTTTCACTCACCAAGTCTGCTAGAACTTGTGAAAAAGAACCCACTAATGTCTGCCATTGGTTTGGTTTTTAAATGGGAGGATCCCTTTGTTAAAGAGGTTTGAACTTTAAAGGTTGACAGAATCAAGGAGAAACTCTTCAGTTTGGGGTGAGCCTGACTTCTCTCACAGACAAGAAAAAAGAAAACCAGAAGCTCTGGTTATGTGGAGTGCGCTGGCCAGGGCTCCTACAGCCGACTTTTGCAGGTGCCATTCAATACTTTCCTGAACACTCTGGAGAATGTCACCTGCACCTGTCCTCTGCTGCCTTGTAGTCACCAAGTCCAGACACCAAGGAAGGCCTGAGACGCTGAAGCCAAGACGTCCAGACTGTACTCGCGTCAGCTCAGCGGGCTTCCATTTCTGTGTAAGAAAAGTCTGAACTACGCCCGGGGCCTTCCTTCCCTCCCTCTGTCCCCACTTCTGTCAATCCCTCAAAAACAGAGAGAATGTATTGGATATAAATAGAGGGAGGAGCTGAGAAGCCCCTCAAAGAGGGGCTGGGGAGCGCAGAGGAGCACTTGCTGTAGTCTGGGGGCTTGGGTTCAAATCCCCAGAACCCAATTTAAAAGCTGGACATGGTTGAGTGCATCGATGAAACACCCCTCCAAATGCTTGTGGGGTAAGGTGGCAGAGACAGGAAGCTAGCCAGGGCTTGCTGGAGGACAGACAGTATAGCCCCAGGTCCAGAGAGAGACAAAGAGTAAGAGAGTGAGAGTGCAGGGAACTTTGGCCTCCTGTAACACCTGTGCACATAATATGCACAGCACTCGCACATGAGCACGCTCACATACATGTGTGTGCACGCGCATGCACACACACACCCACACCCACCAATTTTTTTAAAATTAGAAAAGAAGAAAGAAAAACTTTGAAGAAAAACCACAGAGGACAGAAGTCACCCAAAGCTGCGGTGTCAGCCCTCAGCTCTGCAGATGCCAAAGAGCCCAGGGGCAGAGAGGCAAAGGGACAGAGAGTGACTGAGGAAGAAATGCCACCCAAGCGGCAAATGTGACCGGAATGATCCCAAGATCATCAAGATTGTCTGCCATGGGCTGGGGAGATGGCTCCGTGGTTAAGAGCCCTTGCTGTTCTTGCAGAGAACCTGGGTTCAGTTCCCAGCACCCACATGGCAGCTTAGAGCCGGCCACCTGAACTTCAGTTCCAGGGGATCTGACATCCTCTCCAACCCTGCTAGGGTACCAAGCACACACATGGTGTTCTGACATTATGATCAGGAAAAGCACCTATACATATTCAGTTAGAAAAATAAAAATAGTGACTCCGAGGCTTAAAAAAAAAAGGATTGCCCAACATCTGCCAACTAATTGTGATCTGTCTCTGATCTGGTGACTTTTCTACACCCACTCTGGACAGATGCAATATGTATGACGGTCCCACAGAAACCCCACCAGCAAATCAGCGTATTGTCAGACATGGCGGGAGGAGGGGCTGAGGGGGGAAGATGTTCACGCTAAGCCGGCACACTTCCCATCTTTGGCTTTAAAAGACTTAATGCGCTGCATGTATATTATAGACAGCGCGATAGTAACCATCCAGAATTTCTGGTTTTGTCATCGTTTTCTAGTTTAGGATTTCTCTCCACACAAGTTTCCTCATTCACTGGATGCAGTTTCTCATTTGAGTTTTCTTTCCCTTATAGCATTGTACCATATTATATCCAGCATTTGCTCCAATCTTAAATAGAATTATACATGCGTACATAGTGGCATATTGACTCTGGGGCCTTGCGTTTTTTAAGTGAAGCATTCTATTACTGTGCCACCCTAGACCCAAACAGAGTTGTTAAGAGCTATGTAATATCCCATGAAAGTGTTCTAGAATTGTCCTATAGCTGGATTTTGAGCCAATATTTTATAGGCACATTTATAGCTAGGCATTGTCTCTGTTATGGCTCAGAGTCTGTATAGTTAAAGAAATGGACCACAGAAACGAATGGTCTCCCTCCCACCCCACACTGCACCTCTCTCTCTCTGTCTCTCTCTCTTCTCTCTCTGTCTCTGTCTCTCTCCTCTCTGTCTCCTCTCTCCAAGTCTCTGTTTGCATCTCTCTCTCTCTTAAGGTCTTGCTAGGTAACACAAGTCGGCCCTGAACTTGTGCTGTTTCTTTTCAGCCTCCCCAGTGCTGGAATCTCTGGCATCCCTTGCTACGCAGAGACAGAAAAATTTTCTTTCACGCTTCTGCTTTTGGAGAAGCTGAGCTTCTGGAATGTTCTATGAAGACATGAAGGTAGGAGGAGGTGGCCGTGATGTTACCTGATCGGCTAAGGTAGGAACCATAAACGAACACCTTACAACAGAAAAAGCATTGCTTTCCATCTTGGATTATGATAAACAGTATCTGAAAGAAAACAAAGGAAGCCTCTGCCTTCTCTTCATTCGTCTACAGGAAGACACCCCAGGGATGGCGGATGGATTAGGATGATAGAAAAACAGAGAGAGTGTATTAATAGGTCTGTAATGACATAAAATTTATTCTGGGGGTGAGGCAAAACTTAATGGTTCATAAATAGCAAATTCATTATATTTTTAATACTCTGGTTATATTAACGCCATATAACATCTTTATGGTACCATTAGTACCATTTAGATCCCGACTCAACATGGAGAACAAACATCTCCAAATCTTGGCCTTGAACTGATTAGCCAGCTAAAATGTTTTAATAAATATTATTGGATCAGAGCATGGTTGGCTGGATCATAAACTGTCTTATAAATGCTTTATGTCATCTGTTGCGCTGAATTTTAAAATATTAACAAATTAATTTATTTTAAAGGCCACACCAAGGTGAAAACAGCTTGTTCCCACTGGGGCATCAGGCAGTGGGACAATCTATCACCAGCCATTTCTCACCTATGTGCCAGCAAGGGAAGAGATGCTAAAATACAAAACGTGGTGTGGTTTGCTAAATATTCATTTGTAATTTGAATTAGCTATCAAGTTATGTGTTGGGCTAGGGTTTAATCGGAAGGAAATACCAGGTCATTAAGGTCTCGGAACGAATAAGACAAAACGGAAACGTTTTGTCCTCTAAGTGTTGGCTAGAATATGTGCAAATGTTTGTTAGTAATACTTAACTGTTCTGAGGAGGCTTGGTCTGCGTCGGAGTTGGGCTCAATAATTCTTTCAAAGCTTAAAGTCATGAAGGCAGATACCAGTCTGGGGTGCTCAGTCTCTGCGGTTGATGGGCTCTCGGTGGCTTGCTCCTCATGACAGCCCTGTTGCTGGCTGCCTAAAACCACTTTAACAGCAAGAGGTAACCAAGGGCTTAGCCTTTAAGCAGTCCCTGGGTATTACAAGAAACATCATCTGGGGTTTGGAAGCTTGAGAGTCAAATTTCTCGGGGATTCCAACTTTTGAACAGACTATCCCAGAACCTAGCAGATTCCGGGAGAAGACGTTCCCATGCTCCGACAGTCAAGTGTTTGATTAAAGCTCCATAGCTGTGATTTCAATTTGCGTTTGGGAAGCTGGAAAAGCGCAGCCATCATGAGCAAGCTGGATGCGGCGGCGTGGTGATTTGTATTATAGTAGCCTGGTAGCTGCCCAATGAACCATGTAAAAACAGTTCATTAAAATGTTTATGTGCTTGGCTGGTTAATGCAAAGAAAGCTTTATTGCGAGCTTTATACAACCTTGGTAACTTCAGGCTGACGGTCGATCAATGCATTGTAAAGCCCCAGACGAGCCTTTCTCTCCCACTCTGAAAGGAACCCAAACACTTGCTTTTCCTCCTTGTTCCTAAGAACACATATCTGCATGTCTTAAAAGCTGGCCTAGATTTTCTTCTTTTTGACTTTAAAAAAAAAATATTTCAAGTTCATTTGTAGCAGATTTATGATACTTTTTGTTTTGTTTTGTTTTGTTTTATGAGATAGGGCTTCCCAGTAGCTATGGAGCCAGTCCTGGAACTAACTTGCTCTGTAGACCAGCCTGACCTTGAATTACATTTTGACTGCCTCTGCCTCTTGAGTGCTGGGATTAAAGGCGTGCGCCACCAACTCTAGGTTTATGATTTTTTTTTTGTGTAAAATCTCGAGGTGGGTATAATGGAATTTAATCAGTGAATATGCAATCACTGCTTTTCATTTAGAAGCTCACTCATGGAATTTCGAGTTTCTTGAACACACACACATGCACACACACATGTGCACACACACATGTGCACACACACACACCCTAACTGAGCTGGAAAGCAGACGTGCTGATCTCTTTGGCAGCTCTTGTTTCCCCATCACTAGGTACTTTTTTGGATTTGTACGCTTACTTTATGGCTCTTCTGGCATTAAAAACATAGTTTGAAATAGTTGAATCTTTGTGAAAAAATGATTTTAAAAACATCTTTAGAAAAAGTAAAATACTTATTTTAATAGGAAAATTAGGGCTGGAGAGATGGCTCAGAGGTTAAGAGCACTGACTGCTCTTCCAGAGGTCCTGAGTTCAGTTCCCAGCAACCACATGGTAGCTCACAGCCATCTGTAATGAGATTTGGTGTCCTTTTCTGGCCTGCAGACATGCATGCACACAGAACACTATATACATAATAAATAAATACATCTTTAAAAAATAGGAAAATTAATTTATGAAGACACTGTCTCAGAATGTACACACTTACCATTTCATTAAAAATACTTCACTCTATTACTATTTGTGTGTGTGCACATGCGCGCGCACGAGTATGCATGCCACAGTGCATGGGTGGAGGTCAGGAGTTGGTTCTCTTCACTGTGGATTCTGGGGACCAAACTCACATTTTCAGGCTTGTGGGACAAGCATTTTTTATCCACTGAGCCATCTTGCTGACCACAATTACTTGGAAGGGTACAATGGTTCAGCTTTGTCCCGAGGAGAGAACCAGTTCCTCCTGGTTGTCCTCTGAGCTTTGCATGCATACTGGGGAACACATGCCCACCCAAAAGTAAACATTTAAGAAATGGTTTAGCTGGGTGTGATGACACAGGTCTTTAATACCAGCACTTGGGAAGCAGAAGCAGGTGGATCTCTGTGAGTTCAGGACAGCCTGATGGTGTATAGAGTGAGTTTTTGGACAGTCAGGGATACATAGAGAAACACTGTCTCAAAAAGCAAAAAGAAACAAAGGAAAAAAAGATTTTCAGAATGCGACTGCTATGGGATCTGTCTTCCCTTGTTCTACAGGCCACTGTTTATAATCACAAGACAACACACAGAGGCCATGCAGTCCAGCTTGTTCATTCACTTTTACGTGTTTGGATGCCTTGCCGGTATGTATGTCTGTGCACCACTTGTGTGTCTGGTACCTGTAGAGGCCAGAGGAGAGTGTTGGATTCCAGGAACTGGCATTACAGATGGTTGTGAGCCACCATGTGGGTGCTGGGATTTGAACCCAGGACCTCTGGAAGAACAGTTAGTGCTCTTAAGCAGTAGGCCATCTCTTCAGTCCTGTATGTTAGAAACTTACTGGATATGTATTGACTGAAAAAGTGTTGAAGGGAGGTAGACAGAGAACACTGTTTTAAATGGTGATTGGGGCTGTGTTGATACTCAGTGGGTTGAGCACAAGCAGGAGGATGTACACTATGGTACACATCTGCAACCCCAGTTCTGGGGCTCAGAGAGGTAAGGGATCCCAAGGGCTCAGTGGCCAGCCTTACCAACCAGTGATCTTCGGATTCAGGGAGAGATCTTGTTTTTTTAAAATAAGACAAGAGAGATGGCTCAGTAGTTTAGAGCCCCTACTGTTCTTGCAGAGGACCTGGGTTCAATTCCCAGCACCCACACGGCAGCTCCAGTTCCAGGGAATTCAGTGGCCTCTACCAGCACTAGGTATGCATGTAGTACAGCATTGCTCGTAGGTAAAACATGAATTCACATAAAAAAATAAAATAATAAGGTGGAAAACAATAGAGAAAGGCATAGTATTGACCTCAGGCCTCCACACATGCATATACAACCTAATTATGAAAAGAAAGAAAGAAAGAAAGAAAGAGAGAGAGAGAGAGAGAAAGAAAGAAAGAAAGAAAGAAAGAAAGAAAGAAAGAAAGAAAGAAAGGAAGAAAGAAAGAAAGAAAGGAAGAAAAACTGTTGACTGGCAATTGTGGATATAAGAAAATTTTCTTCTACACTTGTAATTTATTAACTTTAAAATAATTAAATTTTATTTATTATTCTATGTGAGTGTGCTCATGTGTACACAAGTACACGTTGTTGTTAGAAGACAATACTGGGGACTTAGTTCTTGCTCTTACCATATGGGGCCTAAGAGATGGAACACCCTTCATTAGAGTTTGGTGGCAAGCATCTTCACTGGCTGAGCCATCTTGCCAGCCACCCTACTTGGTTTTTAAAGTAGGTTTTGAAGGGTTGTGTTGGGTTTGAAGCCGGAGCAGCTCAAAAAAAAAAAAAAAAAAAAAAAAATCACTTCATGTCTCCATCAGCTAAGGCGCAGAGGACATGAGCAGTGCTCTGGCCCCTGGTCCTAACGCGTGGCTTTGGAGGGGTCTGGGTGCTGTGCCATCAAGACTGATTTGGTGTCAGAGCCCCAAAGCCTTGTTTTAATGTTTTAAATTGACTTAGGTTTTGAAACAGGACATAGCTGTGTAGAATGAGCTAGTCTCAAATTTGTGACCCTCTTTCTTCAGTCTCCTGAGTGCTGGGGTTAGAAGCACACATCGCCAGGTCTGACCTTTATTCATTCATAAAAATTGAGTTGCATTTTATTTCTGTGTGTTCATGCATGTGTGTGTATATCACAGTGTATGTGTAGAGGTCTCAGGGCTTGAGCTCAGGTCATCGGGCTGGGCTTTAAGTATCCTTACTCCTGAGCCATCTTGCCAGCCCCAATTTTACTTTTTGTTTATTGAGACAGGCTTTCTTTGTGTAGTCCTGGCTGTCCTGGACCTCGCTCTGCAGAGCAGGCTGTTCTCACACTCATAGAGATCAGCCTGCCTCCCCCTCCTGAGTGCTGGGATTAAAGGCATGAAACACCACTATTTGACTTCAATTTTACTTTTTTTGATTGACATACAATAATTGTAAAATATTTATGGGGTGCAGTATACTGTTCCTATGTACTACACCGTGTGATCAAATTAACGTAATTATTGTCACTTGTGAATGTCTGCGTGATCTTCTGGTGTGTCTGAGAGTCTCATTAAACCTCCCTACCATGTCATGTAACCACACACACACACACACACACACACACACACACACACACCCCACGGAGCCCTCTATAAAAGATCCATCTTTAACAAACGTTTGGCTAGAATCTGTGTGCACGTAGCTGTTGTCTTTAGATTTTTGAGGACCGTGGGAGAGCGTAAGCGCGTGGGGGAAGATGCTGGTTTTGAACCTTGTTGTACCGATGACCATGGCGCTCTCCTTCCCGGGATGAAAGGCGAGCTCTCCCGGTTCAATTGTGCTTCCATATCTCTTGACACTTCAAAAAGGGCTGAGGAGTGTGCAGAGGGGAAGCCTTGCTAACCATGTGTGTTTCCTCAAGCCTGCTCAGATTTAATTGCCGGCGTAAATGACCCCCAGGCCTGCAGCATCTCAGCTTGATGTGTATAATTGATAGCCAAACATTTTTTACAGGCTGTTAAATGGTAAGACCACAACGAAATGTATATAATGTTGATTAAAGTGATTTTTGCACGAAAGGGTCAGAGACATTAACAAGTTAAAAGAGAGTGCGAGCTTCTACCCCCATACCGCTAACCTTTGTTCGCTTTTTCCAGTAATTGACACCACATGTTTACTCTGCCTATTTTGGTCCAATTTAAGGCTGTTGCATTCGAGGTATTTTGAAGTGTTCTTGAGATGAGAGTGTACCCACCCGGGTGCCCAGGAAGGTGGACTTCAGATATGAGTGTAGCACATGGTAAAAGAGAAAAAAACGACCCCCTCTAGCGTGCCTCCTTTTAAATCGTCTGGCGCCTAAAGGTAGACTAAGAAACAGTTACTCTGAGAAGGATTAAAATGGACATCCAAATGATAATTACTGGGTAATTTTGTTTTGGTTATAATTTGTGGTGTTATTTTTATAACTGACATGAGACATAATATATTTTTCAGGGTTCTGCAATAGCTGAGCAACAAATGGAATCTGTCAGAAGGCGTCTGTGGGGACAGTTATATAGCAAAAAGCTGTGTGCCCTGCTTAAATGCTGTACACACTTAATTATTTTTCTTTGTAGCTCATGCATCAGAATTGTTTCCTAAAATGAAATGACTTTCAACACGTGACATATAGCAAGCCCTCTGTCTAGGCTTTTGAAATTCTCCTCTTTTCATGAATGTGAATCCGGCAAGGGGTTTTCCCCTTTTCCTGTGCTATCTCCCAAACGCTGTGGAGCCTTGGACTCTGAGCCGTGGATGGATGTCTCCACCCTTACTCCCAGGCTCTCGTTCCTCATTCGCTCTCTCTTGGGTTCTGTCTGTGACTAGGATTTCAGTAGCAAGAACAAGCTGGGGCTTTAGCTCCCGATCCTTCGTTGACAGTGCTCATATCTACCAAACGCCCTGACCTCTGCCTGAGCCACGACCTGGGACGCGCAGACCACCCAAACTCCCCGCCAGCACCAGATGGCAGCTGCGTTCGGCACTTCCCATGTGGCATAATTTTCTGGAATTTACCTCGCCTCATCTGGCTCTGATTATTTGCTGACTTGTAATTGTAGTTATTTGTCTGAAGGCCTTATCTTCTTTGCCAGACTGTAAGCCCCTGCTCTGCCTGCCCTGGCAGCACCGTGCTCTGGGCGGTGAGGAGATCCTTGTGCAACCATGCCCCAGTCAGTGCGCTGGAGACCCAGAATCGCCCACCAAGAACCCAATTACCAACATCTGGAGATGGGCTAGATCCCTGACTAAATCTCCAGCTATTGAAAACGACTTCCCAGTTTCTTATTTCCATAGACGTGAAAGCAAGGGACTATGTTTTTAAATTTCCACGACCTCTTATGTCCAGAGATTTGAAATCATGCCCTGTCGTTCTCCAGACGGTGGGAAACAGCTCTCAGGCTCCGTTGCCGCAGGACAAGGCCAAAGGAGCTGGAAGGAAACTTGATTTCAAGCTTCCCCGTAACACATTTTATAACTGGTCGGAGACCAGAATGAGAGCTGTGGCTGAAGCAGATTGTCTGGGGGCGGTTCTGGTCTCCGGGGGCGTGTGCAGAGTGACCCTGGGGAAAATTCTATCATTTTCTTTCCCCCTGCATCATAGGAGAGGGAATTTTAGGTTCAACCCCCGCAGACTTTTAACTTTTCATGAACAGTTGATGAACTTGGGTTGCATCTGTTTATTTACTGATATTCTTGGAAGATTAAATAAATACATTTCCTTTATAAGTTTCTAACTTTTTCAGTTTTCTTCACCCCCCGCCCCCAACACTCCTTAGGGGTTTAAAATAATGGAGTCGGCTATTGAAATAATTAAAATTGAGGGTGGGGGGATCAGCACCTCCCCACTTCACTCTTTTTCAGAAAAATAACCCTTTCCCCCTCAACTTACATTTTTCTGCAATTTCTATCCCGTTCCAGTCCTTGACATCACACTTAATTGAGATAAAATATTTTCCAATTCAGAAGCTCATCAATTCAGAGAAGAATTTCTAATGTAAGTTATAAGGGGGAAAAAAATCTAAAAGTACCGAAGTTAAAACATGTTTGTGTCTTTTTTTCCCATGACTAACCCATGTCTATCCTCTATGAAATTGATGTCAAAAAAGTATTATATATTTTCAGTACCAAATGGAAGGCTGCCCTCTCCTACCTTGTCGGGACGTCGTATCTCTTTAATCATACTTCTCATTTCAGGACATTGAAATTTCCGTTGCCAAGGACAACATCATAAATAAAAGTGTTTGTGAAATTTCACCTGCAGCTGCCTAACCCTGTGCATTAAGCATGAGACTAGCAGAGAGGTGGTCAAATGCGGAAATTTATAATCATTTATTACGTACGGCTGAAGCAAGCGGGGAATAAAAGCGTGAAGGCATACATCTATACACGGAAGCCGCAGAGCCTAAATGAAAAGTAAAGTGAATTTCTGTGTCTTGTCATAAAGTAATGAGAAGCTAGAGCTTTTATTCATAGCATCCCAAGATGCATTTACTCTCAATCTAGCTTCAGCAGTAAACGCTTCCCTGATGTATTGCTCCGGACTCACAAAGAAATATTTGTGCTCTACATAATAGTATAGTTAGGAGAATTACTGCATGGTTGAGAAGATTCTATAAGGCTTTATAGCGGGTGGTGTTGCTGTAATTTCATCACCATGTAGCTAATGTAGTACTTTAATATCACAGGTTACTTTTTTATTTACCATTTATTAGGCGCTGACAGAGTCGATCATCTCTACATCATAAACAAATCATGGAAGGTTTCTGGTAGGAACCTTAAAACTCCAGATGGATGTACTGTGGCCATTTTACCCGGCCGCGTCCCTGTCAATGCGCTCACCCTCAAATGATTATTTAGATCTGAGAAATGTAAATCAGGCTCCTTGTTCTCAGTCCATCGGCTAAAGAAAACTCGAGAACGTTTTTTAGTTCATGCATACAATTAGCACCGCCTGCCATTCGGGCTCAGAAATAAGTCATCGATCTGATTTCACCGATGACTGGGGGTGACGGCTGGGGAAAGGTGAACGTACTTAGCCGCAGAATCCTTTGCGGGTATATTAATAAGTGTGATGCTATATGAAGATCGGATTGGTGTTTTCTCGTAAGTTTCTGTGGAAGTGTTTTTAGTCCTGAAGCTAACTAAATGCCGCCTTTATGCTCTCTGTTTATGTAGCTTCTCCTTTCTGAATAAATAGAAAAATAGATGATGGGCAGATAGTTTAGTTCCTGGGTAGACCAAGTCACGTTAGCATGGTCAGTGCCAGGGGAATTAGAACATATTATTGCTGGATAGGCCTTTATGCGGAGGCTGTGGCTGTAACAGAGACTGGAGGCAAGCCTCCTGCTAGGCCCTCTGACCTTGGATGTCTCCCAGTCTCTCTAAATCTTAGTATTTCCATCTGTAAAATAGGAGTGATGCTGTTTGTCCTACTGATCCTTCTGGGTTGTTTTAACTATCTAATAACAAACAAATAAGGTCTAGAGCAAAGGCTAAGGGGCCAACAGCGAGTATTGTTGCAGAAGGCTCCAGTTTGGCTTGAGTTCGTTCCCCGGCACCCACTCAGACAGCTCACAAATTCTGTAACTCTAGCTGCAGCACTCGTGTGTACATACTCACACAGCTACACTTAGACACAGTGAACACAGCTTTAAAAGTCATCTGCAGGGCTGGAGAGATGGCTCAGAGGTTAAGAGCATTGCCTGCTCTTCCAAAGGTCCTGAGTTCAATTCCCAGCAACCACATGGTGGCTCACAACCATCTGTAATGAGGTCTCGTGCCCTCTCCTGGCCTGCAGGCATACACACAGACAGAATATTGTATACATAATAAATAAATAAATATTAAAAAAAATAAAAGTCATCTGCAACAAATACATGTGCACGGAATATCAGGGTTTCAGAATGTAGAAGGCAATTAAATAAATGTGGGGTTCAGGGAACAAAGCAGGCATTTTTATATAATAGTTTTTTTTTTATTACATTTTATGCTTCAGGTAAGTGTATTAGAAATGCAAGCTAGGGGCTTAGTGGTTAAGAGCACTGGCTGCTCTCCTAGAGGACCCAGGTTCAATTCCCAGCAACAATATGGTGGCTCACAGCCATCCATAATGAGATCTGGTGCCCTCTTCTGGCCTGCAGGTGGCCATACAGGCAGAATACTATGTATATAGTAAATAAATAAATCTTTAAAAAAAAAAGAAAGAAATGCAACCTAAAGAGATTTTTGACGTTATAAAACAATGCTGTATTTGTTTTTACTTTTCTTCTATAAAATTAAAAACAATTTGTGACAGGGTAACAAGTAGCCCAAGCTGACCTACTTGGAATTTATTATGTAACAAGGATGACCTTGAACCCTGACCCAACTTTCTGAGTACTGGGATTACAGGTATATAACACTAGGCCTGGCTTGAAATTGATTTTTGAAATAATCAGATTTTAGCCAGCATGATGCAGGTCTGTAATCCCCAGTGCTCAGAAGTAGAGGCAGGAGCATGGTGAGTTCAAAGACAGCCTAGGTTACAGAATGAATTCAAAGTCAGCCTGAGCTACGCAATATCTCATCTCAAATAAAACCAATGGCCAGCATTGTATCCAGCAATGAATGCTTGCCTAAGATGAGTCCTAGGTTCTATTCCCAACACCAGGCTAAGAAAGCACCTTAAAAAAAAAAAAAAAAAAAGGCTGAGTGGTGGTAGTGCACATCTTTCTTTTTTCTTAAATTATTTATTATGTATACAACATTCTGCCTCCATGTATGCCTGCAGGCTAGGAGAGGGCACGAGACCTCATTACAGATGGTTGTGAGCCACCATGTGGTTGCTGGGAATTGAACTCAGGACCTCTGAAAGAGCGGGCAGTGCTCTTAACCTCTGAGCCATCTCTCCAGCCCAGGTAGCACACACCTTTAATCCCAGCACTCAGGAGGCAAAGGCAGGCAGATCTCTGAGTGAGGCCAGCCTGGTGTACAGAGTGAGTTCCAGGACAGCCAGGGATACATTGAGAAACCTTGTCTTGAAAAAACCAAAACAAACAGAAAAGATTTATTTCATGTATGTGTATGTATCTATGGGTGCCCAAAGAGGCCAGAAGAGGCTATCAGATTTGTTGGAGTGACAGGTGGTTATAAGCAACTTGATGTGGGTGCTGGGAACTGAACTCTGATCTTTTGCACGAGCAGCAAGGCAGCAAGCACTCCTAACCACTGAGCATATCTCTGAACCTCAACACCTTTTTTTTTTTTTTTTTGCCATGGCTGTCCTGGAACTCACTCTGTAGATCAGAGGCTGGCAATGAATTCTGCCTCTGTCTCCCAAGTGCTGGGACTAAAGGTGTGTGTGCCACCACAATCCCATTTTGTTGTGGAATATTATTTTAAATGGGCAAAGATGTGCTACATTTGTTGATGCTGTGGAATATTACTTTAACTTTGTAAAGGTGTGTTACTTTTGTTTATGCTTCATTTGTTTAATCATGTAAAGATGTGTTGCCTTTGTTTCACCTTGCCTGCCTAAGGCACCTGATTGGTCTAATAAAGAGCTGAATGGCCAATGGCTAGGCAGAGAAAGGATGGGCGGGGCTGGCAGGCAGAGAGAATAAATAGGAGGAGACATCTAGGCTTGGAAGAGGAACTAGAGAAGAAGGATGGAGAGAATAAGGAAGAGACGAACAAGCCTGGGGCAAGATGCCATGCAGCCACCAGCTAACCATTTAAGCAGTTAAGTAAATATATGGAAGGAAAGAAAAGTAAAAAGCCCCAAGGCAAAAAGGTAGATAAAGAGAAACAGATTAAGTTAAAAGAGTTGGCCAGAAATGAGCCTAAACTAGGCCAGACATTCAAAACTAATAATAAGTCTCCAGGTCATGATTTGGGAACTGGTTGGTGGCAAAGAAAAGAAAAAAAAAAAGAAGAAGAAAGAAAAGCCTGATATATGACTTATGACTTCTAATTTTTTAAAGGTTTTAAATTAAAAAAAATTTTTTTGACAGTATGTATTGAATGTGAGATTAGTCCTCTCTACCCCCACTGCTCCATTCCCCGCTATCCTGCCTGGCTAGGAGTTTTCCCTTCATTTGCCCTTAAAACCACCACATCCCATATCTCGCATTCAGTGGAGATACTTAGGATTATCCTTTGTAGTTACATGACGGGGGGGGGGGGGGGGGGGGGGGGGGGGAGGCAGGGTGAATGTCTTAGTTACTTTTCTATTGCTGTAATAAAACATCATAAGCAAGGCAACTTATGAAAGAAAGTATTTAATTTGGTTTATGATTTCCCAGGGTTAGAGTCTATGATGTCAGAGCAAAGATCAGTGAGAGTGCACATCTTTTTACTGTTTTTTTGTTTGTTTTGTTTTGTTTTTGAGACAGAGTCTTTCTGTGTAGCCCTGACTGTCCTGGAACTCACTCTGTAAATCAGGCTGGCCTTGAACTCACAGATCCATTTGCCTCTGCCTCCTAGGTGCTGGGGTTAAGGGTGTACACCACCACCTAGTTGAGCTTAAACCTCTTGATCTACACCCAAAAGCAAAGAGAGAAAACACTGGGAATCACACAAGAGTCTTTTAAAACCTCAAAGCCCACTGCCAGTGACATGCCTCCTCCAATAAGGCCACACCTCCTAATCCTTCCCAAACAGGTCTACCAACTGGAACTGTAAACAGACATTTCTTTCCCAAAGGCCTGTTCCCAACCGTGCTGCAGCTGCTTTCCAAATTACTACACAGAGGCTTATATTAATTATAAAGGCTCGGTCAATAGCTCAAATTATTACTAACAACTCTTACATTTTAAGTTAATCCATATTTCTTATTTATGCTTGGCCACTTGGCAGTACCTTTTTTTTGTTTTGTTTTGCTTTTTGAGACAGGGTTTCTCTGTAGCTTTGGAACCTGTCTTAAAACTAGCTCTTGTAGACCAGGCTGGCCTCGAACTCACAGAGATCCACCTGCCTTTGCCTCTCGTGTGCTGGGATTAAAGGCATGTGCCACCACCGCTCAGCTGGCAATACCTTTATTAGCATTGTATGCTCAACTGCTCCCTCTTGTTTCTGGCTTGTGACTCAACTCTTCCCTTTTCCTTTCCATCATCCTTAGTATGGTCATCCTGCCTATACTTCCTGCCTGGCTACTGGCCAAGCCGCATTTATTAAACCTGTTCAAGTGACAAGTCTTTAAAGAATACAAGAGGATTATGCCACAGCAGGGGACCAAGTATTCAAATATATGAGCCTATAGGGCCTTTCTCATTCAAACCACCACAGTGAAGATCGGGTGTCTCCCTCTACACCCTCTACCTTATTGTTTTGAGACAAGGTCTCTTAATGAACCTGGAAATGGGGGTTTCTAACTAGATGGCCAGTGAACTTCTGAAATCCCCTATCTTTGCCTCCCCAAACTGGGATTACCGGCATCCACTGGTTCTCTCTCTCTTTCTATGTCTATCATCTCTCTGTGTCTGTCTGTCTATACAGCATATGTATATATATATATATGTGTGTGTGCATGTTTGTTAGTGTGGGTGTGGAGGTGCCATACCACTCCTTGTCTGAGACAGGGTCTCGTGTTTATCACTAAGTTTGCCAGGCCGGCCGTCCACAGGCTTCTGGGCAGTCTCCTGTCTCTGGCTTCTATCATGCTGTAGCAACTCTGGGGTAACCGAAGCTCACTACTACGTCTGGTTTTCCATGGGTTCTGGAAACCAAAATTCAAACTCTCATGCTTGCATGGTGAGCACCTTCCCCATTGAGCCATCTATGTCCATACTGGCGTTTAACCTGGGTCTGAGGTCAAGGTAGGTCTTCATGTTGGACAGCAAGCATTTTGCCCACTGGACCATCTCCCAGTCTCTGCAGTTAGAGCTTAAAAAAATATTTGCCCTCCTCTTCTCCCCTTCCTTTTCCATGTTAGGAATGGAATTCCAGGCCTCCTCTATGCTAAGCAAGCACCACGCTGTTGAGCTACACTCCGTCCTGTGGTTAATTTTAAGTGTTCTACTTGTCTTTCCCTCTGTACATTTACCAGATGCTCTTAAGTAAGACCAGTGGTGGCTGTGGCCTGGATGGTCCTGCGTCGGTAGCCCCGGGTAGAGAGGGTGATTGATGGAAAGCGGACGGAGGAGCTTCCAGGAGCTCGGTTGTCTTAGGAGCTCTGCCCTCTACTGAGCAATACCCTCAGTGGTGAAGACCCTGGTTGGCTGGGTGGACATAGCGTGATCCGATGGAAAAGTCAGTGAGGAAAGCATGGTGAGGGATGCCTGACAGGTAGATACCATGACTGTCTGAGCTCGAGAAGCAGGCTGAGGGGAGGAGCGAGAGAGCCTGGCTAGTCCTACCACCCCAGTCCCACTGCTGGCTCTCGCAGACTCATCCCTTCCCTTATGAATGGGGGACATTTCATCTTATGGACGGAAACGGCAGGACTATGGCAGAGTAGGATCGGTGAGACAGGCCCAAAGCTTTCTTACTTGAGATCATTCCGTCGATACGCTTATGTACTCATTACTATAAGATGTAGAAATTAACTTAAATAGTTGTGTAAGAACAGAGAATCACATTCAATGAAAAGTAAAAATCACAACCATTTGGGGAATCTTGTGTTTCACCGACTCTAATTCCAAACGAGTGTGTGATCCGAAGCACATTGCTTTACTATCTGAGCGTTAGTCTGTTCTGTAACTGATACCAGAGTCTGGGTCTCTTTATAAAGAAGAGGGATTTATATAGCTCACAGTTCTGGAGGTCCAAGGGCATAGCGGTGATATCACCTCGGCTCTGGTGAAGGCAGCATGGCCGGAGTGTGGACGAGAGGAAGTCAGAGGGTGAGTGGGGTCCCATGAGAACCACACTAATCACACCCAAAGACATAAGGACCCCTTTACAAGGCACCACCGATGAAAGGTACCACCGCTTCGTTATGGACTGAGTCTGAACATATGGAACCTTAGGGGTGGACGTGACACCTTCTACCTAGCCACTCTCCAAAGTAAGTTTTACTTGTTCATAAATGATTTTGTGTGGAATAACTGTACCTTTTAAAATTAGAGACTACGATAATTTTGATCAGCACAATAAATGCTTTGAAAATTATTGCAAGCGTGTATGAAATTCTCTAAGAAAAAATTAAAAGTATATTTTTTAAAGGAAAGAGTACTGTGATGTAGGATAGAATAGTATTAAATTTGTGTGTGTATTAATTTGGAAAAAATTTAAATCTTAGGAAGGAAACACAAGACACTAAAAATGATGCTAAAGAAAAAAAAATCAGGTTGATTTGAGGAAGGTAGAGTTTCGAAAGTTATGCCCACTCTGAAGAGACAGAGCACAGAGAAAGAAAATAGCGCAGGGGAAATGGTGGGCACTGTCGCACTGGGGTCTCAGGAAAGATGCTGAAGGCTCGGGGGATAAAGAGAGGGGGCCTGGAAATGCACGGGCGAGCCGTAGCATCTTTCTCTGAATGTAGCTCTAAGGAGCATGGCAACTGCCTCTCGGAGTGTCAACTAACGCTATTACCGCTCACATTTAACTGCAGCTGTTAATGAGAATGCCATGGCAACGCTAGCATTTAGTTCGAGCATTTTGCTGTTCTGAACGTTTCCCATAGCCAAGTGGGGAAGTCTGCCAAGCCTTGGCTTGGTTAATTATATTTATTCATTCAATATTATTTACTGAATATTCTTCTTTGTGCCAGGTACCATGGACACAGCCAACAGCCGCTAACGGAGCTTAGCTCTGGGAGAGACAGATATTAAACAACTAAATGCAAAAATAAGTATTTAATTAAATCAGACGGATGAGAGCTTCAAAGGGCACATGTTCTAGGTGGCCCAGGTGGAAGGCTGGCTTACAGTTGTTTGTTTTGTTATTGTTTTGATGGGGTGTGGGGTAATTTTATTTCTAAATCAGGTCATGTATCCCAGGCTGACTTCAAACTCACCAGGTAACTGAGGTGGTTCGAATGGGAATGGTCCACAGAGACTCATGTGTTTGAATACTTCGTCCATAGGGAGTGGCACTATTAGGAGGTGTGGCCTTGTTGGAGTAGGTGTGGCCTTGGTGGAGAAAGTGTGCCTTTAGGGGCTGGGCTATGAGGTCTCAAAAACTTAAGCCAGTTCATTTGCTGTTACCTGCTGATCCAGATGTAGAATTCTCAGCTCCTTCTCCGGCTCCATGGCTGCCTCCACCGATGCCATGCTTCCCACCATGATGACAATGGAATAAACCCTGAAGTGTAAGACACTCCCAATGTTTCCTTTGTAAGAGTTGCCTGGTCATGGTGTCTCTTTAGAGCAATGGAAATCCTAACTAAGATGAGCAGCCAAGGATAACTTTGAACTTCTGATATCTCTACCTCTCATAGGCTAGAATTACAGTTGTGTGCCACAAACCACACATCTGGCTTGCATGCTGCTGGGAATCAATGTTGGGGCTTTGCACATGAAATTTTAAAAAAATGGACTAAGGAATATTTCTCAAAAGGAGAAAGGGGGGGGGGGGGGGGGGGCTGGAGAGATGGCTCAGCAGTTAAAAGCACTGGCTGCTCTTCCAGAGGACCTGAGTTCAATTCCTAGTACTCACATGGTGGCTCACAACCGTCTGTGACGGCAGGTTCAAAGTTCTGTCTTCTTCTGGCTTTTGTAGGCACCAGTCATACGTGGTACACAGACTTACATGCGGGCAAAACACCGCCCATGCACATAAAACTAAATAATTTTTTAAAAGAAAGCACACAAATAGCTAATTTTTTTAAATGTTCAATATCATTAGCCATCAGGGAAATGCAAAATAAAATTAGAGGTTCCATCTCACCCTCATCAGAATGACTATCATCAAGAAACCAAGTGAAAGCCAGGCGGTGGTGGCATGCACCTTTAATCCCAGCACTTGGGAGGCTGAGGCAGGTGGATCTTAGTGAGTCTGAGGCCAGCCTGGTCTACATAGTTACTTTTAGGGATAGCCAGGGCTACACAGAGAAACTCTGCCTTAAAAAAACAAACAAACAAGCAAAACAAAAACAAAAAGCAATGAAGGCAGGATCCTGTAGGCAGAAGCTGATGCTGGAGGGGGGGGGGGGTCGGGAAGGGGGGAAGTGGCGCTTGCTGTCTTGCTTCCCACCGCTAGCAAGGTCAGATTTCTTAGAGAACCTAGAAATGCCTGCCCACGGGCGACTCCACCCACAAGGGGCTGGGTTCTTCCCCTATGAATCATGAATCAAGAAAATACCCTTATGGGCTTGCTTACAGCCCAATATTAAGGAGGCATTTTCTCACTTGAGGTTCCCGCCTCTTTGATGACTCTAGCTTGTGTCAAGTTGACACAAAACTAGCCAGTACAGCTTGTGTTTGGCATTTTCTTGGCTGCTAATTGATGTAGAAGGGCCCAGCCCATTGTGGGTGGTGCCAACTCTCTGCAGGTAGCTGAGAAAAACCAGGAGGCAGTACTCCTTCCGGCTCAGTTCCTGCCTCCAGGTTCCAGTCTGGACTTCCTGCCTTAGCTTCACTCAGTGATGGGCTGTAACAAATAAGCCCTTTCCTCCGCAAGCTGCTTTTGGTCAGTATTTTACCGCAGGACGTTGTTACTGAGAGTGGGGTATAGCTGAGACCGCTGACCATGCTTGCGGGGGCGGGGGGGGGGCGCAGGGGGGTACTGTGAATGTCACGTAGCTTTGTTCACAGCTACGGATCGAGTTGATGTACTTGGGAGCAGAGTGCTGCCCAGGACGGAGTCTGGAGGAATTCTAGCCTTTAGAGTCAGTGGGCGGAAACAGAGAAGGGTGACTCAGCTTTCCAAACTCTGGGATTCCTGCAAAGGGGATGTCTGGGGTGGGGGGAGAGAGATCCAATCAAGCTCAACAAGTTCTTCTCACCTTGGGACCTTAAATACTAGTCATGTGTACCTTGAGGCCAATCTAACTGGTGACAGGCCTCTTTAAAGCTCTTAGGGAAACAACTGTGTGGTATTGTAAAAACCCTCCAGGCTCCTGTATAGATCGTGTGATTCCTGTTCCTTGAGGTCTGGTAGAGTTGAGCACTATTTCCTTCTCTTGTGTCAGTAGCAGAAGCGCCAGGATTCAGGGATGGTGGAGAGGAGGAAAGATGGAAGCGCCAGGCAGCTGTTGGAACCTCTTCTGCCCCCCTCTATTCTCCCCTCCCCTCCTATTTTTCCCCCTCCCCCTCCCTACCCTCCCTCCCCTCTCCCCTCTCTTTTTTCCTCCCTTCTCTCTCCCCTTTCTCTCTCTCTTCACTGGGAGAGAGCTCAACCTTTGAGGACAGTTAGACTCAGCTATTTAGGATGGGAGAGTATGAGAGGGAGCAGAGTGGACGGGGGCCACCTCTGTAAACATTTCAAGGAAAAAGGCAACATGGATATGGTGTCTGCCCCATCTGTGGAGTTTGGAAGGTTTTAGCCGCGAGCGAAGGGTGGGGCTGTGTTGTATTGAGTTGAGAGAGTGGGAGGTGAGGAAACAAGCGAGGAAGCACAGCTAAGTCTTTAGAAACCCTGCTGTAAAGAGGAAGAGAGAGATAAGGCTGAAGGTGAAGGCAAGGTCTGAGGAAGACTTGGGGTTTTGTTTTTAAAGATTTTTTTTTTTATGACTATGAATGCTTCATCTGCATGTGTACTTTTATTCCAGAAGAGGGCGTCAGATCCCACTGTAGATGGTTGTGAGCCACCACGTGGTTGCTGGGAATTGAACTCAGAACCTCTGAAAGAGCAGTCAGAGCTCTCAACCGCTGAGCCATCTCTCCAGCCGAGGGATTTTTAGTTTTGTTTTGTTTTTGTTTTTTGAGACAGGGTTTCTCTGCTTCCCAAGTGCTGGGATTAAAGGCATGTGCCGCCACTAACTACCCAGTGAGGTTTTCTTTTCTTTTGGTTTGTTTTTTTCAAGGGTTTTTCTGTAGCTTTGGAGCCTGTCCTGGAACTCGCTCTGTAGACCAGGCTGAGGTTTTGTTTTTATTGAGAAAAGAAAACCTTTTCTTTAAAAAAGAAAAAAAAAAACCAAAAAACTATATATTTATTTTATGTGTTTGGGTGTTTTGCTTACATGTTTGTCTGTGTACCACATGCCTGGTGCCTGCAGAGCCCAGCAGAGGGTATTGGATACAGGTCCTAGGACTGGAGTTACAGACAGCCATGAGCCATCATGTGGGTGCTGGGAATTGAACCCTGGACCTCAGGAAAAATAGCCAATGTTCTTAAGGGCTGAGCCATGGCAAGACTCTGAAGCCCATCGAAATATCCTTGGGAATGGTCCAGTTGAGAGAGTGAAGTGGCTATTCCTAGAGAGGGGTAACAAGGGAAGTAGCAGGGATTGGGGTGTGGCCCAGAGGTAGAGTGTTCATTCATCCAGCAGGTGAGGCCTTGGGCCTGAGCCCTAGGGGAGCAGGATTTGGCTTTTAGTGTTAGGAGGGCAGGAAGAGCAAGCTGCCAGAATGAACTAGGCTTCCCAGTGAGGGCAACATGTGAGCCTCACTCACCGTGATGAGTGGGCGGGGTGTGGCTCTGGTTTGTACCTCAATCTGTTACGCTGCCAACAAGCCACAGCAGTGTAGAGACCTTTGTGACTGGATGCAAGACACCATGGTTCTAACTAGTACTGTTTGCCTTTAGTCTTTCCCCGGTTTTAGTTTCGGTTCTTTCCTTTTTGCCGTTTCCTGTGTATTTTGGGCACAAGTTCTTTGATGTTTACCTATTCAGTGGATTCTGGCATGGGTCCCTTCACACTCCAGTGCCTGAACGGAGCAGATGAGGGAGCCAGTCTCTTCTGTTGTAAAGACCCATTGTGCCAGCAGTATGGCTAACAAACTCTGTCAGCTGAGGCGACAGCAGTGTATATGCGCGCGCGCACGGGCGTGCGTGTATGCTGGCGTGCGTGCGTGCGTGTGTATGTGTGTGTGTGTGTGTTCTATATGCAATTCTCATGCATTATCGAAGATGCTCCTGCCCCAGTCCATAGGTCTGTGGTCATCCTGTGTGCCTGCCTCATCTTGCACCGGGTATTTAATCAACCACCCTCAAAAGCCCTTCCTTACAGTCTTCCACTTCGCTGCACCAATCTTATTCCTTAAGTGTAATTAGATTTAGCTCAATAGATCCTTCACTTATGAAAAACAAAGTGTTAATTATGATGATTTTCATTTTAGCACGGGGAATCCAATACTCAGATTTTCATGTGCACATTTAGGTGGCATTTTCTTAAAGGCGGGCTCGAGAAAAAGAATTAGGCTATAGCTTAGTGATTTATTTTGAATCTCAATAAACTATTGCTGAGGCTAGTAGTAATTATTGTGGGGCATGCGCCCATAGGGCGAGAAGGACTTTTATTTGTGATGAGAGCCGAAAGACTGGAGGTGGCTGTGAGGTAGGAAGCCAGAATGGAAAAATGTAGTAATTTGATATTCTTGACTTAGTGTTCAAAATGTTTAGTAATGGCACTAAAAATAATAAACAAAAAAGAAGTAAAATAATGTATAATATGATGGGGAATCTCTGTCAGCCAATGATCTTTAAGGGGTGGGGTCAGGTTACAAGTGACTTTCTGGCCCAGGGGTGCGCTCGAGCTCGCGCTCGCTCTCTCTCTCTCTCTCTCTCTCTCTCCCTCTTTCTCACTCTCTCTGTGGTTTCCACATTACACAGCTGATCTTGGACTACTTGTTCCTGTTTCGTGAGTTTGCCCCTTATAATAAAGAAAATTATAAAGAAAATTATAATTGGTCTATCTTTTAGCTGGTCTCGACATAATTCAACAATAATGTTGGGATTTTAGTTTAAAAGAGGAAGAAGGAAAGGAAGAAAATAAATTTAGGAAAGTACAAGTAAGTTTCTTTTTTCTTTTTTTAGATACTCAGAAGCAGGAACATTAAGAGTTCAAGGCCTGTGTAGGCTACAGAGTGCCTTCAAGGCCAGCCTGGGCAGCTAATCAAGACCCTGTATTAAAATGAGAAAGTGGAGAAAAAAGCAAAAAGACAACGAAACCCAAAGAAAATTATGAACTAGGGAAAGCCCCATTACTGTTTCGGTGGTTTCCTTCCTGGTTTTTACAGCATGAAAATCAACCCCAACCTGCTTCTATGATTGAGGCCGTGCGCTGTCCTTGGTGGTCCTGAATGCTACCCATCACACCCAGCTTTTCAAGATGCTGAGTCTCTGAAAGCTGGGTATGGTGGTGGTGCATGCCAGTGACCCCCTGCATCACCCACGCTGCGTCCTATTTTATTGTTAGCGAACGTTTACTCATTAAGTTAAACCATCTTTTTCTTATGTCTCTTGGGAAGTCCAGGCAAGGTTTACTGCAGAGGTTCTGAAAACTAAGCATTCGAGGTCTTTCTTAGTGTTCTGTATTCTGAGATGCACTATTCAGCTGGGCCCATGGGAATGGATTTCTCCAGACATGCAGCAGGGTGTGGGGAACCAAAGTTTGGCTTGCAAATCTGTTGGCAGAAAGCATGGATGAAAGAGTTCTCTTAATAAAACGGCAACTGGGGGGGGGGGGGTTTGCTGAAGTTGCTTTCAGCACATGAGTTCTTTGCACTGTCGTAACGAAAGAATGAAGATGACAGGGTTTGGTTGCTGAATGAGTGTTCTGGGGGCTTTCCGGTTAAGCAGTGTTATTCATTCGTACTATAAGAGGATGCCAAAAATAAGCCTGCAGATGCAGAAGGGACCATTAGGCTTCACTGTCCCGTGCAAGCCGTGAAACTTGGGCCACCTGCCTGGTGTTTTCTCAGTCGCACACTTTGAAATGACTTCCAGCAATGGTTCAGTCTCAGGACCAAAGTTAAAAACTGCTAAAACAACCGCTCCCTTCACCTCCCAAAGCAAACCTGGCGTCTTAAATCTAGGTCTGGGACAGCGCAGACTAACTTCCACTTACTGTGAGGTCCATGGGTCTTCTGGAGAAGCAGCTAATTCTCTTAACCACTGAGTCATCTCTCCAGCCCCAATAACTGTAATTTCTATTTGTTTGTTTGTTTTCAAGACCGGATTTCTCTGTGTAGCCCTGACTATCCTCTAACTCTGTAGACCATGCTGGCAACTAACTCAGAGGTCCACCTGCCTCTGCTTCCCTAGTACTGAGATTAAAGGTGTGCACCACCATGGCCCAACTTATAACTGTATTTCTTTTTAAACCAACTAAATTTAAAAACTTCAATTTAAAGGCAAATGTCCGATCAGAAAACCTTGACATAGAATTCTTACTCAGCAGGTGCTAGTTTGTTTGCTGCATGGTTATCTGCAGAGTCTTCATGGACTTCCTCCATCCAAGAGAACTATAGTGTCACAGAGGGACCAGCCGGAGTCCATCTTGCTTGAAGTCCTATATCCATTAGTTAACTGTTCTGCAATCATCCTCCTGGAAGGGGGCAAGGGAGATGGCAGTGTCTACGCAATCCTGTTTCTAAAGCTGGCATCGGCAGGTTGTATGCATTCCAGCCAGCTCAGCACCAGGAGGCAGAACCCAAAGCTGGATCTCAGTGTCTGAGAGCGTTCCTAGCATGCAGAGGTCCTGGGTTTGAACACACGTATGTGTGCGTACATGCCGAGAGAGTTATAACACTAGTGGGTTATAATAGATGGGAGTTCTATAGGGAGCGGTGGTTTTTCTGACTTCTGGTTAGGGGGATTTGATCATAGCAAAGGCTCTGTGTGGTGGGGTGCGCACCCACCCCCTGTCCACAGTGGCCAGTCGCTGAATCTCCCAGGCCTGGTGTTCTTCCTCTGCCTGGTAAAAGGGCTGAGCTATTTTATAGACACCAGGAGACTATTTCAGGCAGTGACATTTTATGACTGTCTTAACTAATCCTATTTATCAGATGGAGAGAGAAACTGGAATTTTCCACTAACTTTATTTTGTTTCTATGTCCTTTTTACGGGGAAGGATGTTAAGAAGGATTGGATGCTTCTGAGGTGTTAAAGCCTCATAAGAAAATGTAATTTTAAGCTTTGACTCAGACCTTGGGGGTACACCTCTGACATAGGAAGAGCTCCCCCCCACCAACCCAAGACTGCTGGGTACCCTGGAAGATTGACAGGCTGGGTTCATCCACTCACTCCAATGCAAAGCCTGTGATGCGTTGTTAATGGAACTGGAACAACCGGTTCCGCTTAGGGCCTTGGGCCCAGCTTGCACCTCACCCCAGGTTCTCCTTCTAGCAATAAATATTTACTGAGCATCTACTTTTCTAGATCCTGGACCTACAGCCTTGACAGAGCTGACCAGGTCTTAGAGCTTAGAGAGAGGTACAAAACAAACAAAACAAGGGACTGGAGAGAGGGCTCAGCGGTTAAGAGCACCAGCTGCTCTTACAGAGGACCAGAGTTCGAACCCCAGCACGCACACAGTGGCTCACAGTCACAAAAACTCAACCAACAAACACAGTCAATTATGGTAAGAGGTAATAAAGACATTAGGGGACCTCCACATTCAGGTCTCAGGTTCCCCATCTTCCCTTCAAGGAACTCACTCAGCTAGAGTGACTGACCAGCCAATCCCAGAGACCCTCCTGTCTCTGTGCCCCTGCAATGGGATTGTAGGTATTTGTCACTTGCCCAGTTCACGTGATGCTGGGGGTGAAACTCGGGTTCTCATGCTTGCATAGAGAGGAGTTTGTTCATGAAGCCATCTCTAATCCTAAAGTAAATATGTGTGCTGGTATGCACCCGTGGAGAGGCCAGAGGTGGACAACAGTTGTCTGCCTTTCTACATAGCCTTGGCCATCCTGGAACTCACGATGTAGACCAGGCTGGTAGAGATCAGCCTGGCACTGCCTCCTGAAAGCTGGGATAAAGGGCATGTGCCACTGTGCCAGCAGCCCACCTATTTTTGAGAGATTTCTCACTGACCCTGGAGCTCACTGTTTTGGTTGGAAAGCTGCCCAGCACCCTGTGGGCTATGCCTGTGACTCCCAGCACAGGGGCTGCAGGCAGGACCTTAAAAGCCCGAGCAGCAAACACTTCCCCCTCTGAGCCGTATCCTCAGCCACTCCTGGGTAAAGTTTTAGGTGACTTTTGCGTTTTTGCTTTGTAGTTTTCCTACTGTTTGCAGCAAACAAATGGTTTCAGATTTTTTTATTGTTATTTTATGCCTAGGGGTGTTTTGCCTGCCTGTATGTCTGTGTACCGTGTGCCTGCAGTGCTCAGGGAGGACAGGAAGGAAGCCGCATCAGGTGCCCTAGAACTGTAATTACAGACATTTATGAGCTGCCATGTGGGTGCTGAGAATTGAACCCTGGGTCCTCTCTACTAACGGTCATTGTTCCTAACTACTGGGCCATCTCTCCAGCTCTCACAAACAAATATTTTTTATTTATTTATTTAGCTTTGTTTGTTTGTTTGTTTGTTTGAGACAGAGTTTGCCTGTGTAATCCTGGCTCCCAAGTACTGAGATTGAAGGCATGTGCCACCACCTCCTGAAAACAAATATTTTTAAAGAAACAAGTTACACTTTTAACAAGAGTAATAATAAAAAAAACATACAAAACTGAACAAGATGAGAACGAAAGAGTGGTAAATGTGAGCCCTGACTTCACAGCGGGCACGAGAGCACTCAGACAGGGAAGCCATGGCTGTGTCGTCTACGTGAACAGATATGGGGGTTTCGCTTGTTTCTGCAGAGTTTTCTTTATTTTAATAACTCATTAAGCATATTAAAAGTGTGTATCATATCAAAATAATCAGTTTGAAGACCAGCCACAGAGGGTAAATTTGTTAGTTCCACAGGTTTTCTTTGGGGCATTTTGATTTTGTTTTTATTTTTTTTGCAATGTGATTTGGATATAAATTCCTAGACGGCAGCTCAAATGGTGAGAGGGTTTTTCTGAAGTAAACTGGAAAGGGACTGAGGGGGTTTCCAGAGCCTTGGTAAACATATTCATGCCTACCTATTACTAGATGGTATAAGTTTAGGGTTTGAGTAAAGCTTGGCTTCGTGTAGACAGCAAGTTTCTTAAGCCTGACTATAAGAAAATGCTCAATGGTGATTTCTGTTACTGTTTCCTCCTCTGCAGTAGTATTAAATGATTTTTTGAAAGCCTGGCTAGCTACATTTTCTTTAAACA
This sequence comes from Alexandromys fortis, assembly GCF_014885135.2. Taxonomy (NCBI): domain Eukaryota; kingdom Metazoa; phylum Chordata; class Mammalia; order Rodentia; family Cricetidae; genus Alexandromys; species Alexandromys fortis. The sequence continues at coordinate 2,203,465 of NW_026067940.1, read as the reverse complement.
TTTTAAGTCACAAGAGGTCTTGGGTCTAATACTCTCATATCTTAGGCTTATAATAAAATTTATATGTTCTTTTCTAAATTATAAAAAGGCGGAGGTACTGGGAATGCATCTGTCAGCAATGATGTGACCTCTGCAGACTTTTTTTTTATTTTTTAATTTTATGTGTATGAGGGTTTTTTGCCTAAATGGGTGTATGTATGTGTACCGTGTTCTTGCCTGGTGGCCTCTGGTTGTGAGCCACCATGTGAGTACTGGGAATTGAACTCAGGTCCTCCTCAGGAGCAAGTCATGCTCCTAAGAGCTGACCCATCTCTCCAGCCCTAAGCTACTGTATACTTGATCGTCACCATGGCTGCGATTATCTGCACTATCCTGTAAACAACCCGTGACCCACGCTCCTGTAAGCAACCCTCAGCAAACTCAATAGGCCACAAAATTAAACAAAACAAACAAACAAAACACGTGAAAGTGAAGGGGGTTAGAAAGAGGAAAGGGAGCCGCAGACTGGGAGGAGGAGAGAAGATAATGAAGGGTGGGAGTATGGATGATCAAAATACTTACACGTATGAGGAGATCATAATGAAACCCTGATGCCTCTTAGTAATAGGGCAGGTGAGATGGTTCAGGGGGTTGGCAAACCTGGCCGCTTGAGCTGGTTTTCAGGACCCACATGGTGGAAACAGAGACCCAAGCCTGCCAGTGGTCCTTTGACCTCCACACAAGTGTCGTGGCTAAGGAACACAAACTCACTCTCATTCGCTCCGATAATCAATGTAATATTAACAATAGAAGTACACTACAAAAGAACAAAATCTAGATTTTAAAACTATATCAGATATTGAAATTTCACCTTTTGAGAAACATATACTTAGGCCTTTTGTGAATGTTTCTTTTTTCAAGGCCTCATTTATTTATTTTACAATATAAATTTACATTTTATAATATATATTTTTTATTTATTATTTTTGGGGAGGTTGATTTTTCGAGATAGGTTTCTCTGTGTGGCCCTGGCTGTCCTGGAACTCTCCCTATAGACCAGGCTGTCTTCTAACTCACAGAGATCCACCTGCCTCTACCTCCCAAGGACTGGGAGTAAAGGGGTGCGCCACCACCGCCAGTCCTATTTGTTACTCTTAAAGAGATGGCTCAGTGGTTAAGAGCATTGCCTGCTCTTCCAAAGGTCCTGAGTTCAATTCCCAGCAACCACATGGTAGCTCACAACCATCTGAAATGAGATCTGATGTCCTCTTCTGGCCTACAGGCAGACACACAGACAGAATATTGTATACATAATAAATAAATATTAAAAAAAAGACTTACTTTTGACTGAACTCAGACTCTGAAGTAGAAGCTCCCAGCGAGGTCAGCCGCTGTCTCTTGCAGTCTGCTCCTGGGTTTTATTGTTCAGTTTTGGTTTTGTACTTTCGGCTTCCTTTGTTCTCTTGGCCAAAAGTTTAGAATATTCTGCAGCCGCCTGGCTTTCCTTCGCTGCTCACTGTTTCCTCAGAGCAATACTTAGGCGTTTGTGCCGCAGGCCACAAGGAGTAGCAAAACGCCGAAATCTCGGGTGCTTTGGGATTCTTTCTTTGTTTAAGGGCTTTCTGACTGTGTACTGTTGGACATCATTCTTTAGGGAGACTGATAAACTTTTGATTCTCCTTGCTCTTTCATGCTCCGGCCATGGAGACTCGGTAGTATCTATCAGTTCAGGAATATCCTTCTCTCCTAATGGCTGAGCCAGCTCTCCAGTCCCTTCTCCCCTTTCTCATTTTAGTGGGTTTTTTTTGTTTTTTTTTTTTTTTTTTCACAATAACCAAGTTAAGGGCGCTCAGATTGGCATCCACAAGGCATCCTGCAGAGACCTGTGCTTCCTCGCCTGGTCGCATTGGTGTAAATATCTCTATAGAGGCACACGAAGTCAATTTATTTGTATGTGTGTTTATTTATTTAGAGACATGGTCTTGCTATGGATCTCCACGCACACACACAATAAGTAAATAAAAATGTAAAGAATGTGTTTCTAATTTTACAATCCAGACATCACCACTGCTATCAGTCTGCTTTTCTTCGTTGTTATGAAACACCTAAGACAGCTAATTTACTAGGAGGAAACGGGCTGGAGAGATGGCTCAGTGGTTACGAGCATTGGCTGTTCTTCCAGAGGTCCTGGGTTCAATACCCAGCAACCACAATACAGCTCACGACTGTCTGCAACCCCTTTCCAGGGGATCTGACACCCTCACACAGACATGCATGCAAGCAAAACACGAACACACGCAAAATAAATGAGGAGGAGAACTGACTTCCATGGTCCAGTCCTCTTTCCTTTTGTGGCGGGAACAGATGCCAGAGCAAAATCTACCCATCTGGTGTTTGGAGAAGGGGGATGGGGTCCTCATATCTCCTTCAACAGTCCCCAGTCCCCCAGTGAGTCTTGTCTCCCCATCCCAACCATGCCACATGCCTTTAACATGTGAGCCGTTGGGAGATATTTTGTCAACCTTTCTTGTCTTTTATTCATACTTAAAATATACATATTCTTCTTAAAAGGGGGATGGAGTTTAAATTGTACCTACCTGTGTTTTGTAGCTTATTTTTAAAAAGCCCAATACATTATGAACTTATTTGCATTGTTATTAAATTTGTAATTTTTCTCCAGTTGATTTGTCTCTAATGTCCAGAATGTATTGGTTGGCCTAATGGAAAATTCTAGGAAAATCATAAAAATAAACTTAAGAGTATAAGGAAGTGATTTTTGGAATAATATCACTATCATTGGTTGTCTCAAGACTGGTCTGTATCAGCCTTTGTGAACCTTCTGGTTGAGAACATCCTAGACTCTAATCTGTCTTCCTGATGTAGGCAGACTTGAAACAGAACCCACAGAGGACTAGACAAGTTCAGATGGGAAACCATTATAATTCTGTTACTGCCATCTACGATTGTATTAGAATCTTAGCAGTTGTATCATGTCATGGTGTTATGTACAATGAACATTCAATTAGAAAAACTATAGCTGCATATCTCCGTGGGTGGGGTGTAGAGATGCTTGTCTTTAATCCCAGTACTCAGGAGGCAGAGACAAATGGATCCCTGTGAGTTCAAGACTAGCAGACTCTACATAGTAAGTCCCAGACCAGCCAGAGCTACATAATGCTTCCCAAATTATATATATACATACATATATATACAATATAATTATATAATATAATTACAATTATATATAATATAAAAGTTCAATTCCCAAAACCCACATAGCAACTCACAACCGTCATAGCTCCAGTTCCAGAGGGTCTGACGCTCTCTTCTGGCCTTGGAAGGCACTATACACATAGTAATAGACATACATCCAGGCAAATAAACACATAAATTGTAGATGTCTATAACTGACAAGTCCTCAACCCCAGGCACTTCCAGGCAACAGTTTGCATTTTTTAATTAAAAAAATAAAAGTATCTGTTAAAGAAGAAAACGAAAGACAAAAATTCTGTTATTAGCATTCTTGTACCCATGAACTGAGACTAAGATGTGGTTTTAAAAGGGGTGGGGAGGGGGCTGGAGAGATGGCTCAGAGGTTAAGAGCATTGCCTACTCTTCCAAAGGTCCTGAGTTCAATTCCCAGCAACCACATGGTGGCTCACAACCATCTGTAATGGGGTCTGGTGCCGTATTCTGGCCTGCAGGCATACACACAGACCGAATATTGTATACATAATAAATAAATAAATATTAAAAAAAATAAAAGGGGTAGGGATTGAGAGAAAATTCACAAGCCGGGCTGTGATGGTACACGCTGTTGTAGAATATTATTTTAAGGTGTGTTACTTTTGTTTATGCTCTGGAACATTTGTTTAATGATGCAAAGATGTGTTTGATTAAATAAAATTCACCTGCGTTCAGGCGGTTGCATCAGCAACTAGGTGAGAGGAAGGGGTAGGTGGAGACCGGTTTATAAGGAGGGATGAGGAGAAGCACAAGGGCTCCTGGAGACACACGAGGAGAAGCATGAGCTGCTTGCTGATCAGTCTCCTGGGGAACAGAATTCAACCTCAACCTCAACCTTCGAATCTTGAGTTCTTTAGTGGGGGTAGAGCTAAGGCTCTTGTCCCTCTCTGGACTGACTAGGATAGCCACAGTTGAAAGGGCAGCGACAGTTAAAAAAGAAAACAACAACACACCCCCAATCCCAGCTCCTGGGAGGCAGAGGCAGGCAGATCTCTGAGTTTGAGGCCAGCCTGGTTTATAGAGTGAGCTCCAGGACAGCCAGGGCTACATAAACTCTATCTTGCAAAACCAGAGAGAGAGAAGAGAGAGAGAGAATTCACAGAACAAAGTTTTTTGTTGTTGCTGGTTTTGTGTGTAGGTGGTGATGGTGCCACAGAACACATGTGAAGATCAGAAGACACCTCGGGTGTCGATCCTCACCTTCCATATTGGACGTAAGGTCTCTTTACTGTTTGCTGGTGCATCTGCCAGGCTAGCTGGCCCAAAAACAGTCTTACATGCTGCCACACCCTGCTTGATGACGTTTAGGGGTTCAAACCTGGGTCCTCACACTTAACCCCTAGCCAACTCTCCATCCTCAAAGCAGAGTTCTTGAAAACCAAAACAGCATGTGTGGTAGTTTGACCGCAGTCGGCTTCCATAATCTCATAGGGCGTGGCACTATCAGGAGGTGTGGCCTTGTTGGAGTAGGTGTGGCCTTGTTGGGGGAAGTGTGCCACTGTGGAGGTGGGCTTTGAGGTCTCACGTGTGTTCAAGACACCACCCAGTGTCACAGGGCACTTCCTGTTGCCTTCTGATGCAGATGAAGCCAGCACCACGTCTGTCCGGCACACAGCCATGCTCCCAGCCGTGATATGGGCTGAACCTCTGAACTGTGAGTGAGCTATCACAATTAAATGTTTTCTTTTTAAAAGTCACCGTGGTCCTGGTGTCAGCAACAGAAACCCTAACTAAGACAATATCACATGATACATTTCAAAATGGGTAACTGGCTGTGGTGACCAATAGCCTCCCCGCTGAAAGACGATACATCCCAGCTCTCCCTGTGACTGTGGAAATCACTTCTGACCCTTTAAGAGGTCGAATCCCATCTTCTGTGGCATTTTGCCAGTCTGCTCACACAGGTGACAAAATGCCTCCTTGCTGTGAATACACATGGTCAGACTAAGCCTCTCTTTCTTTTTGCCTTCTGTCTTTCTGCCGTGGCAGAAATAATAATAATAATTTAATAATAATAATAGTCTAATATATGCTGAAGGCCACCCGTGGACAAACCTTCCTGGCTCTCATATATTCAGTAAGGCCTGGTAGGCCCACCCCCCACCCCCGTTCTCGTCTCGGGAGTCTTATCTTTTTACTTTCTGTCTGTCTCTGCCCTTTCTCACCTATTATCTCCCAGACACAATCTGACCTTCAGTCTGCTAGGCAGAAGGCCAAGCTGCAGTTCCACCAGAATGCGCCTTAATGCATCAATGTAGCAAAATGCTGGAACAAGGTAACCAGTTGGGGTCACCTCCTTACTTTCCTGGTATGCTCACATTTTGAGACTTAGAGGATGTTCTAAGGGACTTCATATTAGCCCCTGTTTTTTTTTTTTTTTTTTTCTCTTAATCCTGGGCCCTGACGTGGGTTCCAAATTCTCCATTCCAAAGTACACACTGTCAGCTGGCTGCAGGGTGATATAAAAATCTACCTTTGAGAGACCTCATAATTGCTCAGCTCTTGATCCAAATCGGGCCTCAGTATACGTTGGACAAATGGCCCCTGCTGGTCCAAATTGAGAACTTTGATTTTTAATACCTAGATTGAATTAAATAACTCCATAAGATGCAATGGTAGTGTGATCCAAGGCCCCTCCCCCATAATCCTCTTCACGGCTTGGCCACTGCCAAGTCTGCTGGGTCTCCACACGTACCTACTCCTAACTGAGATGGCACAGAACTCTTTTGCCTTCTGCTTTTATCCTACTCATGTTCCTGCCTCTCCAAACCTGGAAAATCCTGCTTGGATCTTCAGCAGCTAAGATGCCAAAGCATCCTGAGTTATCTACTCCCATCTGCAGACACACACAAACTGGTCACAGACATGTATGCACACAGAGCACTGGATCCAGTCTTCCAGAGGCTCACACGGCTTTGGGGTTTGAATACTATTTAAAAACTCTTTCATGCTGTTCTACTCTACGGAAAAGGCTGACCCTGGAGCTGGAATTCAGGCCACCTGCTTCAAACCCAAGCATGTTAGTTTAAAAGTTTCCTCGTAAGTCTCTGTCCTGGGTCAGGCTGGTCACCTGACTCTGACAGGAAGGAGAGCAAAACAGAGCAGCTGAGGAACAGACACTTGGCTCTTGAGGGTACCTAAGAAGTGAACTACTTCCCGCAGAGGTTCCAAATGGCAAGGTGTTAGTTATGAACTCCCCCCACCCTTCTTTGGCTTTTGTTTACTATCTTTAAAGCTTTTGCTAAAACTTTAGCATTCTGTATTTTAGGATTTATAAGTTCATTGAGTCTACAGATAATCTTAAATTGCCACGTATGTAACTTGGGTTTAACTCTTGTCCAGGAAAAGGGTATATGCAAGGTGGGCTCACCTAGAAGTAATAATAACCATGGGGTTTGCCATTATCTTGACTGATGACCTAGCAACCACATGACTTGCTGCCCTCTTGGTTGGGGCCTCATCATGATGGAATCAGGCCATGTGACTTTACACCATCTTGGTTAAGTTGACTGCATGGTATAAAATGGTTTGTTTTATTTTGTTTTTCCTACACTAAGGTGGCAACAGAAGGCCCACCAAGTGTTTTAGATAGGAATGGATTTTTGTATGATGATTTGTGTCGCTAGAGTGAAAAATAACAAACGAGGACAAAGCCAGGAGCGAGTTCTATGTAACCTATGTGATGGTTAAGGTTTATAAACTCTTAAAGTTAGAGTAACCTATTCAGGCTTCAGGCTCTCTGTTAATATTGTTAAGGGTTAGCTATTTGGTTAAACCAAGTCATATATTAAAAAAAAAAAAAGACCAGGCAGAGATGGTGCACACCTTTAATCCCAGAACTCAGGAGGCAGAGGCAGGTGGATCTCTATGAGGTCGAGACCAGCCTGGGTTACAGAGTGAGATCCTGGGCAGCCAGGACTACACAGAGAAATCCTGTCTGGAAAAGAAAAAAATGGCTTTAGCTTTTGTCAGTTTAGACCATGTTACATGTAAATTATTACAGATGTCACATGACTGCTTTCTTCTGTCATCTGTTGGTGTTGAGCATATGGAAGGAAAATGCAGAGTTTTTAAAGGTTCTGTTAGTAGAGTTAATTTTAGAAAAACATTCGTCTTTCCCGAGAATAAACTTTGTAAAATGAATCATTTACTTGATGTGGCAATCACCAATTCAGGTTGTAACCTGGGGTATTCTAGAATATTCTAGAGAAAGTGTTCATTGAAGAGGAAGCAAGGTGGTCACTGTCTCTAGGAGTATTTTTAAATTGAAATTAAAAATAATTTCTTTTGGGGGCTAAAACAGAATTAAATTGTCTCTTTACATAGCCTGACAATATAAAATATATTTACTATATATTGGTATAGCAATTTGATGCTAGCAAAAATATGTATTAAGTCATGTTTTCAAATACTAACTATGGCTATTTAATGTAACAGGTTTAATTTTTCATTGTTTTTATTGAGCTATACATTTTTCTCCACTCCCTTCCCTTCCTCCCATGTCCCATGACAATAGGTTTAATTTTTAAAAATTTTACCTTAGCAAATTGCTTATAATAAAAATTGTGTCTTATTTGAAATACTCTGGTTTTGTTCATTAAATAATAGCTGATATTGTTAATATTTGAAACAAATATCAAAGTTTATCATATGTGGAAACAAGGAATATCACTTTCTGTTCAGATTCATTCCTTGAATGCAATTCTGACTTTTTTTTTTTTTTTTTTTTTTTGGTTTTTCAAGACACGCTTTCTCTGTAGCTTTGGGAGCCTGTCCTAGCCTCAAACTCACAGAGATCCGCCTGCCTCTGCCTCTGGAGTGCTGTGATTAAAAGTGTGAGCCTGGCTTAACTGACTTTTTTTTTACACAACTTCTGGGTGCTTATTATTCCTTATGCAGGAGATTGATATGGACAAACAGATAACTGCAGTTACCTTATCCTTCTACAGAACTGATTCATGATCTGGCCAGTTGTATAACTGCCAAGGACTGCTCAGGACTTCAAGCATCCTAGGCAAGAATTGAGCCTCCTTCCCAGGCTGATCAACAGTTATTACAGATTTTAGAGGAAGAAGAAATCACCAAAGAAACAACTGAAGATTGCTTACATACCCACCAAAGAGTATTTAGATCGAAAGGGCCCCCACTGCCCAGAACAATGAATAAAAATTGATTTACATAGTGACCTCATTACACCTGAGAATAATGAGACAGTTTTCAGATAAAAATAAGCAAACAAATAAATTAGAATAAAAGTTTCATAAAAAGCGTCAAGTAGAAGAATTGACAGAATTGTCAGTGGCGGTCCTAAAGGGTAACAGACCACTAAATGCCTTGACACATCTACGGGATGGCAGTTTCTAAACTAGAATTGTGTTCTAGCAATATGTAAAGATATTTTCTGATATGTGGGGTAGCAAGAAGCCATTGTCAAGGAGCTGTTGATGGATATGTTCTACCAAAAAGGGGTAAGTGTCCAGAAAGGAAAGGAGCGGGCCAGTGACATAGGCCAGCATTAGAAAGGGACGTGTGTTTTTTATGTATATGCTGTTGTAGACAGTCCGGAGGTACAATACAGCCTGAACACCAGGATGTAGCGATGTCAGTCCGTTACTTACACACATCAAGGAAGGCATAAAAACTATCAGTCAAGACTTTTTTTTAAAAAGGAAGGACAGTAAGAGAAGAAAACAGGAGCCATCGAGATGGTTCCAGGGGTAAAGGTGCTTGCTGCCCAGCCTGCCAACATGAGTTTGATTCTTGGGATCCCCAGAGTGGAAGGAAAGAACTGACTTTTAGACGGTCGTCCTCTGGCCTCCACACCTGTGTGTGGAGAATTTTTAAAGGGTTGTAAAGAGTGAGAAACAATGGACACGCTACATGGAAACAAATAAAAACCCGTTTCCTCTGAGAAATGGGAAGTAGATAGAGATCTGTGTGTGATTTTTTGTTGTTTTGTTTTTCCCTAGGCCAGGTGGCTTTGAACTTGCTATAAAGCAGAGGATGATCTTTTTTTAAATTGTTTTTATTGAGCTATACATTTTTCTCCACTCCCCTCCCTCCCCTCTCTTCTTTTACCCTCTCCTGTGACCCCCCACACTCCCAATTTACTCAGGAGATCTTGTCTTTTTCTCCTTCCTATGTAGATTAGATCCATGTTTGTCTCTCTTAGGGTCCTCTTTGTTGTCTAGGTTCTCTGGGGTTGTGAATTGTAGGATGGTTTTTCTTTGCTTTATGTCTAAGAGGCACTTGTGAGTGAGTACATATGATATTTGTCTTTCTGGGTCTGGGTTACCTTACTCAGTATGGTTTTCTCTAGATCCATCCATTTACCTGCAAATTTCAAGAACTCATTTTTTACCACTGAGTAGTACTCTATTGTGTAAATGTACCACAATCTACCTCCAGACCCAGCAATACACTTCTGGGTATATACCCAAAATGTTGCTCCATTGTACCGCAAGGATGCGTACTCAAGTATGTTCCTAGCAGCATTATTTGTGATAGTCAGAACCTGAAAGCAACCTAGATGCCCTTCAGCCATAGAATGGATAAAGAGGATCTTATCATTCCATCCCCTTCGGATCCCCCAGTCTCCTCCTCCAGTGCTAGGGTTGCAGGCACATCTCCAGCCCAATCCATGCTATTTTTTCCAATAAAGATCTTGCAGAACTATCAAGCATGTGAACCATGTACTTTTGTAATTTTTGTTTGTTTGTTTTGTTTTTTCAAGACAGGGTTTCTCCGCGTAACAGTCCTGGCTGTCTTGGAACTGCTTGGTAGACCAGGCTGGCCTCAAACTCACTGAGATCCACCTGCCTCTGCCTCCCAAATGCCATGATTAAAGGCGTGCGCCACCACCACCCAGCTGTACTTTTGTAAATTTAATAAGAATAAACATAAAAGTCAACGTAAATAATGTCATCACTCAGATGGATCTAGGCATGGCTGACATGTACGTATCCTAGAGACTGTCTCTTACAATAGATGTTGGGTATCTCAAGCCTGTGGTGAATGTCATCATACTTAAAAATCCTGTCAAATGCCTATTGTGGGAGACAGGGTACACACAAGTGTATTTCTGAGCATTTTGAAGCTAACTAGACTTGTAATATCTCACAGCAATAACAGAAGAAAGTATTTCAGCCTGAAGGATTCCAATCTGAAGACTGTATTCCGGAGGAGAGCTAACAGTGTCAGTTACAAAGGCTGTCTCGAGTAAGCTCATCATAGCCTGACGGAAACCGTTATTTTATGTCCTTTTAAACGAGAAGTTCCTCTGACGACTCGGTCCGTGCATTTGATGCCTCTTACCAAGCCAATAGGACCAGCAGCTTCTGAACTCAGGCACTCAGAGGCAGGACGTACATCAACACCTAAAGGCCAATACTTAGTCATTCAGTGTAACTGTTACTTAATTTAACTCCAAAGTAAAACAGAGAGAAGACTCCAACAAAAGCCTTTTTCTTTTCCTTGGGACTGGATGTTCTTTCTCCTGCTGTAAGCAGTGATATTATACTACAACTTTTGGAAGAGAGTGACTAAGAGCCTGGGATTTGAGACAATTTAGTTCCTATTTATGGTGTAGAGAGGTGAAGGCTTTACACTGCAGAAATCTCCATTCTCCACAGCTGCTCACAGTGAAACAAAACAGACTGAGCTGGAGGGGGCCTGCTGCTTCTGTAGACCGATTCACTCTTCAGAGGTTTTTGGTTGAGTCTTCAAATTTGTTGTAGCCACGCATGGTGGCCCTTAGTCCCAGCAGAAGCAGGTGGATTTCTGTGAGTTGCAGGCCAGCCTGGTCTATTTAGCAAGTTCTAGACTAGCTAGGACTACAGCAGATCAAGATCATTGGCAGATGTAGTGTATTTAATATATATTCAATTAGCCTCCCCCACCCCACCATTTTTTTAAGGGTCCTGTTCTGCAGCCTAGACTAGCCAGGAATGTGGAGTATGCCATCTTCCTGCCTCAGCCTTTCTACCTGGGAGTATTAAGATTGCAGGCATGAGCTACGGCTGTGGGTCAGTTTTATCTTTTAAGGATGGACCAAAGGCTGGCAAGCTAGCTCGGCAGTTAAGAATGCTTGCTGCTTTTCCAGAGGACCCAAGCTGAGCTCCTGTTACCCACGGAAGATGGCTCACAATTGCCGCTAAGGTCAGCTCAAGTTCTGGCATCCATAGGCACCCTCACACAGATGGCATACACACATACACAAATACCAAAATTTTAAATTTAATTTTTAAAAGGGATAGCTCAGATGGAACTTTAAATTCATCTCTTGAGTCTGTGTTCCTATCCCACATCTCAGTAGTTTGTGAATGCATTTAAGAGCAAGTTTGGTGCCGGGTATGGCAGGTACTGCAGATCCTCTGGGTTTGGTACAACAGTCTGAAGACCAGAATTCCAAGTCAAATTACCCAGGCCGCTTATGCTGGATGAGTGTGTGTAAGGGGAGGGGGGAGAGGATGTCCGCCCAGTTTAGCAGGGGGCTTTGTCCCTCCAGAGTCCACTGTTTCACAAGTCAGTAATGACTATGGTGAGGTATGAAATAGGCTTTCTCTGGTTCTTGCAGTTTTCAATAGGCCACAGCAACTACTTAGTGGATATTTGTTTACTGCCATTTATGTGAGTCCACAGCCATGTCAGGTGATGAGCGTCTTTCCAGTCCCCATCAGCCACTTGTCTCTCCTGTGTTGTTGCTGGTGACGAAATGGCAAACGTGGCTGTGTTCCTTCACTTCTGTATGTAACGAGAAGCTAACAGCGCTGGTCTTCTGGGAAGTACTCGGAGACAACAGCTTGTGAGCTGCTGCAATGTTCAGATACTTCATCAACACTCTGGTAAATGAGTAATGATGCCCTTCTAACTGCCGGGGAGGGTCTGGGTTTATAATGGACATGCTTCATCAATAAGTAGCAGGGGGCGGTGTGTGTGTGTGTGTGTGTGTGTGTGTATGTGTGTGTGTGTGTGTGTGTGTGTGCGCGCGCGCGCAGAGAGTGCTCACAGATGACCTGAGTTTGGTTCTCAGAGAAGCCACTCGGGACGACTCACGACCACCTGTAACTCCAGCTCCAGGGGATCCAAGCCCTTCATCTGGCTTCTGACTCTGTCCAGAATCTAGACCCATTGAACGTGTGTAGCATTCACTCACACAGAAACACACAAGTAAAAATAATTAAAATAAACCTTAAGAAATAAAATAGTAATTAGCAGAGGAGCTATCCTGAGTAAGTCAGATGTCTTAGAAATGGGTGTTTGTGGGATAGATATCAAGAATAAAAACAGAGGAAAGGTGTTTCCTTGCTTTTGCCATGGAGTAGCAATGGTTAAGCACTCTATTCTGTCCAGTATTTCCTGTGTAATTTTATTCGGTTTTGGTGGTTGTGATAAATTATCCCTGTGGTCCTACAACTTGAAGGTAATTGCATTAGAGGATCTCTCCTGATCCTCGCCTCCACCTCCCGAGAACTGGGATTACAGATGTGGACACCAGAGCTGGCCAACTGGATCTCCTCCTGTGTAGCTGAAAGAACACTTTGGGGTCTCTTTTCTTCACTTGTGCATACAGGTAGGGTCCCCCATGGTCAAAACATTCCATGAATATTTGTTTTTAATGTCTGCATAGTGTTACATCATCATACCAATATATGCTACTTTCCTTAACTTTTTCCTTTATTCAGTCAGGACTTTTTCCTGTCTTTTTTTACACCAGACCCCATAAATTGGCCATTTTATTTTAAAAAAGACTTATTTATTATGTATACAGTGTTCTGCCTGTATGCTTGGACACCAGAAAAGAGCACTCATTGTAGATGGTTGTGAGGCTCCATGTGGCTGCTGGGAATTGAACTCAGGTCCTCTGGAAGAACACCTAGTGCTCTTAACCTCTGAGCCATCTCTCCAGCATCTCCTCATATTATTTTGTATCTCTGGCATAAGAGCGGTCTTTTTACAGGATGGGGGTATATATAGTTTATTTAATGGTAAGGGGATATGGAGTGGAGAGAGAGAAGGGTGGAGAGAAGGCATCGAGAGATCTCATTAATCAGTGATTTTTACCTTTTGCTTTAAAATTACACTTATTTATTGATTGAGAGGGGTGCAGAGGTTAAAGGTCAACTTGCATGCATCAGTCTTTTCCTCTCCCCAGGTGGGTCCTGGGGCTCGAACCCAGGTCGGCAGGGTTGGGAGGCAGGCTCCTTTATCACTGAGTCATCTCACTGGCCCTCTTTTCTCCTTTAATAAGATTCAGAATTGCAAGCATCTGGGGACCCTTCACCACTTCAACTTCGTGCTTCCTTGATGTTCGTCCTGCTGTCTTCAATTCTGACAAATGCACTTATTTCAATCTGTGAGTCCTGGGGGTAGAACCCCAACCCTCGGATGCCTTCTGTCTTCCCTCCTCCCTGCCCTCGCTGTAGATGGCGGCGGGAAGAGAGGCAGCCATCTTGTGTGGCCCTCCTTTTCTAACCGTGAGACTGGCTGACTGATAGACTTGTAAACAAGTCAGAGCCTCTCTCAAGGGCTCACTCCCTGGACTGTAGAGATCGGGCTGCTGGGAGCCTGGTGAGCAGAATGGAGCCAGGTGCTCCTCAAGAGCTGAATTAGAAAAGCTATTTTATCTCATGGGGACCAGGGACCATAAGAGCTGCTTCTCTGGGGCACATACATCTCCCTAAGAGAACAAAAGAGAAGCAGCTGGGAGTGTTTGTTCTGTCCCCTCCCGGCCATCCTGAGAATTAATTGTGCAATTATTTATTCAACTCTGATAGCTAGCCCAGTATTCTTTTGGCAAGTCTCTTATTTGTCAATATATTACAGTATATTTTGAAATCCTTATAACTTAGTCTTATAAAGTGGCAATACCCTAAATCACATATGGCAAATCACTGTAATTTAGAATAATAAAGCAGCTGGGTGGTGGTGATGCATGCCTTTAATTCTAGCACTTAGGCAGTGGCAGGTGGATCTCTGTGAGTTCCAGGCCAGCCTGGTCTATACATCAAGTTCCAGGACAGCTAGGGCTACACAAAGAAAACCTGTCTCCCAAACAAAGCAGAACAAAAAAACATCCAACCAACCAACCAAACAAACAAAAACCCAACCAAACAAAAAGCCACTATAGCTGAGCAAGTTCACTCGGCCACCCAGGAGCATCTTAAATTTGAGGCTAGCCTCGACTACATGGTGATACCCTATCTCAAGACACAAAACATCTGGGCTAATAGCAGAATGCTTCTCTAGCATGCATTAAGGCCCTGAGTTCTATCCTCAGTAAGAAAAATTTTAAATCAGCCAACAGACAATAGCAGCAAAAAGCAGATTCCTAAGACCAACCAAGGAAAGGCTGACGGCACGATTTCTCTAGCGCTGTTTCTTCCATTTAGCAAAACAGTGTGATCTCACAAAATGATCTCTATGATAGGTCTTTAGTAACTTTAATTTTTTTTTTGTTTTGTTTTGAGACAGTTTCTCTGTGTAATAGTTCTAGCTGTCCTGGAAGTCACTCTGTAGACCAGGCTGGCCTCGAACTTACATAGATCTGTCTGCTTCTGCCTCCCAAGCACTGGTATTAAACCACCACCCGGCTTTACTTTTTTTTTTAGTTACAGAATGAGGGACTGCTATGTGTACATCTGATTGTTAACTTCTATTTACCTTGCTTTGATAAGTAATGTCAAACGTAAACCATTTGTCTGAGAGAGTCATATTGAACTGACCGCCACACCGCTCACTGCAAAGTCACGGGGGAAACGGGTGTTGGGAGAAAGACTTGACCAAAGACCACACTTGATTTAACTAAATCAACATTTCTTACTCTGCTGCGGACAAGTCAAGGCCACCGCAGATCTATAGCTTTGTTAGTTTGCTCCTCTGGGGAGAGGTTTTGATCTACAGAGCCCACTCAATACTCGGGGCACTGCTCTCAGACTATTGCCCCACCGTGCTTCTATAACTCATGTGACCAAGGTCACCAGCAGCAACCCGGAAATGGCAAGAGGTGGAGGCTAGGGCACCCATCACACTCGGTCAAATCCTGGGGCTGTCGCTTTCCAGCTTGGAGGCTTAACTCTGAGCTATGCTTCGGTTTCTGTGGTGTACGGTCCTGCACCCCGGGTGTGAGAGAGGTGAGGTGTAGGTGACCGGAGCGACACCATATTAGACGTTGCTACTCACCAGAACATTAGATCCTTCAAGGGCAAGGTCAGTGTCTCGTTCATAACTCTGTCTCTAGTGTCTTGACATATAGTAGCTACTCAAATATAAATAGAACGAATTGCTAAGTCAGAACCCAGTGGCGTTTTCAGGTCCTTTAGTATTTGATCTTACCGTGACAACCTATCAGTCATCCATGCAGCACTTACCTCATCCCAACTGCTGAAAAGTTCCAAGCACTTCACAAATGCAATTTACTTAATTTCCATACCAACTCTGAGTGATAGGTGCAATCATCATGTACCTTTTACGGATGATGAGATGCAGGACAAAAAAATTTCGCTAACTTTCCCAAGCTTACGTGGCTGAGCTTCAGTTACTCCTGGAACCCAGGAAGCTGATGCAGAGTCTAAGGCTTGAACCTCTGTGTGCTTCCAAGCATTTCCTTCTGGTGACCTCTCTCAGTTGTTTCCATGCAAAACCAAACAATGGTTGTATTTATAAATAGGAATATTTTGAGACACGGTCTCTCCCAATAGCCCCGTCTGACCTGGAGCTTCCTATGTAAACCAACCCGCACCTTATGGAGGCATTTTCTCAGCTGAGTTGCCCTCCTCTTGGATGACCCTAACTTGTGTCAAGTTGACTTTAAAAACCAGCCAGCACGCCCTCCAAGAAACATGCATGCTTTTCTACTTAATTCTCTGGGAAAACAGTACCCCTACTCAGCATATAATAGAAGCCAGAAATCCCAGCATCCCCTGAACCTCGGCTCTGTCCTAATTGCTCCCCGGCATCCATGTCTGGCACACAGTTCCTAAACACTCAAACCCCCACAACCGTGTACTTAGTTCTGATTCTCTGACAGCTGTACCGCCTAAACGGGTCACTTTGGGTCTAACCTGGGCCACCTCTGTTCACCTCCACTGCTCGTTGTCTGCTGTTTATTCCCACGGTGCTTCTAAAGTGCATGATTGCCACCCGGCTACATGCTCAACCCCCCGTTTTCTATTCATCTTTTAAATTTTATCATATCACTTTCTCAGCTAAAATTCTTTAATGACTCACACTCTCTTCTTAAAGAAGAAGAGCTGAACTTCTTACTTGACATGCAAGACCTTCGTAACCCGATCCTTCCCGCTCTCCCGTTTTACCTCCTTCCCTTCTCTCTTCCAAACTTTGTGCTCTGGCAGTCCCGAGCTCCCGGCAGGTGGCAGATGCAGGTCCCCTCCATCCTGTGCTCATGGAGACTCTTTCTCTGTAATCTTCTTCCCCGGGTGCCTCTCTCAACACCACCTCCACTTTCAACAATCAGATCTTCAGAAACAGTTATATCACACGCTCACCACAAAGGAGGCAGAAGCTCACTAGATTTAACTTCCTTCGTACAACCCACTCTTTCCCCCTGGAAAGACTGATGTGTGGATCACTATGACTAGCTCCCGTAAGCGTGTGTGTGTGTGTGTGTGTGTGTGTGTGTGTTGCATGAGCGTGTGGGCGTGTGCACAGGCACGTGGAAGCTGGGGAGGGTTCGAGGGTCTTCCTCTGTCGCTCTCCACCTTGTCGCCTTGACACAGGGCTTCTCACTGCGCTGGAAGCTGGCCGTTTTGACTAGACTGTCTGGCCATGGAACTCTCAAGATTTGCAGGTCTCCACTGTCCCTGAAGCCTTAGCGCTGGGGTTGTAGGCACATGTAGTCATGCCTGGCTTTCTGTATAGGTGCTAGAAACTCAGACTCGGGTCTTCCTGGTTCCAGAGCCAATGCTCTTGCCTTCAGAGCCAGCTCCCCAGCTCTAAGTCTTTTCATCCACCAGTTAGAAGAGTGCTTGCCTATCATCCTTAATGCTCCTATCATCCCCCAGTACCCTTAAAACCAGGAGTAGTGATGAATGTCTGTGATCCCAGCACTCAGGAGGCCGAGGCAGGAGTGTGTAGACACGTGCATGCATACACACACACACACACACACACACACACGAGGCAAGGGAGGCTTTTTCTTGATTACTATTATCTTGTATAGTGACTACAATAAATTTTAACAAGTGGAACTATTCAAAGTCAACGTATTTTTAAATGGGTTTATTGTATGTATATTTTATAGAGATATACATATATAATGATAAAATTCCTGATAGTTATTCTGTGTCTTTCTCCAGACCTCTGGTTTCCTTCAGATTTTATTTTTAACTGTCCTATGATATGTGTGTGGTGCCTGTTTAAACATAGTTTCACATCCTGGTTTCAATTACTCACAGTTGACCCTGGTCCAAAAATATTAATAAAAAGTTCCAAAAATAATTCACGAATTTCCAGTCGTGTGCTATTCTATGTAGTGTGATGAAACCATTATTATCATCATCAACATCAACATCATTATTATTTTATGCATATGGGTGTTTAGCCTGCACATGTGTCTGTTTACCACATGTGTGTCTGGTGCTCTTAGACTTCAGAGAGGGTGTCATATCTCCTGAACTGAAATTACAGATGGTTGGGAGCTGCCATGTGGGAATCAAACCATGATCCTCTGTGGAAGAGTAGCCAGTGCTCTGAATTGCTGAGCCACCTGTCCAGTCCCAGTGTGATGAAATACCTTGAGCCATTCCGTCCTAGATGTGATATTCCTCCTTGGTCCAACAAGTCCATATGGTATGCTCCACCCACCTTGTGAATCACTTGGCTCTCCCGGTAGTCAGGTCCTGGTATTGCATTCTGCAGGGGAGCTCCTTAAGCAAGGAGAGTATTTTGGGACCAGTGTCCCATGACTGCTAAGACATAACATATTCAGATCCCTATCCAGGTACAGATCCTGCCTTCTGAATTTAGGGGAGCAAGAAACAAAGCATGAGATGCGCTTGTCCTTAGATTGTTTACAGTGGTCTCTTTAGTTTTCCTGGCTTGTTTGTTTCTGGCTTGCCTCCTCCCTTCTTGTACTTCCCACTAGGAAGCCAGTGGCCCTCTGGTGAGCATCTTTGTGTAGCCTTCCCCTGCTTACCCTCTTAGATCTGGAGTGAGAAAAGGACGTGGTTTTGTTTTATAAAGGTGAGTACAGAGGGTCCCAAAATGCCTGAAGACCTGAGCTTAATCCCTGTAACCCACACAGGAGAGAAGAGACTCCCAGGAGTTGACCTCTGACCTCCACACGTGCACCCTGATGACCCCCCCACAATAGCTAAATGAGAACATATACCATCCTTGTCTCTTCCTTTGATTTATCTTTTTCATTTAACATTACGTAGTTAATAAACACAGCTGTAACCCATTGTGCTAGCTGGGATGTTCCCAGGGATGGAGGTAGCACAATTTATTCACCCATCCCTTTGTTGCGGGGCATTTAAAGGTCTAGTTTTCTGCCTCTGTTCCCAGAGCTTCAAGGAAACACTCCAAATGTACAGACTTGTACACTGATGTCCTTGTTCCCATCAGATGAGGCCCCCAACAGGAACTACTTATAGAAAGTAGGTTGGAACATGATTTATTTAAAAGATAAAAAAGAATAAAGAGATACTGCACAGTCAAAGAAATTCAGTAAATGATCCTGGGTGTGGTAGAACAGGCTGATAATCCCTGTACTTGCTAGATGAGGCAAGGAGAAGGATGGTAAGATCAAGCCGATCCTAAGGTCAGACATTGTCTCAAAAACAAACAAAACAACTCAAAGAAATTCAGAAAATGATGATAATATCTGACTGTGTGGGTACCTAGCAGTCTTTGATGGGAAGTGTTTCCTAGCAACTGGAAGGTACACATCACTGAACGAGGATTCATAAGCAAAGAACAGAAGACAGAACCTGGCTCATAGCTTAAGAGTCACTCTTACAAAGCATGTTTCCTGTTTTGCTTGCTAGATTGGAAGGAAAGCCGGGTTATTTGAAGCATTAGTGGCCGTTGAGCCCCTGACCCTGTGAACTACGCCGACTTTGAGGTGACTCAGCTCATGTGGAAGGGGACCTGGGAACTCAAAGCCAGCCAGTGAAGGCAGAGCTGCAGTGGGGAGAGTGTTTGCTAAAACAGAAGCTAAGCTGGCTGTGGTAGCGTGATCCTAGCATTCGGCAAGCAGAGGCAAGAGGCAGTAAGACTGCGAGCTCCAGGCTAGCCTGGACTACATGGTAAGAGTCTGCCTCAGCAGGTCAAGAGTTGGACTAATGCAGAGGACGGAACTTGCTGAGTGCGTTTGAGGGCCTAGAGGGCACAATGGGAAAAAACAAACAAGCGAAAACAAAACAAAAAACCTGCAAATGCTTTTCTTTCCTCCAATTAAAAATATTATTTATGGAACAGGACCTTGCAGGGCTATACTTTCTTATGTAACCAAGGTTATACACAGCTTGGGAACCTCCAGCCCCCTCTGAATGTTGGGATTATAGGCATGAGCCAATACATCCAGCTATAATATCCTTTTGGTAAACCTGATATTTATTTATTTATGTTTTATGTTTTATAATTTTTATTTTATTTTGAGACAGAATCTCATGTAGCCAAAGCTGGCCTCAAAGAATAGCCTTAGCTTCTGGTCCTCTTGCCTCCATCTCCCGAGTGCTGGAATTACAAGCCTGTTCCATCACATCTGGTCTTGTGAGGTGCTGGAGGTCAAATCCAGGGCTTTGTCCGTGTTCACTGTACTGACTCAGCTACACCCCCAACTCCACAAACCTAAATTTTAAGGGTCCCACCAATTGCATTCCTTTGAAGCTGGTGACTTAAAACCGTGGACGGGTCTATTTAAGGCACGGAAAGAGCCTTACATAAGGAGGCAAAGGCTCTGCCAACCTGTCAGTGTTGTGATACCTGGAGCGAGCCTCAAAGCCTCCTCCTTTCATAAATTAAGTTAGCAGTGCTTGTGCCGCCCACTTGGCAGTATGGTAGTTAGGAGTAACAAACAGAATTATGTAAATCCAAGTGCAAGGAGAAAGCTATCCATACATTAGCATTATTTATGTTACACACTGAACACACGCAGGGCCACCACCCTGTTGTTTGTGTCGCCCAGAAAGAATGTCTTATCACTTCAGAGATACTGGTTTTGCAATAGTCCTGAAATGGACCACAGAAGCACAGGGAAATAAAGAAAAATAAAATCACAGACTCCCATGAGTCACTGACTATTACAGCCGTGGCCCAGCAGCCTTCTGCAACCGTGAAAACAAGAACAGAGCTGCCTGGCTTCCCAGCGCGTCACAGCTAAGTGAGAAAGAGACGGTGTGTTTTTCCCCTTTCCCTTACAGCGCTATATTTAGCGCCTGTACAGTATCAGATGGCTCCTACTCACAAGGTACACACCTGCTCACAGGAATCTGGCTACACTTTGGGTGCTTCCTGTCACTCAATTCTTGTCACTAAAATGCCGAGGGAACTAGTAAATCTATAGGTTAATGCATTTAATAAGTTATTTATGTCTTGGCACATCTGGACACTGGATGGACACACTATTGGATTTCCTGGCAGGAGGCACTCTTCAGGTGTGAGGGCTCTTTCACCCTGGAAATGTGGCACTGTATTGTAAGACACAATGTTGGTGGGGGAATTTGAGAGATCTCAGTGCCAGTTTAGATGGCAGTTGGTTCCCTCCAGCTGTTCTTAAAGGTATTTTTCTCTGCCAGGTGAAAATGCAGCTAATCACTATGACTCCAGATGCTGATGTCCAGATGTTCCTGTTTGGTTCCATCCACGGAGAAGAGATGCGTTTGCAGCACTGGGGTTTATGAAATCTGCACAGTTAGATGTCAGCACACAACCGGAACTCCAGGAGCTGCTAACGTTGTGGGGAACATTCCGCCTGTGTGGGGACTACACACAGATGAGGACTATTTTCAGTGTTACACTGCCCCACTGCCATAACAGCATCAGGGAGATGCCTCAAGAGAGCCGCAGAACCCCTGGCGTGAATTTCAGACTTGTTGGCGGTCTGTCGAAGTCACAGATGGGGTCTTCTCGGAATGTGTAGTCTGTCGAGTGGAAGAATAGCCAAAGAGAAAAAGAAAAGCTGAGATTGGAACTTCCTGTATTCAAAATCCATTTTCAGTTTACATCCTGTTTTCAAAGAGGAGAGGGTTAACTACATTACGATTTA
Organism: Alexandromys fortis; assembly: GCF_014885135.2. Taxonomy (NCBI): domain Eukaryota; kingdom Metazoa; phylum Chordata; class Mammalia; order Rodentia; family Cricetidae; genus Alexandromys; species Alexandromys fortis. The sequence continues at coordinate 2,182,011 of NW_026067940.1, read as the reverse complement.
AAACAGGTAACAGAGACAGAGCGCAGTGAAGAACTCTGGGCTGTCCTCATATTCTGCCCAGTTTACCAGGACATGAGGGAAAACATGATCTTCTCTTAACCCTTCCTTTAGAAAAAAACTAACCTTAAAAAATTACATATAAGCCGGGCAGTGGCGGTGCATGCCTTTAATCCGAGCACTCAGGAGGCAGAGGTAGGTGGATCTCTGTGAATTTGAGGCCAGCCTGGACTACAGGTGCTAGTTCCAGGACAAGCTTCAAAGCTACAGAGAAACCCTATCCCGAAAAACCAAAAAAAACAAAAAAAAAAAACAACAAAAAAAAAACACCATAAATTATATGAATGGTCATAGAAGAATTATTTGATTTTCAAACTATAGATTTTATCTAAACAGCTGAGTTTCTAATTCAGACATCATCATGTGGATTATGTAACATCCAAGAAGATTGGTTTGACTGAGAAATTAATTTGCTGCACAAAGAAAAATAGTCCTACTTCATCAATAAAATTTGAGTGACCTGGGCCTAGTGACTTGACTCAGTGGATAAAGATTCTTGGTCATAAGCCCGACGACCTGAGACTGACTCATAAAAGCCACGTGGTACAAGGAGAGAACTGCCTCCAGCTGTCACATCACATGCCACTGTGGCACACACATACCCAGTAAAATATGTGTATACACACACACTCATATACATATGATTGCAAAGGGAATTAATGGTGGAAGACAGGTTACTAGCTAGTGCGCCTTTACCTGCAGAACCATCTTGCTTGCAGATTAGTTTTGTTCACCTTTATAGATTAAAATGTTTAGGTTTTTTGTCTGGTTTGAGACAGTTTCACTGCACAGTGCTAGCAGGCCTTGGACTCACTATGCAGCCTACCTTTGAACTCACAGAGATCTGCCTGTCTCTGTGTCCTCAGTGCTGTGGTTAAAGGCGTGCACCACAACTCCTGGCCTGAGAGTTTCAGGTGATATTTAGACACGCATGGTGAAGCATGTCTTCCTTTAATCCCAGCACTCAGAAGACAGAGGCAGGCGGATCTCTGTGAGTTCTAGAACAATCTGGACTACATAGAGAAATCTTGTCTCAAACAAATGAAATCTTTTTAAAATTTAAGTGTTATTTTAAAAAGTATTCATACTTCTGGGTGTGATTTCAGTGCTTGGGAGGCAGATGCAGAAAGAACAGGAGTTTTAGGCCAGCCTTGACTATACAATGAGACTGTTTCAAAACAGACAGACAATTCACACTGATGGTCTTCTTTGGAGGATTTATTCACCTCAAGTGTATGACTTTTTGCCTGCATCCATGTGTGTGCTCCATGTGCATGCCTGCAGGACCTCTGCGAGAGCAACAGGTGCTCTTAACTGCTGAACTCCATCTACAGCCCCACTATCTAAGCTGATCTCATTAGTTCTGAGGGTTCGAAGGAGGCTGGCTACTTTTCCTGGTAGCCCATAGCCTTATGTACAGCAGGCAACCACAGACCCACTGAACTATGCTCCTAACCCCCAGTGTTTTAATCTTTCAATTATTTTCCAGCTATAAGCATCAAAGATTTTGACAAATATACTAAAGTTGTCGCGGCCTCAAACAGTGATTAGAAATATTAATGTCTAGTGCTAGTTCTGATTTGACTTTGATAATATCCTGACTTTAATTTTTTTTTATCACCTTCCAGAAACTGATATACTGATATACTGATTTTCCTAATGACAATTCTATGTAGTTGGATGCTCTTTTTCTTTTCTCTCTCTAAAGAATTGACGAGCACGACCAGTGTAAGCGATGTGCTGGTGTGCTGTCATATAAATGCTCAAGGTGCAGCTTCTAATGGTGAAAAACGGGAAACTAAATCGCCCTTGATGAAGTGTGTCTTCTTTGGTCTGTTCCCAGGAAAGTTTATTTCAGGCATTTCTACTGCTGGAATGATTAGCGCTAACAGCTTTCCCCCTCCATTTTGTTTTACAGGGTCTTTTCATCTTCTTGATAGATGGGGTGTACAACCCAGAGGTAAGTCTGCTAGGAGTAGCTCAAGGCTGACAGTGAATGAGAGAAATGACAGGTTTCTTATCTTGATAACGGAGGGACAAAGCTGGCTTTTCATCTGAGTGTCCTGCTGCCCTTCATGCTTGGACTAGCTTATATGCATCCCAGCTTACTATTAAAAACACTGGCACCCTGAATAAAGGGACAGCCTCATTTCTCACTGGCACTGACTGATAGTTTATTACTGCCTGAAGTTTTTGAATTTCCAGTGTTTAATACTTAGCTATACTTGACAGTTTCGGGAAATCCTTAAATGCAGTTGCATGGGGTTAGAAAGGTACAATGCCTCATCAAACAACCCATAAAATACAGTTCTTAACTTTTCCAGGCAGACTCAGAGAGGCCAGTGTTAGTAAGTAACGGTCTTTATGGTTTTAATTGTGAAAATTCTCAGAGAAGATATTTAATTACAAGAAGTCATTTGGCGAAACACCATGAAAAAACGGACATGTAATTTCTTTAAGAAAACACACAACCGGGTAGTGGTGGTGGTGCACGCCTTTAAATACAGCACTTGGGAGGCAGAAGCAAGTGGAACCCTGTGAGTTTGAGGCCAACCTGGTCTACAGAATGTGTTCCAGAACAGGCTCCAAAGCTACAGAGAAACACTGTCTCAAAAAAAAAAAAAAAGTTACAAGAATGTCAGGGATGTATAAATACTCCCAGGAAAGATGCTGGTGTAGATGAAAGTGAGTGCTTTTTATACATTATTAGGCACTAATAAGTAATTATTTGGTTTTGTTGGTAGAACTTTTTTGCTGTTTTGATTTTTCTAGACAGGGTTTCTCTGTGTAACAGCTCTGGCTGTCCTGGAACTCGCTTAGTAGACCAGACTGGCCTTGACTTCAGAGATCTGCCTGACTCTGCCTCCCGACTGCTGAGATTAATGGTGTGCCCCACCGCCGCCAGGCTTATTGAACTTTAATTTCAAGCTTTTACCTAATTTTGCCCTATTGAATAATTTCCCCAAATGAATAATTTTGCATGAGCCTCTCGGCATTCTGTACTGAAAGGGTCGGGAGGGTGGGGTTTGTATCCTGGCAGAGAGCTTAGAAAATAATGATGGTCAAAATTTTCAAATGAGGCTAGAGAGCAACCAACGCGGCAAGCAAACTCAGACGACTGGGAAAGTATATGGCATTTAAATACCACCTGCTGATGAAGTATGCGTGGGCGTGTTTTACAGGATGGCCGCACCTGGGATTACACGTGGTTTCCCTTTGCTGTAGCCTTCAGGTAGGTTGGCAGTGAGACAATTTTTTTCAACGGTACCTCAAAGGCTCCTCCCCAGTAGAGGCAAGGGCTCGCGTTATTACGCCCCATTTGATAGGATGGAGTAACAGGTATCTGTAATCAATGCTATCACGAGGATAATGCTTTCAGACAGAATCACGTGTGCCTCAAGGACTCCTTTTCTAGGCCTGATTTTGATTCAGACCTAGATCGCAAACCCTTAAGGGAAGAAAATGCCAAAGTTCAGTCCTCAGTTTCTCCACTTTCTGCAAACCCCTTTCTCTGCGGCTCCCACGCCACGCTGCAACACCCTCAACAGGCGTCCCCCGACTTCCCGCCCCTCGGGTTCCACCTCCAGAGCGTCTTTTCCCCCAGAAACCCTCAGCCACTTTGTGCCCCTTGACGCAGCCACCAATCACGTCCCCCCGCTGCGGAAGCCCCTCCGCCGTCGGGCTCTAAGTCCCCGCCCCTCCCGCCCAGCCCCCAGCAGCTCCGCCCAACCGCCCCCTTGATTGACACGCCGGCCAGGCGGAAACTGCGGCGCAGGCGCACTGAGCCCGTAGAGCTCCCCTCTGGTCCGGTCGAGGAGTTCCCGGCAGACACCGCGCCGCGGCTGCGCAGAAGCGGGGAGGCTTTTAATTCCATTGTGGAGAGGACGGCGTTATTTTTATTAACTGGAGGCGACGGCGGCTGCGGCGGTGGCGGAACCCGTAAGTGTGGCCGGCGGGCCGGGTCGGGCGCGGGGGCGGCTAGGAAGGCCGCGGGGCTGAGCGTGCCGAGCCGGAGGCAGCGGGGCTGCGGACGGGCTCCGGGCGCGGTGCGGGCTGGGCGGCGGCGCGGCGGGTCCCAAACGCTGCGGTGGTCCCGGCCCGGGGCCCGGCCCTACCGCGGTTCCCCCTCTTCCCTCCTCTCCCTCCTCTCCGCAGCCAGGCCTCCTCCGGGGTATGAAAATCGGCAGCGGGTTCCTCAGCGGCGGCGGCGGTCCCGGCAGTAGCGGTGGTAGCGGCTCCGGCGGCAGCTCCGGCGGCGGCGGCGGCAGGAGAGCAGAGATGGAGCACACCTTTCCCCAGGGTATGGTTATGTTCAACCACCGGCTCCCCCCGGTCACCAGCTTCACCCGGCCGGCGGGGACGGCCGCCCCTCCCCCGCAGTGCGTGTTATCCTCCTCTACCTCCGCAGCCCCGGCCGCAGAGCCCCCCCCTCCGCCAGCCCCGGACATGACTTTCAAGAAGGAGCCGGCGGCGTCAGCCGCGGCCTTCCCTTCGCAGAGGACCTCCTGGGGATTCTTGCAGTCCTTGGTGAGCATCAAACAGGAGAAACCCGCGGACCCCGAGGAGCAGCAGTCCCACCACCACCACCACCACCACTATGGGGGGCTGTTCGCTGGGGCCGAAGAGAGATCACCGGGCCTAGGAGGCGGGGAAGGGGGGAGCCACGGCGTCATCCAAGACCTCAGTATTCTCCACCAGCATGTCCAGCAGCAACCAGCCCAGCACCACCGTGATGTATTATTGAGCAGCGGTAGCAGGACTGATGACCATGGCACCGAGGAGCCAAAGCAGGACACTAACGTCAAAAAGGCAAAGAGGCCAAAGCCAGAATCTCAGGGAATCAAAGCCAAGAGGAAGCCAAGTGCATCTTCCAAACCGTTGGTTGGAGATGGAGAAGGTGCCGTCCTCTCCCCAAGTCAGAAACCTCATATCTGTGATCACTGTAGCGCTGCTTTCCGGAGCTCCTATCACCTGCGGAGACACGTCCTCATTCACACGGGAGAAAGGCCTTTCCAGTGCAGCCAGTGTAGTATGGGTTTCATTCAGAAATACCTACTGCAGAGACACGAGAAAATTCACAGTAGAGAGAAACCCTTTGGGTGTGATCAGTGCAGCATGAAGTTTATTCAGAAGTACCATATGGAGAGACACAAGAGGACGCATAGTGGAGAAAAGCCATATAAGTGTGACACTTGCCAACAGTATTTTTCAAGGACTGACAGATTGCTGAAGCACAGGCGCACGTGTGGTGAAGCCATAGCAAAAGGGGCCGCTAGTGCAGAATCTGGGTCATCCAACCATAGTAATATGGGTAGTCTGGCTGTGCTGTCTCAGGGAAATACAAGTTCTTCAAGGAGAAAATCGAAGTCAAAAAGCATAGCTATTGAAAATAAGGAACACAAGACTGGCAAAACAAATGACTCACAAATGTCAAACAATATAAACATGCAGAGTTATTCAGTAGAAATGCCCACGGTGTCTACCAGTGGAGGCATAATTGGCACGGGAATCGATGAACTACAGAAAAGGGTGCCAAAATTGATCTTTAAGAAAGGAAGCAGAAAGAATACAGATAAAAGCTACCTTAATTTTGTGTCTCCACTACCAGATGTAGTTGGGCAGAAATCCTTGTCTGGTAAACCAAGTGGCTCACTTGGCATAGTCTCGAATAATAGTGTGGAGACCATTGGTCTTCTCCAGAGTACAAGTGGCAAACAAGGTCAGATAAGTAGTAATTATGATGATGCCATGCAGTTTTCAAAGAAGAGAAGATACTTACCAACTGCCAGCAGCAACAGTGCCTTTTCTATAAACGTAGGACACATGGTCTCCCAACAGTCAGTCATTCAGTCTGCAGGTGTCAGTGTTTTGGACAATGAGGCCCCATTGTCACTTATTGACTCCTCAGCTCTAAATGCTGAAATTAAGTCTTGTCATGACAAGTCTGGAATTCCTGATGAGGTTTTACAAAGTATTTTGGATCAGTATTCCAGCAAATCAGAAACGCAGAAGGAGGATCCCTTCAGTTTAACAGAGCCACGAGTGGATTTACACACCTCAGAACACTCAGAATTGGTTCAAGAAGAAAATCTGAGCCCAGGCACCCAAACACCTTCAAATGATAAAACAAGCATGTTACAAGAATACTCCAAATACCTCCAACAGGCTTTTGAAAAATCCACTAACGCAAGTTTTACTCTTGGACACGGTTTCCAATTTGTCAGTTTGTCTTCACCTCTCCACAACCACACTTTGTTTCCAGAAAAACAGATATACACTACATCTCCTTTGGAGTGTGGTTTTGGCCAATCTGTTACCTCAGTGTTGCCATCTTCATTGCCAAAGCCTCCTTTTGGGATGTTGTTTGGATCTCAACCAGGTCTTTATTTATCTGCTTTGGATGCTACACATCAGCAGTTGACACCTTCCCAGGAGCTGGATGATCTGATAGATTCTCAGAAGAACTTAGAGACATCATCAGCCTTCCAGTCCACATCTCAGAAATTGTCTAGCCAGAAGGAACAACAGAAAAATTTAGAGTCCTCAACAAGCTTTCAGATTCCATCTCAGGAGTTAGCTAGCCAGATCGATCCTCAGAAAGACATAGAGCCTAGAACAACGTACCAGATTGAGAACTTTGCACAAGCATTTGGTTCTCAGTTTAAGTCGGGCAGCAGGGTGCCAATGACCTTTATCACTAACTCTAATGGAGAAGTGGACCATAGAGTAAGGACTTCAGTGTCAGATTTCTCAGGGTATACAAATATGATGTCTGATGTAAGTGAGCCATGTAGTACAAGAGTAAAGACACCCACCAGCCAGAGTTACAGGTAAGGTCTCAAGAGTGACCAGGCTGGGAGTCTTCTAATGTAATTTTGTTTTATTTTGAGAACACTGCCATTGGAATGTTTCTACACGATCCTATTAAGAATAATGTAATGCCCTTTCAATGCAACTTTTCATATTTAGTTTATTTTGTTAGTGTGATTTTAGCTGTTTGTATTATGATTTTTAATCAAAATCAATAGATTAAAAATAGTTTGACATTCAAAGTGACAATGTTTAGCAATCAAATTTACATGTATAGATTGTCAGGGAATAGCCCAAAAGTTTTAAATGCAAAAAAAACAAAAAAAAAACAAAAACTACAGGAAAAAAAAAAGAAAAGAAAAAAGAAAAAAAAAACTTTGTTGCTAGGATTAAGGTTATTCTAATTGCTTTACTCTCAGGAAAGTGTAATAACGCATGGGAATTCTGTACGTTATCACCGTAATGGAATATCCAATTTACAAATAGTATGATACACATTTCACTGTTTAAGTTAAGGGATCTTAAACATTTCAGATTTCTCCTTCCGGGCTGATAGAATATACATTTCATCATTTAAGTAAGGGATCGAAAACATTTCAAATGCTATCTCTGTCTGGGCTGATCCAAAATTCTGAGATTGTTGGCTACCTATATTTTGTTGCAGCTTTTAAATGTACTCCAAACTTCCAAACCCATGTTCATTCCAGCTTGGTAGAGCAAATATTCTTGGATCTTTGATCAAAGCCTGGAATGATAGCTTTAATAAAAGAAAGGGGGGGGGGGGGAAGCACCCTCCTTATCCAACTATAACAAGGCTGTAATTCCATTAAGTGATTCTGTTAATGTCTAGCACAGTGTTAAAACCCAAGTGGTTGGTTGGTTTCAGTATTAGAAAGTAAGTTGGATTCGCGTAATACATTGAAATTAGGGGTATGCATTATTCATTATACATGGCCTAAAAGCATTCTCTCACTTGTGCTATTACGTACCACCTTCACTTCTGGTTTTTTGGTACTTATTCTTAACTTCCTCTTAAAGTTCTAGGCCTTCTTGTTCCTTCTCCCTGTCGTGATGGTTTCAATTTTAGAGTGATTTGTCATCTAGTAGATGGTTGATTATGCATTTTATATGTCTTATGGCATCTAAATACTAAACAATAGTATTTAGTTTATTCACCTTTTTTTTTTTAAGAAAACAAGCCCAATACAGATTTCCATGTACAAGCTATAGATATTAAAGGGTTGTAATTCCACCTGGTAACATAGCTTGTGTAACAGATAAGAGTATATATTTACTAGTGACATCAGAACTCTTTGTGAGATTGCAGCCTTTAATGTACATTTTGAAGGGGTGTATTAGTCAGTATTGTACAGGGATCTTGTAAAGTCATCAAAACTTGCTATGAACGCTAATTGCCATTTGAAGCTACTGATAGGCAGTGGCTCTGCTCTAAACCACTTTTTAGCAATTGTATTTTTTTCCTGATTATATTTTTTAATGTACTTTGATGTTTATGCTGATGAGTTTTTTATGTACTTTTGGTGATGTTTCAGTCTTATGAACTCTTCTGACGTCAGAAAAGTACCACTGGTTGTTTGCAGTCTTATTGTGTAATCAGCCTACCACAGGCTTCCGTGTATAATAAAGTAATTAATATTGTGCAAGTGTAAAACACTTCTGTTATAAAAGCAGTGTTTTGAAAATAAGAAATTATTAAAAAATGGTTACAAAATACTAGTTAATTCCCTTTTCCCACCTTCCTTTGGCTTTAGTTAGCTAAAGGGTACCAACTTGTCATTGAAAGATTCTTAGAAAATGTGTTTAATTCTTTTAATACACTCAGTACTAAAATGTCTGTATGTCTTATTAAGTGCAGTAAGTTCTATTGGGTACAGAGACAAGTGTGATCAAAGGATGGCGAGGACCTTTACCCCTGTATCTCTTAAGCTGTATGATTTCTCTCTCGCTCGCTTTTGTTTTATACAGGTTTTGAATTTCTTTAACTTTTATTGTGTGTACTGAATACTACATATGTATTATTCTGATTGTTTGCTCTAGTTTACTACCAATAAAAGTCCTGTTAATCACAAAATTGAAGAAAGGAGATATCACTTAGTCATATTTTTCAGTTTTCTGTGGATTACATTTCATAAACTAGTCGCATTAATGGTATAAATTGTAAGTTAGGAGCTTGCATTTTTATTGTATTTTTAATGTATTTTGTCTTTCTAGGTTTATATGAAAATGCATTGACTATTTTGTTTGAGGTGCACAATAATATAAGGAATAGAAATCTAATATGTAAATTAATACTATATTGATACTAGTTTAACCATCCTAAATATTATCCTAGGGAGATATTTATTGAGGCTTTATTTAAAATCATAACGCAATATTTTGGCTCAAGGTGTTATATATCCTTTTGCCTCAAAGGGTTATAATAAAATTACAGAATGATGGATTAAAATGGTCTTCAGCATTTTTAGTAAGAAAAAAGCTAAATTGCAGCTAACATGTCAAGAAATTGAGAGCGTAGGTATTAGAAGGAAAAGGTGAAATTGTAATATAGAAGATGCAGTAAAGGTATTTGAAGTAAATACTAACTTTAAATGATAAAAGAAACTGACTATGGTGACCATGCCCTTAGTCCCAGCACTGGGGAGGCAGAGGCAGTTACAACCAGACTGGTCTACAAACAGTTTCAGGCCAGCCAGGGCCACAATGGGACCTTGTCTAAAAGAAAAAGTTGCACGTCTTTTGAGGTGTTTAGAAAACTGTAGGTTTAGTGGCAGGGATATTGACGGACTAGGAGTGAGCATACTGAAGGGTAGTAGAATGCTCTGAGGCTGTGCGTATGTGTGTGATGATACGTAAGTATCGTATCATATATCATAGTAAAGGTAAGCATGGACCTTTGCGATTAGAAGGCAGGATAGTTTGTTTTGCCATAGTTACTCCCACACTGTTTCTTGGAGTCAAGTACTAAACAGAAGGAAGTTTCACTCAGTCTAAGATGACTGCAGTTACTTGATTCCCTGAAGAGCTTGTTTTTGCTCAAACAGATAAGAATTTTAAAACCCGCTTACCTGCCTTTTTGTTTTCCTTTTATGGAATATATACAGATATTATTTTAGTCAACGGATTTTGTTTTTAAGGCATGAGACCATGTATGGCTAGGAATATAGGTAGTTCAGATGATAGAGTTCTTCCCAGCATGCACAAGGCCCCTGGGTTTTATCCCTCAAACTGAGTTAGCCAGCTCTGCCTGATGAACACTGGGGAGGTGGAGGCAGATGGATAAGAAGTTAAGGGTCATCTCTGGCTACCTGATGAAGTCTGAGGCCAGCCTGAGCTACATGAGACCGTGTCTCGAAGAGAGGCATTAGGTGTAAGGTGGTGAGTACTGCGGTGGGTTTCTGTTGAGATTCGTATACAGTGGGGACTGCTCTTCAGCAGTTACTGATCAGTAATTTGAGGTAATTTTATGACAACAGAATGTGCTTAAATTTTTAAGTATTGCAAGCATACAAATATCTACCTCAGATTTCATGTATTGCACTAACATTAGACAGACGTTCTTGTCCACTTTAATATTGTTTTCATCCCTGATAATCAGCATTTTATAATTAGGTTTAGTGACTTTTAAGCCTGACTGGGTGACTATTTGAGTTGCTAACCTTATGTATAAACCTTAGCCTCTAAACTCATAGGTTCTTGTTGAACAGAACTTCCCTGAAGAGAGAAGGGGAAAAAGAAATCTTAACTACAAACTATTTTTAGAGTAAAACATTCCAAAGGCTATCATTTTCTGCATTTCATGGTCTTCATGGTCTCGGCAGATACAGACCAACTCTAGCTAGTTCTCAGGACACAGGGCAGGACTGTACTGAGATGGGTCTCTAGCTGCTGGAGCTGCTCTCCGCGGTGTCGGGGTCTGGGCAGCTGATTATCTGCTTGTGCCCTCTGAGATGCTAGAGTTCCTGATGGATTTTTAGGGGAATTATGTTATTTTTTATGTCCTTAATTTATTACTTGGAATGCACAGCATTAAAGATAGCGCCTTGGGATTCTGTTGTCTTACCCTTGATTTAAAAAAAAAATAGGGAATTTGAGACTACTTAGTTTTAATCAAGACATTGCCTTTATGAGATCACATACTTTTAAAATTCTGCTTTGCTTTTTGTTTTGCTTCAAAATATATTTAAGTGTGACTGGCTGGCGTAGGTTCTAATTTTTGTTTTGTCTTTTGAGACAGGGTTTCTCTGTGTAGCCCTGGCTGGCCCGGAACTCCGTAGACTAGGCTGGCCTGGAAGGATTCTAAATTACTAACTTTCTAGCTTATGCAGTGAAATACTGTCTAAGAGTTTGGGGTTCACAGATTGGGCACTTGATAGACTCAGAGCCTCCCTGACTGCACATTAGTGGAAGTACATCTACACAAAATAGTTTGCAAGTCAGTCAACAAGCACATATCTTACATCTTACATATGGACACCTATTAAGAATTCCTTCCTTAGAAGATGCCTATATTCTGAAATTTATTGTACAAATAAAAGATTAATGCCTGAAATGTATCCAGTTCTAAATTTCTTCCTCTGCAGCTCATTTCCTCACCGTCTGTGGGAAACACTGAGGTTCTATAAGGCCAGTCAAAGAGCACGCGTGTAGAACTTGGAGTTCTGTGCACCCTTTCTCACCTTGCGGGTGCTTGGGCTTTGACAGTGTTTCTACCAACAGAAATGGTAGCAATATAATCATTAGCCAATTTTGGAAGTTCTTAGCGGTTCAAAAGCAGGTTCTGGTTATGTGCTGGCAGATGTGCAGGCAAGCACACCGGCCCATGCCTTTTTATGTATGGATCAGGAGTAAGATTATACTCAGCCCACGTGTGACTAGCTGGGCTGAAGTGTACTGTGCCAGATAAAACATGAAAATATTTTTATATGCTATATTTTGAAATGGGTCATTCTTGGGAAGCATAAATAAATAAGGGAAAGTTGATGATTTAAACCTTATACACCCAGGGAGAAGATTTGTGAGGGTTTTTTTTTTCTTTTCTGTTTTTAGAAAGTAAGAGAAGAATGGGTAAGGGTTGAGTATTAAGGGACAGTTCTTAAAGTCTAGAGGAAAAGGAACAAGTTTGGAAGGAGCAAGGGAAATGGAAACGTTAGCACAGTTTTAGTAGGCAGTTGATCCAGAGGGCAAAGGGGATCTTTGGAAATTCGTTCTTCTTTGTCATTCTTTCGGTTCAGACTAATTGTGGTACTTTGGTTTGTTTTGAACTTTAGTACTATTGTGGAACAATTAATAAATAACTCTACACAGACAACTGTGGTGAACTTCTGTTTACATTCCCGACCTAGGAAAAAGATGGCTCACCTTTGTGTTTATATATTAAATCTGCTCTTTAGTAACTCAGTGGCACAGCTTCCATTGGCTGGTAAGGATTTAAGTAACTTATTTTTGCCAGGCTAGTCAAAAGTCTTGTGTATGACCAAATGAATATGCAGAGAATTTAGGAATTAAGATAAAAAAAAAAAAGTCAATTCACATTTCCTATCCACCAGAAAAGCAATTTACAAGTATACTGTAGCAAGACATAATACATTATAACAATGGTTTTGAGTGGTTTTTATAAAAACTTGCAATGCCTTATTTTATAGTTTTATCTTGACAAAATGTTTGGAGGTTTTAAGTTGTGACTGGTTCCTTTGTGTATTCCACTGTTTATATTGTGCTACTGGAGCTTGAACCAGGGTCTTGCACTGAAGTAGGCAGATGCTCTACCAATGACCTATATCCTCAGCTATTTCGGCTTTTTAAAAAAGTGTCATACCAGAATTATCCACTGGAAAACCAAGGTTTAAAATGGGATAAAAAAGCCAGGCAGTGGTAGCACACGCCTTCCATCCCAGCACCCGGGAGGTAGAGGCAAGTGGATCTCTGAGTTTGAGGCCAGCCTGCTCTACATAGTGAGTTCCAGGACAGCCAGAGCTCCCTAGTGAAACCCTGTCTCTAAAAAGAAACCAGAAGAGCTGAGATGTAAAGTGTTGGGTGAGTTTGGTATGCGTGCCCTGTTTAAAGTCTCAGTGTTGATTTGAGATTCAAAGTTTGGAGTAGATTGCAAAATTGAGCTCAGCAGCAGCACCGTTTCTTGTTTGGCCACGGGAAAACTTGCCTCTTTCCTACAAAAAAGCCATGAGCAAGCATTTGAGAGTTCCTTTTCGCAGTAAGAACTGCACATAGGTGTTGTGGTAGATCCCCATGAAGAGCCAGCCCATGACCTTGATTGGCTTATGAATTGAGCTGAAAAGCCTTTCTGTTTATTTTAGGGCCTGACTTAGTGACCCATAACAACTGAATGCACGGTACGGGTTGAAAGATGACTTGGGGTGTCTTAAATGCGGAACAGCTTTAATTGGTCTGGACATTGTTTTCCACTTGTATTAGAAGTCTCCCCAGCAGGGCGTGGTAACGTGGGCTTGAAATTCCAAAACTTGGAAGGGTTAGAGCAGGAGGATTGCTGCAAGTTTGAGGCCGGCCTAGGCTATGGTGGTTACCATCTCAATAAAAATCTAGTCTTTTTTTTTTTTGCATCTTAAAATTGAGTTAGGATCCTGTTGTAAGACATTTCATTTCTTTTGATTTGGGGGCAGCTGGCTGGATTATCTTAAAGCTCACTGAGTGCTGGTGTCTGCACAGCCATGTTTGGGGTAGTGGGGATATGTATCTCGACCATCTTCCCTGCCAATTTGTTCTTTAATGGTTTGGTCTAGAGAATTGGCATAGGGAAATTCAAAGTCATTGCATTTTTTTTTCAGTGGCCTCATTTTTAATTAAAAAAATAGGTCATGATTACACTAAACATAGATGAGTACTCTTCTGAGGTACTAATGTATGAACTTTAGATACGGCTCACAAAACAAAATTGTGTAACTGTTGAGACCAGAAAGGATCCCCGGGTGCTTTTGGTTTTTGAGCAGGGTTTCTCTATAACTTTTGGAGCCTGTCCTGGAATTCACTCTGTAGACCAGACTGGCCTCCAACTCAGAGATCCCCTGCCTCTGCCTCCGAGTTCTGGGATTAAAGGTGTGCGCCACCATGCCCAGCAGGGGGATGAATATTAATAGACTTGCTTCCTATTGATTCCTTATAAAACTTGGAAAACTGGTAATAATGACAAAATGGACAGGGGGTTACTGCTGGTGAATTACAGCACCAATATTTGAATATTAAAATGTACTTGAGGCTTCTAGAGTGGCCTAGCATGTTTGATACAACATAATTTTTTATTTTATTTCCTCTTTGATCTCATTAAATGTCTAAATCAAATTGGTGTAGTGATGCATATGTGTAGTCCCAGGGGCACTTGAGAGGCGGAGACAGAAAGATCGAGAGAGTTCAAGGCCAACCTGAGCTACATGCATAGCCCCTGTATCCAGAAAAAAAAAAATGAGAATGAAAATACTTTTTACCTTTAAAGTCTGTCATCTCGTTTACAAATGTAACTGAAGTTTCTACAATGTGCAAGGAAAAATTTATAGAACTTGGTTATACAATGAAATAATTTTAAGACGTCCCATGACATTCAGTTATGGAAATAACATTTCAGATTTCCACATAAGAAATAGACATACATTCTGTAGTTTAGTCAGAAAGCTTCGCTCTGGAATATGTTGTCACTTGCCCAGCTGAGCCAATTGCTCCATCTGGAAGTGAAGAGCAAAAGTCGCCTTGGACAATGGGTTTTTGATCCTACTGCACCTATTGGCTTTGTGGGAGCCTAGGCAGCTTGGATGCTCACCTTACTAGACCTGGATGGAGGGGGGTGGTCCTTGGACTTCCCACAGGGCAGGGAACCCTGATAGCTCTTTGGGCTGACGAGGGAGGGGGACTTGATTGGGGGAGGGGGAGGGAAAGGGGGGGGCGGCGGTGGGGGAGAGACAGAAATCGTTAATAAATAAATAAATATATATAAAAAAAAGTCGCCTTGGAGCAGCCTGCAAGTGCTGGTTTTAATGTTGCTCAGTGCCGAAATAGCTGGGGCTCTGGACAGCCGGGAGAGCAGGAATTCCAAATGTATATAGAGCTGTCTTTGATCAGTGATGGCTGGTCGGCCACGAGTAAATAGTGATTTAGGTGTTGTATTTATCTCACTTCTGTCCCCATGCTCTTGCTCTGTAATAAGGCAGTTAGAACACAAATACTGGGGACTGAATATGCTTTTTTTCCATTACTGGGGAAATTATATATATATATATATACACATATATATATATATACATATATGTGTATATATATATTCTTTTTTTGAAAGAAGGGCCTTTCTCAAACATACAATCAAGAGCTGATGGGACCTTGCTCCACAATAGTAAGATTAATGTGTGTGGAGCTATGAGGGTTGTGATGAGAAAGGGAATTTGGGCCTATCAGCAGGACACCAGTCACAGCTAGAACCTGGCTTCTGATGACTGAGAAACAGCTCCAAAAACTGATCACTTTTTGAATCCCTTGTTCATGTAAGTTATAAACAGTATCTGGTTTCTCCTGTTTCAAGACAAACCTCATCTTCTCGAAGCTTTCAAATGCTCAGCACTTTGGGTTTATACTAAAATGTAAACCAAAGAGCAGGCTTTTCAAGAAAAGGATTGTTTCATTTGGTAAACTGAAATGTCTATTCCAAGACAAAATTAAATAATTTGAATATACTAAGGAAAAGGGTGTGTATGTGTGTGTGTGTGTGTGTGTGTTTTTCTTACTTCAACTGGGCAGTGGGTGCCCAGTGCTTAGAAGGCTGAGGCAGGAGGATTTTGAATTTGAAGCCGATCTGAAATACATAGTGAGACCACCTGCCCCATCTTAGAAAACAGTCTCTTCAAGTGTGTTTTTTGAACAGAGTGGAACAAAAATCAGGACGTTGGCTCGTACTTGGGAAGTGCTAGTGCTCCTGCCTGCCATTCGTTCTGTAAAGGCGTTGAGTTCTGTGAAACCTGTTGGCAAACGACACTCATAAACAAATGTTAAATTTTAATAATTTTCTTTTTCTTAAATATAGCATCACTTTTAAGTTAGAGGTGGTTGAAAATGTGTTTGATAATCTTACAGCTTGGCTTGGTTGGTTTGGTTCACTGTCCCAGTGCTAGAGGCCTGAGGATGGGAGCGAGAGTGCTTGCTTCATGTGCGTGAGGCCCTGGTTCAGTCCCCAAATTCCTGTGGTGGAAGCCGGGGATTGTGACCGTGCATGTGATCCCAGCAATTTAGAAGACGGAGGCAAATAAAACTCAAATCCAGACTAGGCAACTTAGTAAGACTTCACTTCAAAAACAGAAATTTGCTGGGTGGTGGTGGTGCATACCTTTAATCCCAGCATCAGGAGGCAGAAGCAGGCGGAGTTTGAGGCCAGCGTGATCTACACAGAGTTCCAGGATGGCGAAGGCTACACACGTGCACACAAAAAACCCTGTCTCGAAGGAAACAACAACACAAAAACGTGCAGATAAGGGGTACACACCTTTATTCCCAGCTCTCGGTGGGCAGGTCTCTGAATTCAAGGCCAGCCTGGTCTACAAAGCAAATTGCAGGCTAGCCAGAGTTATATCTCAGACCCTGTCTCAAAAAAACAAAACCAAGAAGTCTAGTGATGAATTTAGATAAACAAATACATCTATCTCCTGCTATAAGTGGTGGTGAATGTCTGCTCGTGTAGACACGAAAGCGCAGGGAAAGGTGACTCGTGTCAAGACCCCAAAGAGGCTAAAAAGTGAGTCTGTCAGAAGAGAGTTTAGGCTGCTGCTGTCTAACCGTGAGCTTTAACTCACTGATGGTAGTTTGTGTTTTGTGGGTCACAGGTCATCTCTAGTGAAGAGCAGGCACTGGACAGATGGAAACCCTCCGGCTTGAGCCTGTACCCTGGTAGACCTGCGAAACCGCTCTGCTGTCTCCTCTTACAAAGTCTTACTTAGCCTTACGGAAGATCCATATAGAGTGTTACAGTTAGACCCAAAGTCTGGGCACCTGCTCGGGAGATCATTTCAGTTTGAGGTCAGCTAGGGCTTTATAATAAGACCTTGTCTCAAAAAAAATTAAATTTTGCACATGCCGGACAAGGACACATAGCCGGCCAGAAGTGTTAGTCCGTGAGTACCATCAGAGGGGTGTTTATTCTAGAGGGTGCCTGCTCGCTTTAACCAGGGTCCTTTGTGGTAAAGAAACCATAGAGAGAGCTTGAGGCTAGTGGCTGGTTTGTTTACCGGATGACACTGGGCAGTACTGGTTGGCACTTAGTTGCTACAACTGGGAACTGATTGTATGCTAATAGCTTCTATTGAGAGGTCAGAAATGTGCTGGAGTAAGGAAACTGCTTGAGTAGATTGCCACCATAAACTGGGCAGCAGTTAGGAGCAGAGCTTTGGAAGGGCTGGGCATGTACCCCAGAGGTATGTAACATGTAGCATCTCATAGGCATGTAGCACCTGCTGGTAAGTATGACCTGCTGGTCTCCAGCAGTGGGGTGTGGGGGGAGGGTTGGGTGTGGTGGTGCACACCTGACATTTCAGCGTGCATTAAACACAAGTTCTAGGCCATGCTGTCTAAAAAGTAGGGAGGGACAAGAGTAATTGGATTGGGACAATTTTTACTGTGAAACTTAGACCAAAAAAAAAAAAAAAAAACTCCTTGCAGGCTGGGCAGGGAGATGGCTCAGTGGGCAAAGCTCAAGTATTGGGGCCTGAGTTTAGATGCCGGTAGGAAAGCTGGGGAGGGTAGTACGAGCCAGGAAGCCCAGCACCGAAGGGGTGAAAGGCGGTAGGTCCCAGACTCTGGCAGAAGTGCCAAGCTCCAGGTCCAGAGAGAGAGTGCGGAGGAGGAAGATGCCTGGCACTGACCTCGAGCCTCCACACACTGCACACGCATGCACACAGCACATACTCACTCATGCACACACAAGAAGAAACAGGCTTCCATACACACATGCACAGGTAGGCTCACATATTCTCTTCCCACACATACAGCGGACACACAGAGGAATAAAACTACAGAGCACTGCCTGGGTCTCTCTACCCAGCTTCAGTAACCAAGATTGGATTTGGTTGTCATTGCTTTCATTTCTGACTGTTGGTTAATTGAAAGAATGTGTTGGTTAGTTAGAAGAACTTAGGATTTCTGTTTGTTTGTTTGTTGTTTTGTTTTGGAGACTAGGCTCTGGCTGGCCTAGACCAGGTTAACCTCCAACTCAGAGATCCACCTGATCCTGCCTCTGCTTACTGAGTGCTGGGATCAAAAGCGGTTCCCTAGTGTCTTATCTATTTGGATAAATAAATATTTAAAAATCTATTTGAAGATAAACCTCACTTAAAGATTTGTTTGTATTACTTTTTAAATTATATGTATATGTATATATAAATATATACATATAAATTTTAAAATTGTGTGTGTGTGTGTGTATGGATTATACGTGTTTGAGTGCCCATGGAGACCTGAGGCATCAGATCCCCTGGAACTGAGGTTACATGCAGGTGAGAGCCACCCCAGGTGGGTGCTGGGATTGAAGCAAGTGTTCTTAACCACTAAACCGTCTCCCCAGCCCCAAACCTTACTTATATTAGTTTCATATTTAGCTTTTTGAAAATGAGACAAAGTACAGTTGCTTACTGTTTCTCATTCCAGGGTTCTTCCTTCAAAAAAAAAATCATTTCCCTTAAAGACAAGTCTTATTTTGTAGGCATTGTCTGAGGGACAACTATAGCATGCAGCAATGACAAAGGGGTTGAGTCCCAATCGTGGCTGCATGCCAGCAGGAGCGTCTGCGACAGGCTGGAGGGGGAAGGATAGGGCGCAGTATGTTAGAAATGGCTTGTATCTGGCCCAAACTCGAGCCGTTGCTTAGAAGTCTAATTTTGGAGCTGCATAAACTTAAAGAACCGCCCTGACAGAGCATGTCTCGATGGCCACGCGGCCTGAAGAGTGGGCGGCTTGATGGGGACATCCATTCTGCTGCCGTTACCTCATTTATTGCTCAACAGACCTAAAGGCAGGATAACAGGAATCCCATTACAGGATGAACACAGTGTGAAGAAACTTTGAGTAAGCCGGGTGGTGGCAGCGCACGGCTTTAATCCTCGTGGAGTTGGTTCTTTCCCTCCCTTTGTGGGTTCTGAGAATGGAATGCAGGTCTCTGGGCTTTGCAGCAAGGCCCTTTACCCTCTGAGCCATGTTGCCGGCCCTTGCCTGTGTTTTTTACTACCACCTGCATAAATGGATATAAACATACTTGCCTGCTTGGTTTTCTGGACTGTTGTGACCAGACGAGCAGAGGACAATGAGACAGGTTAGGCTTAGAGCCCAGGGAATGCTAACTGCCCACATTACATTAAAGCCCTTGGCCAGCAGAACTCGGCTGACTGGATGCATGGGAGCGAAGCTTCTATTTTTAATTACTCCTTTTTATAGGATCCAGCTCTGTCCCGCTGGTGATTCTTTTGTTCTGATGCCGCGGTGTCCGGCCATGTGCAGTTCTCGGTGTGGTTGTTCTGATGCTGCTGTGTTCGGCCATGTGCAATTCTCAGTGTGGACACTCTACAGTGCTAATGCTTGCCATTTGCAAGCTGGAAAACCAGCCTGATCTACACAGGAAGTTCAAGACAGAAAGGGCTGCATAGTGATACTCTTCTGTCTTGAAAAAAAAAAAGTGGTTTTATGTGTCTTGAGAATGGAAGAAAAATTAGAAAGTGTACTAGGGCTGGAGCTTAGATTAGTGGTAGAAAACTTGCCTAGCACTGCGCAGCTCTGGGCTCCATTCCTAGAGACGTAGCTCACTTGGCAGAATGCTTGACTAGCATGCCTGAAGCCCTGGGTCTGGTCCCTGCACACCTGAAACTACAGCACACAGGAGTGGGAAAAAGAGCATCGAGGCCATGCTCAGCTGCCAAGGCAGTCTGAGGCCAGTCTGGGCTACCTGAGACCCTCTCTATATTTCTCTCCACCCTCCCCCCCCATGCACACAGAGAGAGACACAGAATTTGACAATATTTCGAAAGTTCTCTCTCTCTCTCTCTCTCTCTCTCTCTCTCTCTCTCTCTCTCTCTCTCTTTCTTTTTCTTTTTGGGACAGGGTTTCTCTGTTTAACCGCTCTGACTGTCCTGGAACTCTCTTTGTAGACCAGGCTGGTCTCGAACTCACAAAGGATCTGTCTGTCTCTGCCTCCCAAGTGCTGGGATTAAAGGTAACCACCACCAACTGGCATGTAAATTTTCTTACCAAGAGAGCCACATGAATGTCTACTGTGTAATCTAATTATTGATTTCTATACTCCTCTTAAGTCAACGTGTTCAACCTCCCTCCCCTGCAAAAGGAAATAAAGTTTGTTGCTTATTTATATTTAGGATTCAACTTCTTTAAAATAAAGCCAAATCTATATTTATTTCCTTATTTTGTGCATGTGTGTCATATGCATACATGTATGTCATGGTGCTGTGGGGGGGGGGGTAGAAGAATACTGGAGAAATTTGGTTCTCTCCTTTGACCACATAAGTCCTAGGCTGGTGACAAACCCTTTGCCCACTGAGCTGTCACCCCCAACCCTTTTATTATGAGACAGGTTTTCAGTATATAATTCTTAGCAGGCCTGGACACCACTATGTAGCTCAGGCTGGCCCAAACTTCTGGTCAGCATTCTGCTTCTTTGAATGCTGAGATTATAGGCACGTTCGATCTTGACTAGTGGGATTTGACCTTTGTATCCTGTACAGGAATTTCAAGCACTTCTACTTGAAAGCCTGTATTTTTTTATTGTTATTAAGACATAATTCATGCTTTTTTTATTTTAAGGAGTTAATACTGTTAGCAAATTTGTATAGGATACCTGTATAAGAGTAATGTAGTTTTATGTGCTACATTTGCTCTGTTGTGGAAATCCCACTTTGTTGTTGTTCTTTAAGGACAGGCTAGCCTGGAGCTCACTCTGTAGACCAGACTGGCTTGAAGCTCACTCTGTAGACAGGCTGGCCTGGAGCTCAGAGATCTACCTGCCTCTTGCCTCCTGAGTGCTGGGATTAAAGGCATGTGTCACTCCATCCAGCAAAGATTTATTTATTTTTATGTGCAATGGTGTTTTTCTTGCATGTTTGTTTGTGTGAGGGAGTCAGATCCCCTGGAACTGGAATTACACATAGTTATGAGTTGTCATGTGGTTGCTGGGAATTGAACCCAGTCAATGCTCTTAACCGCTGCACCATCTCTCCAGCCCAAGATCTCACTTTTTTTTTTTATAACATGTTGACATTATTTAGTGTTTTCCAGCAGATTTAAGGATGTAAGTTTCTTTTCCTTTTTATTTATTTATTTATTTTGGTTTTTCGAGATAGGACTTCTGGAACTCGCTCTGTAGACCAGGCTGGCCTCGAACTCACAGAGGTCCACCTACCTTTGCCTCCTGAGTGCTGGGATTAAAGGTGTGTGCCACCACCATTCAGCTAGGACCTAAGTTTCTCAAAGGGTAGCTCGGCCCTATCCGATGTCCCAGGCCTGTAATCTCAGCCACTAAGGAGGCTGAGGCAGGAAGATTACAAGTTCAAGGCTAGCCAAGGCAACTTAATGAGACCCTGTTTTAATATAAAAAATAAAAAGAGGTCTGGGGGTGGAGCCCAGTGACCCAGTACTTGCCCAATATGTACAAGGCCCTAAATTCAGTTCCCGGTACCAGGAAAATAGACGTGAGTGTCAGTATTCCTTCTTTAATGGAAAATTGGCAGTGGATGCATGAACACTTAGAATAAGCCATGTTTGCTTGTTTTAAGGCAGGGTCTCATAATCTAGCCCAGGCTAGCCTCAGACTACAGCTCCTGCCTCCCAGCGCTGGAATCATAGGCATGTGCCACCTCATATCCCATGCTTTAGATGCTCTGTGTTGTTGAGAACACCCCAACATCAGACCAACAACAGTTGTAGAATTAACTAACAATCATAATCACAGAGATGAAAAGAAAGGTCACATTTTATACCGCCTTTTTAATAGGCCAGTATTCCCATACGCCATGGCCGTGTAAGACAGTGAAAGAGCTGACGTCATGATTTAACTTTTCCCCAAAAAGAACTCTAATTTCAATATCTCCGTTTTCAAATATGACATCGCTCCATAACAATGTTTATTGAATGCCAAGGTACTGTTAGCTGTCAGCAGTCAAGAATCAGATGAGTGGGGGAGAATCTGATCAAATTACATTATCTGTATATATAATACTTATGCCAGGAGAAAAGAATTACATATACATATATACACACATATACATATAAAACAAATGTAATGAAATTGTACAAAAAAAAAAAAAAAGACCTGAAAAAAGAATCAGGCATATTTCTTCCTCTCAAGGGGTTTAAGTAAAATCTGTTACAAAGAAAGACATGAAGTGGGCATGGTGTCATCAACCTTTAATCCCAGCACTCTGGAGGCAAAGGTCGGTGAATCTTTATGAGGTCAAGACTTGCCTAAGCTGGGTGGTGGTGGCATGTGTTTTTAATCTCAGCACTCAGCACTGGGCCGGCTGACCTGCAGCCTTAGTCTTCCTAGCTCTTCCACTTTAGTCTCCCCGGGAAATATCATGCCATAGCCCTAGAGTATGTTTGCAGTTGGCTCCCCCGGGCACAGGGGAAACCACCATTTCCTCACTGACTGCCTGAACTTCCCAACTCCCCTTATTTTTGACACTCCTGACTCCCTGGTTTCAAACCGCCGCCTGCTCTGGCAGCTGCCAGTCTTCTTGGGGATAATAGCCGTGCCTGCTGCTGCGAGACCCACACAACCACTACCCGAGGGTTCCGTTCCGATCCCGTCCTACTTGCCTGGCCCCCAGGAAGGCAAGCCCAGGGCTACTTGGAAGCAAGGCCTCTGTCGCTCTTGTTCGTACCAACTGGCTCGTGGAAGGCACTCCTTCCACAGGGCAGTGAGGAGAGGAGGTCGAGGGAATGCCGGAGGCTGTGCTTGTAGGACGTGAGTACCGGCAGCAGAGGAAGCTTTCGGAGGACAAGAGGAGTATGGCCCGAAGAAAGGACGCGCAGAGGCGTGAGGTCTGTGGTGGAAGCTGGCTGCTTAGCTATGGCATAGCGGGTGGGGCAGTGTTTACTGTGGCACACTGTCAACACCCCCGCGGGTCTGGGCAACTCAAGACAGATGTCTGGAGATTTACAGCTGGCTTAGGTCACTATTGAAGAATACATCTGCTCTAAGTTTTTCTTTAGATACTCGATTAGGGAATTTAATATTTTCTTTTCTTTTTTTCTTTTTTTTGTCATTTTTATTTTGTTTTGTTTTCAAGACAGGGTTTCTCCGTGTAGACCTGGCTACCCTGGAACTTATTCTGTAGACCAGGCTAGCCTCAAACTCAGAGGTCCACCTGCTACCTGTTGGGATTCAAGGAGTACACCACCACAGCCCCACCTTTTTTGTTTTGTTTTGTTTATTGAGACCACCACCACCCAGCCTTTTTTTTTTTTTTTCTGAGATGACCTCATTATGTCATCCAGGCTGGCCTAGAATTTGTTGTGAAGTCCATACCGGCATCAAATTCATGATCATTCTAGATACCTAGATTTCAGGTCTGTACTACCCGGCCTATTGCTTAGAAATTTAATTTCTGATTGGATGAGGGCGAGAGTAGTTTCTTATTGGTTTTGTGGAAGCTTCCAAATGCTTTTCCCATGACTGGCATAGTAAAAGCTAGACTGACGCCACCTAGAAGGCACACAGTAAACTTACTGCGCCATTACAGAACTGTGATTTCTGTTGTTGACCTCTGATAAGATATATCCTGTTTTAATTTTTGAGAGCGCCGGCTGGGACCCACTAGAAGTAGTTTATAACTTGAAACTCACAGCATGAGGTGACAAAGGGTCCTGGTGAAGGAGAGAAGAGAGGGTGCGCTCAGGTCTTGACCGCCCTTTCTCTTGTGCAGGAGTAGCCGTGCTGGGGTGTGTGTGTGTGTGTGTGTGTGTGCATGCTAGGATTGGAGCCCAAAGCTCTGCACCAGCTAGGCAGGTACCCTACCATTCGCTTGTATCCCCCCCCCCCCGCCCCCAACTCATTCTTCATTTTATATTCAAAGTAGTTTTCATGGAGTTATCCTGGTTGGCCTTAAACTCGCTACGTAGCCCAAGCTGGCCTTGAATTTGTAATTTTCCCATCTTACATCCTGAGGAGCTGGGATAATAGCCACCCCTCCCTCACTGCCATCTACCTTGTCCTTTCTAGAGGGAGATGGAAAGGACAGCTAAATCAAGCCTTCCATTGACACCAGTTTTTCTTTTTTCTTTTCTCTCTCTTTCTTTTTTTTTCTCGAGACAGTTTCTCTGTATAACAGCCCTTCTCTCTCTCTCTCTCTCTTTCTCTCTCTCCCTCCCTCCCTCCTCCCTCCTCACTCTCACTCTCTTTCTCCTTTCCTTCTTTGAAACTCACTAAGTAGCCCAGGCCAGCATCAACATTTGTTGGCTTTTGATACAGTATCTAACATTCATTAGTTAACAAAAGACCACACTTAAATACAGTGTACACCAGTGTGCACAGAAAACCATGTTTGTCATCCCAGCCACCCAGGAGGCTAAAGTAGGATCACCATCACCAGTCCAAGATCTACCAGGGCTTCAGAGTAAGTTCAAGACAAGTCAGGGCAGCTCAGAGCCTGTTTCAAAGTGATGGGGGTCGGGGAGATGGGATGGAAGGATGACAGAGGACGGAGTGAAATAGAGCTCTTCATAGAATTGAGAAAAGGGCAAAATTTGCTGAAGTTCTTACACATTTTTGAAAAAAAGGACACTTGACACAGCATTCTGTTCATCAAGATGGATGAAGAGAACCCCCAGCAATGCCTGGTCATTCGGAAGGGGAACGACAGACAGCGGGGCAATTGTCTAAGCCTCTTTTCTCCCTGGGCAGCCTTGTCCTCTGTGCCTCGTAGTTCAGGTTCCACGGTAGCCCCTGGATAGCTGTAATGTCAGCAGTCACAGTTGGCCCCAGAGCCAGTGTGGTAAAGTTTGTCCCGGGCTGCTGTTCTTGCTCTAAAACGTTTGGATTGGTTTCTTTGCATAAGAGTTCTCTGTGATTTCTGTCATGGTTTGTTTCTTTCTGGTAAACTTATTTGCTATGCTTGATGTAAATTTTGATTTTTTTTTTTTTTAAGAATAGAAAAAAATACAAACCATCAGCAAACAAGGCAGATGTGTACTGAGGTGGTAGCATGTGCTGGAGTGAGACAGAGTCTGTCTACATAGCCCTGACTGTTCTGGAACTCACGACGTAGACCACACTGATCTCACGCACAGAAATCCATCCGCCTTTGCTCCCTCAGTGCCGGAATTGAGCACTGCCAGGCTCTGCTAGGGTCAGCCATTTTAGATGTGGTAGTGAAGAGGCCTAAGAAGAAACACTTTCCCTCTTAGGGCTCCTACTCAGTGCTCCTCAGTTACCTCAGTCTGGGAATCTGACTGAGAGACTTGCTAAACACCCACACACCCGTAAATTGAGATTCCCTGAGTGGAAAGGAAGTGACCTGCTCGGGAGTCTGCACGTACAAACGTCCTTCTTCTTAGCCCTCTTTAAACAGATTCCCTCAGCAAATGGGCTGCCGATTGTCTGAGGTCCTGGTAGACGAAACAGGTGATGCTCTCCTCTCAGAGTTGATACCAGGCAACTTTAAATCTGTTCCTTTCTTTCCTTTTTTCTTTTTTTTTGGGGGGGGGCATGGGGTGGGGCAGGGATTGAGATAAGGTTTCTCTGTGTAGCCCTGACTGCCTTGGGACTGAATCTGTACACCAGGCTGGCCTTGAACTCGGAGATCTACCTGCCTCTGCCTCCTGAGTGCTAGGATTAAAGGCCTGTGCCACCACTGCCACTATTTACTTATTTAATGTGTGTGTGTGTGTGTGTGTGTGTGTGTGAGAGAGAGAGAGAGAGAGAGAGAGAGAGAGAGAGAGAGAGAGAGAGAGAGAGAGATGGAGAGAGATGGAGGAGGCAGGGAGAGAGAGCATGTGTGGAGATGAGAGGCCAGTTCGCAGGCTTTGGCTTTCTTCTAGCACGCCTGTCCTGAGGATTGAACTCAGGTCATCAGGCTTGGCCGTGTCCGCCACTACTCAACACCATCTTTCATCCCTGAGATTAGCCGAAGTAGATTCATCCTGTAGATGCAGCACATCTAAAGAGCCCGCCCAGCTTGCAAAGTCGAGCAGTAATTCAGGAGTGCAGAACACTGTCAAAGTTAAGCCTGGACTCAAGCTGGTGCAGTAGAGAGGCCTACAGAGAACTTGCTACAGGCCCTGCTGAAGGGAAAGACCCTGCGAAGAAGACGCTTTTCCTTAGACCCCCAGCTACAGTCAATAACAAATAACAAAAAACAAATAACAAAAACCTTTATAGCTGCTAGGTTAAGGCAAAATAAAAGAGTAATAGCCTCGATTGCATTGCTACAAATAAGACTTTGTATAACTCTGCAGTGACACTTAAGACCCCTATGGGACTCTCAGGGACTACTGAGCAGTGACTTCAGATGGCCGGGTGGAAGCCTGCTGCTTCCATGTTGATTTTTACTATTGGTTTTCTTCGTTTTGGGTTGGAGTGTGTGTGTGTGGGGGGGGATCTTTTCTTTTCTTTTTTTTTTTTCCTTTTTTTTTTTCCAGACAGAGTCTCACACTGTTGCCCAGGCCACCCTGAAAATTGCAGCAATCCTCCTGCCTCAGCTTTTTGAGTGCTGCTATAGGCACACATTACTATTACTGACATTTAGCATCTGAATTTTAAATATGTATTTTAAGAAAAAGAGGCCTTCCCTTCGATTTGAGAGCAATTTGATCTTTGAACTGTCAAGGACTTAACTGTGTGGAATGCGAGGCCTTGGATCACTCATCAGGAGTAAATATGTCAATTACTTAGGAAGCCTTTCATCAAATCTTCTTTAAAAACAGAATTCTGAGGGGTTGAGCTCAGTCGGAGGAAGACTGCTTGCCTCAGTACCTCAGACAAGAACAGCAAAGTAAAAACAAGTAAGTAACCCAGAGCCAGTTGTGGTGTCTCACAGTCAGACTCACAGCAAAGGGAGGGAATGCGGCAGGAGAATTGCTCTAAGTTTGAGTTTGCCTGGGCTGCATAGTTCTAGGCTAGGCTGGACCACAGAAGGAAATCCAGACTCAAAAGAACAACAGCGAAACACCCATCCTGTACTGCATGTAACGGACGGCAGCTGAAGATGTTTTCACCGTCCTGAAGCCAGCGATACCTATGAACACTGTCATTGGACTTCCTATTCGTTCAGTCACTCATTCGTTCATTTTCTTTCTTTCAGTTTTTGTTTTCTGTTTGTTTGTTTGTTTTGAGACAGGGTTTCTCTGTGTAGCCCTGGTTGTCCTGGAACTCTGTAGACCAGGCTAGAGATCCACCTGCCTCTGCCTCTGCCTCTGCCTCTGCCTCTGCCTCTGCCTCTGCCTCTGCCTCTGCCTCTGCCTCTGCCTCTGCCTCTGCCTCTGCCTCTGCCTCTGCCTCTGCCTCTGCCTCTGCCTCTGCCTCTGCCTCTGCCTCTGCAATGCTGGGATTAAAATCATCACCGCCCAACTTCATCCATTCATTTTCAAGACTCTGGATCTCTTCTAGGTGGCAGGCATTGGGGTCAGAGAGGAAACAGGCGGCCTAGGTTCTGGCCCTCCTGGAAAGGACATTCTGGTGAGAGTAGCCAGACAGAAGGCGACCAGCAAGATGACTGGACAGTGATAAGTACTACAAAGAAAGGTCCGGGAGGGATCCAAATAATAGGGTGGGGTGTGCTTTGGGGTGGCTGCTCCAGGAGTCAGGGGGCCTCTCGGCCTGTGGCCCCCTTCCAATTCCCGCTCTCAGCAGCTGCTGAGCTCAGCTGGTGCACACAACTGGAACCGCGGATCAGCAGGTAGAGGTGCTTCATTTGGAAGGGTGTGTGTGGGCATGTGTGTGTGTGCGCATGCATGTGTGTACATGTCTGTGTATGTGCGTGTGTGCATGTGTGTGCGCACGCGCATGTGTGTGTTCATGTGTGTGCAATCAAAACTTAGGAGATAATTTAAGGGAGAAATTTCTGAAACTCTAGCATGATTGACTTTTCAGACATGATCTTTTAGGATGGTCTTAGCCTTGTCCTACGTGTGGCGCCCTGAGCTAGATTACCATTACCTAAATGCAATATGTGGTAAACATCTCCACTTCTCTGATTTAAGGTAAATTCGCATGGCTCTTTAATTTCACCTGAGAACTGTGCCGTCTTTGGTGAATGTTGATACTTTATTTGTGCATGCCTTCATTCATTCATCCATTCAGTCATTCATTCAAGTGCCTTTCTGGGCTCGGAATGCTGCCGTGATAAAGCTAAACAGCAGCCTCTACTCAGGCCTACAGCTCCTTCCTCTCTCCTCCTGCCTCTGTCCTCACACTCGGCTCATCCCGCTGCATCCTGCCACCAATTCTGGAAGACTCCGATTATGCGGTGGGCACAGAAGTGCTTTATGTTCTGCTGTTCTGAATTTAAACATTATTGTTGTCAGTGGCTTTTTATTCTTTGGGATGTGGGTAACTTAACTTTTATTAAGGTAATTTTAGGATGTTAGGTCCCCAGCTCTCTGGCCCCTGAGTGCTCTGCTGTGTGTAGGAGCATGGCTCCTGACTGATGTGCCGTTGTGACTCTACACGGGGAGATAAATCATTTCCACATTCTTGCTTAAGTGGCCATTTTCGTGCAGAGTGGCACATTTTCTGCTGAAAGCCGACTTGACTGTCTCCTTGACCCAAGGGCTCCACAATTTTTAAGCAACATGGGTGTGATGGCTGGGGAAGAGCTTGATAGATATTTTTATTCTGGAAAATTAATTTTTTCTCTTCAGATAGTTATCGACACTCATTTTAAACGGTATAGTTTATATATATATATATCGATAATGAAAACAGTAGGGTTTTTTTTTTTCATTTCTTATTATTTAATGGCATGTGGGAGTGATCAAGGAGTTGGCTAAGAATTCACTCATCCGGGGCTGTGCTGGACTACGCACCTGAATTCTTTTTTAAAAATTTATTATTATTGTGTGTTTGTATGTGAGCATCTGTGTGCATGCTGTGACATGGATGTGATAGCCACACGAGCACCCGTGTGCGTACCACGTCATGCATGTGATAGTCACATGAACACCTGTGTGCATCCTATGACATGCATAGGGTAGTCACATAAGCACTTGTGTGCATACCACGTCATGCACGTGATAGTCACATGAGTATCTGTGTGCAAACTGTGGCATGTATGTGAAAGCCACTTGAGTACCTATACACATACCATGACATGCATGTGATAGTCACATGAGCAGCTGTGTACACCATTACATGCAAGTGGAAGTCAGAGGACTTTGTGGGACTCATTCTCTTTTTCTGCCATCCAACTCTGGGTGTCTGCTCCTATAGCAAGTGCTGCAGCTGCTGGGCCATCTCCTTGGCCCATCTCTCAGCTCTTACCAATGTTTTGGTCCGTGGACAGCGAAGCAAATCTGTAGTAGGCGTTCATTCTTTTCCCTATTTATGCTTATGTGACATAAAAACACAAAGAATATGTGGAGGCAGAACTGAAAGCTAGGGTCAAATCCAGTAACTGCCACCTCGTTATCTTCATCTTTCTGTGGAGAGTGGAGCCCAGGACCCAGGGTATACTCTGTGTATGTGTGTGTGTGTGTGTGTGTGTGTGTGAATCTTTTTTGGAGACGCAAACATCAAAACAAAGATCTCACACTTGTGTGATTTCCTACCTTTATTTAGCAGAGGGCCCAAAGTCTAGTCCAGGAAACTTGTGTGCCATCCAGAGAAACAGGAGTGGGTGCAGGAAGTGCAGTGCACCCTGAGTTTTATTGTTTTGTTTTGTTATTAAAGTAGGTCTTCCTTGGAAATAACAGAAACTTAGGGTCCGGATTCCTAAGGCCGATTTCCCCAGGGAGGGACTGAGCCAGGGGCTTCTGTGGAAAGAGTTTCCTACCTGCCCACTGCATCCTGGGAAGTCATGGGGAAAGAGGAAAAGCTAAGTACTCATTCCGCTGTCAAAGGCTTTCACAAGGTTCCCGCACTCATTTATTAAACACTTTAAATAGAGGGGGATATGAAGCATTGTATATAACCTCTCTCTCTTTCTCTCTTGCTGTCTCTATCTCGCTCTATTTCTCTGGTTTGTTTTTGAGACATGGTGTTTATCTGTAACCCGGACTCCTGGGCCTCCCAGCACAGACTTCAGAGAACTAGGATTACTGTGTGCCCAGCCTTTGGGTTTACTACCTTCCTAGTCCTTCTTCCTTTAAAAAATATTAAAATGAAGCCAGGCAGTGATGACGCCTGCCTTTAATCCCAGAACTTGGAAGACAGAAGCAGGAGGATCTCTGTGAGTTCAAGGCCAGCCTGGTCTACAGAGGGAGTTCCAGGACAGGCTCCAAAGCTACACAGAAAAACCCTGTCTCGAAAAACAAAAACAAAATTAAAATGATAGATTGGCATTTTAAAAAGCTATAAAAGTATAGGAAACACTCACACTCCTGTTGTTTCATTCAGATATATTTGAACATAACTGCAATTGTAAAATGCATTTGACTCTATAATTTATATTCTGCATCTCACATCATTCTTGGTGTTTTTCTCTATGGTGACAGTTTCCTAATTAATTTGTAATGGCTGTGGAATATTTCTTTAGGAAATCACCATAATTTCCATTTTCCTTATTATTGAGTACTTGGATTGACTCAGATTTTATATCAAACACATTTTCATTTGCATCGTATTTTGAGTTCCAGTAAGATGACTGTGTCAAGGGACCAGGAGGAAACATCTTTATGACTCCTGATACACATTACAAATTGTCTTGCAAATGGTTTGGCCTCATTTTCTTTTGTACGACTTTAAAGGTGAGTCATCAGCTGTGAGCCGACGCTAACATCTTGATGGTTAGTTGCTATTCCCATATTAGGCAGGGAGAGGTTCTGGGCACGTCTGATTCTCTCCTATTTGCTTTCATTATATAGAGCCAGATCGTTGAGAAAAGTGTCCTGGCCCTGAGACACTCCAGACAACAGAGCCATCACTCCTGCAAAGTTTGGCCCAATCCCAAGTGTGTAACCAGTTCCCAGCGTTGTTCATATTTCTTTTGGCAAAGATATCTATTACATGGTCAGATGCAGCTGCGTGGTTAAAGTCATAGGGTGAGCTGATCAAGGTGCCTATTTTAGCATTAGGCTGGCAGTCTGTGGTCAGGTGTCTGGGTATTTTGAGCGAAGTCATTTTGAAATGTAATTTGCAATTCATAAGTGAATGGGGTCATGAGAGACATATCAATGGAGATTCATTCTGTTTCTCTGTCTCTGTCTGTCTGTCTGTCTGTCTGTCTGTCTCTCTCTCTCTCTCTCTCTCTCACACACACACACACACACACACACACACACACACACAGCTCCCTGCTGAAGGATGGCCACCCGGTGTGGGTGAGGCTACATTGTCTGCAGGGGACTCAGAGAACCCTGATCTTTGCCGTCTGTGTCACAGTGTCTGTACTGTGCAGCAAACAGCTTCACCTGTCACCTGCAGCCGACAAGTAAAAAGGCACAAGAGTCCTCACGGCTCTACTCTTCTGTCCGGTGACTACGATCACACATTTGTTTGTTTGTTTTTGTAGCCAAAGATGTAATTTCTCTCCTCGTTGGTGCCTCGGTGAGCTACCAACAGAAAGCAACAGGATTTGAAAATAGCAGATATGTATGTTTTGACATTTCCAGCAGAAGCTTTCGCGGTGTACATAATTAGAACTAATGACGCAAATTATTTTTACTCCCCGTGGCATGACTGCTCCTCATTAGCATGTAAAACATGAGAAAGGGGGAAAGTCGCCTTTATTTTGTCTAGCAGGTTAGGAGGAAGTTAATTCTTTCTGTTGACCTGGCTGTAAGCTTACTTACCACACTTTATTCGCCGACTGTAACAAGTTTAGAATAGATAGTGGCACTCTCAGAGGCGTAGTTTCCGAACGCTGGCCTGAGCATTTAGCAGGGCATTTTGAAACTCTAATGGCAATGTTGTAAAAAGGGACTGGGACAAACAGATGAGAGAGAAAAGGCGAATGGGGAAGCTGTGTGGTCACTTCGTGCATCTTCGTAGCTGACCTCAGAAAGCCGCCAGCTGGCTGTGAGGACCCGACCACGAGGGGAAATGTGAAGAGTGTGCCATTGAGCCTGAGTAATTGGTCCTGTTTGCACGGGTGAGAAGGATGCAGCCAGCACTGACAGGAGCTCACAGAGCTGAGGTGGTGTTGCCCTTGTCGAGCGAGGGCACTGTCTTTAGGGAACCCACTCTCGCCCTCGTCCCAGGGAGCAGCTGCAGAAACACACTCGGTCCCAGGCCCAAGTGGAGACTCCTCAGAAGTCATTACATCAGGAAGCCGTCCCAACGTCCATTAACTTCAGCGTTCTTGTTCTTACATGCCTGTTCTGTGCGGGAGGCTACCTTGGGTATTAGTATTTTTGTAAATTCTACCCTTGCCCAGGAAACAGATGGTATGCAGACAAAGATACAATAAACAGGAGGGAGACTGAGTGACTAGGCAGAGCCCTTGGACAGGGACGAGGGTAGGAGGGTGCTGGCTTTGACAGTTTTCAGTTTGGGTAGGGTGGGGTAGGCCTGGAGGAAGTAAGGGAGCACCATTCAGTCCACATCAACATTGGGCAGAGAATGTTCCAAGGAGAGAGAGAGAGAGAGAGAGAGAGAGAGAGAGAGAGAGAGAGAGAGAGAAGTGTGAGCAATGACCCAAGGCCACAGAATTGATTGACGCACTCTGGCGGTGTTGTCACTAAATGGGCGTGCACAGGGAAGAGAATGGAGTAGGGACTGACGTCAGAGATGGGTGGAGTCTCCAGGTCATATAAAGCCTTGGAGATAAAGATAGGAAATGTCTTTGCCACTCATTCATTAATTCATCTGTCACTGGAGTGGACTTAGGGCTGCGAACGCGCTAGGCAAGAACTCTACCACATCTCCAGCCCTGGCTTGGATTTATGACAAGATGGAAAGCCATGAGGAAAGTATGCCAGGGCTTTGCTGTAGTTTGTCCAGGTAATGTAGGCTTAGGCAAGCGGATGTAGGGAGACGGGAGTTAACCTCATGAAGCTGGGCTTTGTAGCGTGGTAACTCGGAACATTGGGGTTAATGTCAGCTGGCTGAAAAGCCAAGAATCAGGCTGGGTTTGTTGCTCAATTGGTGGAGTACCCGTCCAGCATACACAAAGCCCAGGATTTGACCCTTAGGACTGCATAAACCTGAGTGTGGTGGCACGTACCTGTGATCCCAGTATGAGGAGGATAAGAAACTCCTGGACGGCAGGAGAGGGCGGCAGATTTCTGTGAGCTCGAAACCAGCCAGCGACGTGCAGTGAAACCACGGCTTAAAAACAAAATAAAAGAAGACAAAAACAAAAGCCAAAGAAGTTCACAGTCAGCTTTGGCTACAGAGAGAACTGGAGGCTTGCGTGGGGTTCATGAGACTGTTTCCACACACAACAGAAGCATTCCCTTTCTTAGACACATCAGCACACTTCCGGTGGTCAGCTGCTACCTGGGAAGATGGGCACACGTCATTTTCTACCATGACAGAAAGTTCTCATGCAACAGTGCAGTCAGGTCTGGGGACGGAGAGAGAGAGAGAGAGAGAGAGAGAGAGAGAGAGAGAGAGAGAGACTCAGCTTCTCCTCTGCTAAGTGGAAAGCCAAGTGAGGGATCTGAGCAGAGAAGCCTGAGATGTGACCTTTGCAGAAGGTCACTGCTAAGGATAACCCGGAAGGGGCACTGTTCAAAGCAGAGACCAAGGCCTAGAGGTGACTGCACCTCCTGTGCTAAGGGAAAGTTGCTAGGGTTGGGAGATAGTTTGAAGGCAGAATTAGGAGAATTTCTCATGGAATTAATGTGCTCCGTGATGAAAGGTGACAACGTGTTGTGTGGGTGACAGTCAAGGAGGGGAGGTAGAACCCAGACGGGAGAGTTGATCTCAGAGCAAAGGCCAGGAGGGAAGGCAATTGTGGTGGTGGAGAAGTCTACAGCCCTAAGCATCAGGAGCTGAAGGAGAGGGGGGTGTCTTAGAGAGCTGATGGTGGGGGAGAAGCTTTGAAATAGCCACTGCGAGGAGTTAAAGAGAAGAGGGCAATGGTGGCGCATGCCTTTAATCCCAGTACTCGGGAGGCAGAGACTGTTATACCGAGATCAGTGGAGCCTCCCAAAACCAACAAGGAGATGAGTCCCGTACGTAAAAGCAAAGAACCTTTATTCTTACACAAGTAAGAGAACTCAGATTCCCCATATGCCCAATGTATTGGCGCAAACAGAGAGCCCTGAGCACAGTTGGGGTAGGGTTTTTATAATAGCAGAGGGGTTTTGAGGTTCAGAACCCCTGATTGGCTAACATTTGTCTAGGGGTGTCCTGGTGAAAAGCAATGGGTGTGTGCTGGCAGGTGATCCTATCTACAATGGTTGGAACGTTAGGAATTTCCTGTGGATGGTCTGTTTCTGGGTGGAGTGTGGGTGGTCTCAGTTTGTGGTCTTTCTTGGAACCAGGCATTGTCTTAGGGTAAACTGAGACTCAGGTTTACCTTCCGGTTGGTCTATAGGGCCTGTGGCTGGTGTGTACCAAGCTGCCCTGGGTCCCAAGGCAAGCATCTCTCTCTGTGAGTTCAAGGCCAGCCTGGGTCTACGAAGCCAGAGCTGTTACACAGAGAAACCCTGTCCTAGAAAACAAAAACAAACAAACAAACAAAAAAGAATTAAAGAGAAACGTGACACAGTTGTTGGTGTGGTGGCCAGGTGACCATGACCCTGTCCACCATGCTCAGCAGGGCCTGACTGATGGCAAGCAAGGAAGGGGAGAAAAGACGGCTGGGCGACTCCAGGGCTGGAGCTGCTGTCTAGACAGAGCTGTAGAAAATTCAAAGTTGGGCAGTTTAAGGAATTGGCAGAGGGTATCACAGCAACAGACCACCGTGGAGTCTAAATGAAATGTAGGAAAGTGAGAGGAAGCAGAAGTCCAACTGGGCTAAAAGATCTACAGGCTGGTGTCTCCAACATGTCTAGAACATTCCAAGTTGTTCATTGTACAAGTTGGAAGGAGAGGCACTCAGGTGGTCAGAGCCATCCACCGGTGACGACCGGGGAGCTCTTTGACTACATTTTCCTTATAGGCTGACTTGCCAAGTGTGCCGGCTAGTTTTATGCCAACTTGACACAGGCTAGAGTCATCAGAGAGGTGGGAACCATAACTGACAAAACGCCTCCATGAGATCAGGCTGAAGGCAAAAGTGTAGAGCATTTTCTGAATTAGTGATTAATGGGGAGGGTCCAGCCCACTGTGGGTGGGGCCACTCCTGGGCTGGCGGTCCTGGGTTCTGTTAAAAAAAAGCAGGCTGAGCAAGCCATGGGGAGCCAGCCAGTAAGCAGCATCCCTCCCTGACATCTGCACCAGTTCCTGCCTCCAGGTTCCTGTGGATGGTTAAGCCAAATTAACCACTTTCTCCCCAAGTTGTTTTTGGTCATGGTGTTTCATCACAGCAACAGTAAACCTAACTAGGCCGCTAAGGCTTAGAATTCCCTCAGTTTCCAGGCCTGGCACAGCGCAGCTGTGTACCTGAGAACGTGAGGAAATAAACTTGCAGCGTCTGGAGTCTCTGATCTGTGGCTCTGTGGGCTCACACTCACAGGCTGTTCTCCCAAATACCGACCTTCCACCTGAAGAGGAGAGATTAGCTATGTAGATTTTTATTGAAGTCTCTTGGAAAGCCCTCCTCTGGGGCACGTCCTGGAATCTGACTGCAGTCCTCGGAGCGGGTGAGACGGGACTTAGCCACTAGCCCAGAGATGGCTACGTAACTGGACCTTTGCCCACCCTCCCCAGGTCTCTCCTCTCTTCGACACACCTTTCTCTTGCTTTCCTGTGAGAGCTTGATCAGCGGAAATCACAGAGGTCTCAGAATCAGGTGCTGGGGGACCTGTAAATTCCTGTGAACATCTCATTAGAGTAAAGGAACACCCAGCAGAGATTCCCGGAGTGAGAACTGCCCTCCACCCCCATCACTACCCTGCCTAAGGCACAGAGAGAAGGAAGGACAACCTGAGGTAAATTTTTAACAAGATGGGTCCCACTTGAGCTTGGTGAGGTTTAGCAGAGGAAGTGAGTGGTTGGCCGCATTTTAGAAAAATAGCCACACTGTTTGCTAATTTCTCTCCGGAGTATTCTAGGGTCATTCGATTGACCCAACTGCTGTACCTGCTGTTTGAACTGGTGGAGGCTTTTGAGGGACGGAAAACAAAAGAAGGGTGTCGAAATGCAAACAGCTCTGAGCTTCAGTCAGCCAGGCTGTAAAGTAAAGCCGGGCCTGGCATCGGGGCTCCCACCATCCTTAACCGGGACTCTAGAAAAATCTCACAAGATGTATTTCTTTGCATGGATCCCAGGCCTGAGGTAGGTAAGAAAAACAAAAACAAAATGCGAACAAGGCATCTCATACTTGGGAGTGTACTCGGAGCCAGTTGAATAGGGAATTGTTTGTTGTGCTCATCCCCTCCCCCATCTTTTCTGCCTGAATAGATAATCCTTACAAAACGGCTATTCATTCATAGTGAAAATTTCAAGAATTACGTGATACCGACCTTGGCACAAGAAATGGATGGGATGAAGATGGCCTTCTGTCTGCTGTGGCTGACTCATGTTTCGGGGCTTTGTCAGCTAATGGCTATCTTAGGACTAGGAAAAGATTTACAGTGTTTTAATTAGTGAATACATTGAAGGTTACAACCTATAAATAAATGTAGAAAATAAAACATTTTTATAGCTTGCCTTTGTGCACAGATTTGATTTTGCTTGTTTGTTTGCCCAAGGAGAGGCCTTCAGAGTCTAAGACTCAGGTGGGCAGAGCCTAGTGCAGGAGAAAGGTTTTATACCTCATGTGCGGAAGGGGGGGGTGTCAGAAGTTCAAGGTTATCCTTGGCCGAAAAGCAAGCTTGAGGCCAGTTTGGGGTGCATGAGATGCTGTCTAAAAATGAATTGAATAAGTAGATTAAAAAGTACCTGCTGGGACTGGAGATGGAGCTGAGTAGGTAGCATGCCCCTGTAGCATGCAGGAAGTCCTGGGTTCAATCCCAAGTACTGTAAAATACCAGTCAATCAGGCACAGTGACCCTTGCCTGTAATCACAGCGCTCTGGGAGTAGAAGCAGAATGAGAGATCAGTGAGTTCTAGGACAGCCAGAGCTACGAAGAAAGACCCTGTCTCAAAATAACTAACAAAAAGGACCTGATACTGATGATAGTTTTTCTCATTTCCGTGGACCACATTAGCTGCTGTGTGAACCATTATTCTTTGTTGTTGTTGTTTTGAGGTTGAGTCTAGTTATGTAGCCCAGGCTAGCCTTAAAACTCCCAGGGATCCTCCAGTTTTAGGCTTTCCAGTGGATGTCACAAAGGTTACCCAGCTACCAACAAGTTTAATTTTGTAGGGGAATAAAATAAGGCATGAAGGCAGCCCGAAAAAAGAATACTGTATCAGGTTTTATCTGCCAGGTTAGCTTCTACTTGGTTTTGCTTTGAGCCGTCTTCATGGCTCAAAGTTGTTTAGCTCTGTTTACATTTTATTTTATTTCTTTGTTTATTTTGAAACAAGGTCTCACCTGAAACTTGCTATATAGCTAAGAGTATCCTTGAACTCTTGATCCTCCTGAGTCTATTACAGGTATGGGCCCCTAACCTGGATCTTTAGTTTTAATTAAAAGAAAATATTAGAATAAGAAATGTTGGATAATAAAATAAATATGAATGTGGATTTTTTTTTTTTGTTTGGTTGTTTTGTTGTTGCTGAGACAGTGTTTCTGTGTAATTCTGACTGTCCTGGAACTCAGCATATAGACTAGGCTGGCCTCTCATTCACAGAGATAAAGGTGTGCATCAAATCCCGGCTGTAAATGTGTTTTAAAGACTGCATCAAAGACATTCTCAGAAACTTCAATGGTTTTTTTTTTTTAACTAAAGATGCCCAATTTTATCAGTAACCCGACTGTTTTGACCTACTTATTCATTTTTTTTATAAGCTTCCATTTAATTTTAGGCGCTTATAAGTTCTTCAGTTTGTTAATGGGAAGACATGCCATTCATGTCAGTGACTACACAGTAACTTTATTCTGGTAAAATAATCTCTTAAATCCTTATATACACAGTCCTAACTGTTGGCTTTACGAGGTCAGTACCCACAGGCCAGCCTGTGGCTGTCAGAGGCTCAGGTGTCCAAGATAACACTAACTTGAACAAACACACACAAAAGCGAAGGCTTTAGACTCTCCTATGGGCTCTTTAAAAAAAAAAAATCATTAACCAAGTTACATTAATTATAGAAATGGTTCGGTTGTACCAACACAATTTAGCTATGCATTTGCAGAAGGGACAGATGGAGAATCAGACCTTTAAAGTCAGATATTCTTAACTGCCAACTTGCAGGCTGTTTATTTCTGACTGCTATTTTGGATGGGAAAGCATTGCAAGCCGACATTCGGTCCTCAGGCCCCTTAAGCATCACAGCCCTTTAAGAGAGAAGCGCTGTGGGATTAGCAGAGCCAGAAGGCCTTAGGACCTGGACTCTGGGGCCCAAGGTTCAGAGCTCCAATATTGACTCTGCCTGAGTCACCCTGACCCAGGCACCAGGGCTCTCATGTTTCTCTCCGGAGAAGAGCTGAGACTGTGGACTTTTCACGAGCTGCAGAACACATTATAAACGGAGAGGAAAGTGCTGTGCAAACATGTAAATCCCAGGACAATTCAAGGGGTGTATTGTACTGAGAATAAATGACATTTTTGATAATGGGAAGGTGATAAACCTTACGTAGGAATGGGAGCGCTGATCTCAAAGTAGAGGTTTCTGTTTGAAAGTTTACTTTGAGCTGTGTAAATTTGGGTTTGGGCTACTGGTTTGTGCTAGATACTGAATGTCTTAGTATAGTGTGGTTAATTGGCTACCTGATGTCAGACCTCCAGGTGCTTTGGAAGTCTGTATCAAAATCTGTACCAGGCACGTGGCACATACGCAGTGACAGCCCGACTTTTCGAGAGGGAGACTGATGTCTAGATCCACACTGGGCTTGGGCTTTTCTGTTTGTCGTAAATACACCCAGGGGACAAAATGAACACTCCAGGACTTTAGCGGGTGGTGGTGTACTCTTTCTTGGAATCCTAGAGTTTGGGAGACTGAAGGCCAGCCTGGACTCCGCGGTAAAACCATGTCTTTAAAATAAATAAATTTGGGGCTGGTGCTATATATAGCTCAGTGATTAAGAGCGTTAGCTACTCTTCCAGAGGACCCTAGTTCAATTTCTAGCACCCACATGGTGGCCCCTGGCCCGTAAATCCACTACCAGGGGATCCAATGGCCTCTTCTGTCCTCCTTGGGCACCAGGCACACATGAGGTACACATGTGTACATGCAGTCAGAAAGCCCATGCATATAAAATGAAATAAAATACTAAGACAAACACATGCATAGATAGATGAAAAAGGAAAGTCTCTAATGAAAGTTAAACATCAGTTGATTGACAGGGCTAGAGAGATGGCTTAGCAGTTAAGAACATGTGTTGCTCTTCCAGAGGTCCCAGGTTCAATTCCCAGCACCCACGTGGCAGTTTGCAACTGTCTCTTACTCCAGTTCCAGGGCATCCAGTGCCTTCTCGTGACCTCAGTGGGCCCTGTGTACATGTGGTACACATCCATGCATGCAGGCAAAGTACTCATACACATAAAACAATAAAATAAAAAATAAACGTGGTGATGCATGTCTTTAGTTCTAGCACTCAGGAGGCAGAGGCAGGCAGAGCTCTGTGAGTTTGAGGCCAGCCTGGTCTACAAAGTAGGTTCCAGGACAGCCAGGGCTACACAGAGAAACAAAAAATAAAACAAACAAAAACCCAAATGAGAGAGAGAGAGAGAAAGTATTTGAGATAACCATTTCTCTCCTCAGTTTCCCAAGATATTTTCAATAGCAGCATGCGTGTGTGTGTGCATGTGTGTGTCTTTGCGCGCACGTGTGTGTGTGTACATATATATATAGACCATGGTATGAAAATAGAGAGTCGGACAACATATGGAAGTTGTTTGTCTCCTTCCTTCTATCTTGTAGGTCCCTGGTTCAAACTCAGGCCATCAGGAAAGATTCAGTGAACTGTCTCACGGTCCCCCAGTCTTTTTTGAATTGTGATTTCTTGCTCTTTATTACTGTGTCATGGATACAGAAAACATTTCTGAAGAACTTTGTTTTTCAGCTCTTTCAATGATACAGTCAGCTGTCCCCACTTCTCAGAGCCCATGTACAGTTTGATGGGTCCTTGTAAATATTATATACACACACACACACGCACACACACACACACACACACACACACACGGTCAATGAACTGTTAAACGGCTTTGAGTATATATAGGAATGATTTCATATACACCTATTACTCTGTGATTTTCTCTCTCTCTCTCTCTCTCTCTCTCTCTCTCTCTCTCTCTCTCTCTCTCTCTCTCTCTCTCTCTCTCTCTCTCTCTCTCTCTCTCTCTCTCTCTCTCTCTTTATAAGGCTGGGCTTCCCGTAGTCCAGGTTGGCCTTGAACTTCAGAACACACCTCTTGTGGCTACACCCCAAGTGTTAGATTACAGGTATGCACTACTACACCTGGTTCTTAGTTTCCTTTTAACATTGTTAACATTTATCCTGTTTCTGTATGTGTATGTGCACATGTCCACATAGGCCGTTGCTATTTGGTTCATGGTATAAATACATTTTATTAATCAGGCCACTCATTGGTAGACATGTGATTCCTTAAATCTTCCTACTGTGGGCAGTGCTTGTGTTATGTGTGCATATGAGAACGCTGCAGCCAGTCACTCATGTGGCTCTTCAGGTGTAGAGCGCTCATCCTGAATATGCACATTTAACTTTTAAGAGATGTCATTTGTTTGCTCGTTTTTGAGGCACGGTCTCTCTAGGTAGTGGAGCTCACTCTGTAGACCAGGCTGGCCTCAAACTCCCAAAGACCCACCTGCCTCTGCCTCCCGAGTGCTGGGATTAAAGGTGTGCACCACCATTACCAGCCGACATCCTTGGCCTTTTAACTGTTTGGACCAGCTCTCTCAATAGTTTGGAATGCTCCATCAGACAGCTTAGTTTTCATCAGTGCTGGAATAGCGAATGACTTTTCTTGGGCTTTTTTGGACTGTCTACTCTGCCTTGTTCAATAACAGGGCCAATACTTTGTAGGCCCCGCCGTGCCCAGTGGCTCTCACTTTCTCTGTGGTCCACAGTGTGCCAGGTCATTTGCAGGCCTCCCATTTCACCTCATCTATCCATGCCCAGCTGGACCAGAATGAGTGGTCCACTGTTTTCTCAAACTCACATCTCACTTTTTGCCTCTGCAATCTGATCATGTTCTTCTACATTCCTTTATTGAGTCAATAAATATATATTGAGCCCCTTTCTACCGGCCAGGTGCTGCGAAGGGAAAGACAACATCTTTCCTGGAGTTTACAGTTATTGGAGCGTACAGGTTTGTTTTTTTTTTTTTAATTTTTTAAAAAAAAATGTTGTCACCATTTGCCTGCATGCATGTCTGTATGAGGCTGTCAGAAGCCCTGGAACTGGAGCTACAGACACTTGTGAACCATGTAGGTGCTGGGATTTGAACGTGGGTCTTCTGCAAGAGCAGCCAGTGCTTTTAACCACTGAGCCATCTCTCCAGCCCCAGGAACATACATCTTTTAATTGCAGGTGGAGTTGGGTAAAAAAGACACCTGTATAAAAACCCTGAAAAAGACAGTTTTCCACAGTTTAAAGTATGCCAAAGTGAAATATCAGTGCTGTGAAGTGGGGTCTGGGCGTGTTGGTGGCAGAGGCTGTGAGCCAGTCCAGGTGGGAACATTAAGGACTGGGTTCAAGGAAGGCTTTCAGAGATTCTATTCCTCCCGCGGGTGGCAGTG
The DNA here is from genome assembly GCF_014885135.2 of Alexandromys fortis. Classification (NCBI taxonomy): domain Eukaryota; kingdom Metazoa; phylum Chordata; class Mammalia; order Rodentia; family Cricetidae; genus Alexandromys; species Alexandromys fortis. The sequence continues at coordinate 2,140,110 of NW_026067940.1, read as the reverse complement.
TGAGGCTCATTCACACCAGAAGTGTTTCTGAGCCTGAGCAAGTGCAGATGCCTCCCGCGGAATGGCCTCAGTGTGCTGAAGAACAGAGCAGCCCTTGTGGCTGGGTGGTCAGCAGGGAGAGGGATGGAGGCTGTGGAAGCCAGAGGAGAGCTCGGCTGTTCTCCTAGGGCCCGGCCGAGGATCTCTTGTGCATGAGGTGAGGCAGCCCCTCTTCATAATCGTGGGGAGAGGTCCAGCAGATCCTCAGCTTTTACCACAGAGCACCTAGGGATCTTGCCTTGCTGCTAGCCAGCTTGCTTTTATCTCTTTGTTTTGATTCTGCCTCTTGAAGGACAACACTTCAATTGTCTAGCAGAGGAAGGTCGCGGCCAGAAAGGTAGAACCCAGGAGCTGCTCGTCCTGTCTGTCTGCTGGGCTGCTGTAGGAGGAGGAAGTGAGTGTCAGTGAATAAACACGGCTGGCCGTGGAGTCTCTGAGCAAATTCTCCCAGATAAGACAAATTGCCTTCCGACTGTAAGATGACTAGGGGTTTTCCTCTCAGGATCCCAGTTTGTGGACTGCCAGCTGACATGCCCTCTGTCCAGGCTCTGCTTACCTGGAGCTTCAGGCTGACATTGTCATGCTGGGAATAGATCAAACCCAGAGCCAAACGCACGGCATGAAAGTGCTCTACCCACTGAGCTGTCCAGCCGGACATCAGATTTCTTTTTCCAAGACAGGGTTTCTCTGTGTAGCCCTGGCTGCCATGGAACTCGGTGGACCATGCTGGCCTCAAACTGAGAAATCTGCTTCCTGAGTGCTGGGATTGAAGGCGTGCAGGGCAGCTGCCACCACTGCTCTGCTGAGGCTAGCATGAAGTCATGATGTATTATCTGTGATGGATTCTGTCCCCAGAGAGACCAGCCTATGAAGGTATTGCTGCGTGCCAGAGACGGTGGCACGTGGGGTGATATCTTTTTCTCCCCAGGATTGTCTTTGGGTAGTGTGTTAGACCTGTCTTACAGATTAAAAAAAAATCAAAAACCAAGAAACCCAGAGTGTCACAGAGGGCCTTCCTTGTCCCCAGGTCCCTGAAGGAACAGATAATGAAGCTGGCATTTGTAACTCTGCGTTTTGCTTAATTCTCTATGAGGCCACCACCCTGGAAGTAACCCTACACAGCACTGCTAATATGTCCAGATAGTGTTCCAGGGTGAACTTGTTTTAAGCATTTGTTACTCACAGGGCAGTCTGTGAGCTCAGGTTCTGTCTGAGGCTCTTTCCCCAGCTTAGCTAGCTGTTGGGTAAGGTGCTCAGCAGCTCTAAGACCAGTTGTGGGATTTCTAAGGTGGGGATCGTGACAATCCCTACCTTGCTGGGTGGTTAGGATTAACTAGGAACACACTTAAGGCTAACTAGGAACACACTTAAAAGGCTTACGTGAGCCCTCAGTTAATGGTCCCCTAATCTCAGGTGTCAGCTCAAATGTTGCCTGACCCCCAGGGCTAGTGTAAGTACCGCCCCCCAGGTATTCAGCATCTCTCCTCTCTGCCCCTTTCTCTCATAGGTGTTTCCCAGTGCTCAGCACGTGAGGTCCACTGACTGATTCTTTCCCCGTGACAATGGGAACTTTCTATCGATGGCCTTTGCGTTCTGGATTCAGGCCCCAAGGTCGTGCCTGGCGTGCAACTGACTGTTTAGTGGCTCTCTGTGTTCCTGACAACCTTGAGATAGAACTTTTCATTCTGGACAAAGCAATCGCCATTCTGCTTCCCCTGGATGTGCCCTGTGGATTGGTGTTCCCTGTGATTCTCTGCCCCGCACCCGTGACCCCGGGCTTCAGATGGGATCGCGATTAAATCCTAAAGGTGTAGTCTGACCTCTTCTCGGCTGCATTTGTTTGTTTGTTTATTTTTTTTTTTTTGTTTTTTTGTTTTTTTGTTTTTTGAAACAGGGTTTCTCTGTAGCTTTGCCAGGCTGGCCTCGAATTTACAGAGATCTGCCTGCCTCTGCCTCCCAAGTGTTGGGATTAAAGGAGTGCACCACTGCCCGGCTTCGTCTGCATTTCTAGCTATCTTCAAGAGTTAGAAATTTTGCACAACTCTGTGAAATCAAACTCATGCCTCTTCTTCCAAGTCAGCTCCTCCTCTGGTGCCTCAGGCTGACTGGTGAAGTGGGCCTGGGAGCCAGCCTGCATTCTCTTCCTCGTGGGCCGCCATGTTGTCGCCACTGCCTGTTCCGGAGAATCTTGTGCACAGGAGCCTGATCTCATTCTGTGATACACAGTGACCTGGGAGGCAGATTCCTTCCATAGCAAATAAACAAGGTGAGGCTTTAGAGAAGTTAGAGGCTTACCTAACTGCCAGGCAACCCAGCGACCTCCAAAGCGCCCAGGTAGCAGGCCTTAGTCTGGCATCAGGCTTGTCTCTTCTGCAGGACTGCCATTCTTGGTCCCCCTTTTGCATCTTTATGCCCTTGTGTAGTGAGCCGTACCCAACTGGGTCTGCTCCTGGCCCCTACCTTCATCCACTGCCCCACATGCCCAGCTGCACCCAAGCCTTGCCAGTCTCTTGTCAGAAGACCCTGCACACGCTGCCAGGTGCCCACAATGTGCTTTCTTCCTGCTTAGTCGACCCTCTCTGGTCCTTCCACATTCGGCTCTGCAGCAGCGTTCAGAGAGCATCCCAGATTGCTACTCCCAGTCTGGGTTCCCTTTAGTGTTCCAAGCCATCATTCACGAGAACACATTTCTGGATCTGAACATTTACCCAAGAGCATCCTCCTGGAGATGATGCGATAGCTAAAGGAACACATCCAAGAAAATGCCCTTGCCTCTCCTTGGCCCTGTGAGGCTCCCGGCAAGGCCTTCTAAGGTCGGGAGCCATCTGCCTACACTTGGCATGCTGTCCAATGTGCTCAGTTATTTGTTGAACGTATGAAGGTGGTGAAGATTTCTCTGTTGTTAGTAAGGTTGGGTTTCTTTCTTATCTATCTATCCATCTATCTATCATCTATCTGTCTATCTGAGCCAGGGTTTCTCTTTGTAACAGCCCTAGCTCTAGCTGTCCTGAAACTCACTTTGTAGACCAGGCTGGTTCCCAAGTGCTGGGATTAAAGGCGTGCGTCACCACTGCCCGGCTATTAATTTATTATTTTTTTATTGAGACAAGATCTTATGTATCCCAGGTTGGCCTTAAACTGGCAATGGGGATGATCTTGAACTCTTGACTCTTCTGTCTCCCTGGTGCTGGGATTGCAGGTATATGTCACCACACCTGGCTTAGTTAAAGCTGGGGATCTAAGCCAGGGCCTCACGCATGCTGGGCCAGTACTGCCACCAGGAATCAGTGTATAGCAGGAGGCCCCCTCAGTTTGTTTTACTTCCCGGAGCATTTCCCCCAGCCTCTGTGTCCTTATCTCTGATGGGATAATAGTAGCTTCTTGCAGGGCCTGGTGGCTGAGAAGATTACGGGAGTGAACTAAATGAGGGAAGTCAGCACACAAGGCCTGGCGCAGAAGCTTTGTCACAGGCACAAAATATGTGTGACTCATAACTAAAAACAGGAACTGGGCAGGCAAGGTCCTATTCTACAATAGCCTTAAGGTTAGGATTCCATTGGGGATTTTTTTTTAAATATGTATTTTTATTTATGTGTACACGTTTGTGTCTGTGCGTGGGTTTGTGCACGTGACTACAGCACCTGTAGAGGCGGAGCTTAGAGGCGGTTGTTAGCAGCCAGACAAGGGTACTAAGGGAACCAAACTCACATTTCTCCAGACTCCCCTAACCTGGCTTTTTAATTTTTATTTATTTATTTCCTTTAGGCAGGGTCTCAGCTATATGCCCTGGTGGGCCTGGAACTTACTGTGTAGACCAAGTTGGCCTGCAACTCAGACTGACTCTGTTTCCTGTGTGCTGGGATTAAAGGCAAGAATCGCTGCATCTGAATTCTCCAATTTCTCTTGAAAGAAAAAAAGTTTTTGAGCTGGGCATGGTGGCACATGCTTTTAATTCCAGCAGTTAGGAGGCGGAGGCAGGTGTGTGAATTAGGAACCAGCCTGACCTATATGGTGAGTTCTAGGCCAACAAAAGGCTACATAATGAGACCCTGTTTCAAAAAACAAAACTTCTATTTTTATATTTGCCTATTTTGTTGGTGTGTACGTGGGGGAGCACAATACCTGAAGGTTAGAGGACAATTTATCGGAGTTCGCGCTCTCTTCCCACCATGTAGGTGTCCAGGGACTACACTGTCTTTTTTCAGGCTTGGCAGCAATCACCTTTACCCACCGATTCATTCCACCAGCCCTCATGGGGGGAGTCTAAGAGTTTAGCCAAAGGAGATTATTATTGGCACCTGCTTTGGTGTACAAGGCCTTGCCGAAATATTAACCTCCGACTTTGTCCAAGTGTGTCACCGCTGGGCTGGTTCACTGCTAGTCAAATCCCAAGCCCAGGGTGTGCGCCAGAATCACCTGGTGAGTATTTTACGGATTACAGGTCGCTGCCCCGAAACTCTCCTGAATCAGAATTCGGAATGATAAATGTACCCTTCCAAGCGGGGCCCCCGCGGCTTTCAGAGTCAGCAAGGTTGGGAGCCCCAGGTCCACAGACCACTCAAAGAGCAGGCGCGCCACACGGAAAAACTTCTCAGCATTTTTTGATGAGAGAGAGAGAGAGAGAGAAGAGAGAGAGAGAGAGAGAGAGAGAGAGAGAGAGAGAGAGAGAGAGAGAGAGAGAGAGAGAGAGAGAGTTCTCAGTGCTTTCTCCTTGGTGGGCGAGGGGATCAACGACTCCAAACAACGGGCGAGAACAGGAGCAGCCCGCACCAGCCTTCCCACCTGCTTTTTGCTTCCTGCAGTATTTTCCCAGGTCCTACTGCGGCAATTTAAATGCTAATATGGAGTTAAGCACAGCAATCCGAGAGAATGAAATGTTTATATGTGAGCCTTATTCGTCCTAGCTTTCTCTAGTTTAGTGGGGTCACATGTTTAAATTCTTTGACCTTCCAAACTTAAAAAAAAAAAATCTCATTTTGTTGTTTTCTCAGCAGATTTTGTAAAAAGGGGAGGAAGGCTCCCACCCCTGAACCTGAAGCCTGCGATTTCGATGTGCTGAGTCAGAGCCCGCTCAGGGTCAGACACTTTCACCCCGGAAGAGCCCCGCGGAGCACCACGGCGGGGGCAGCGGCTGGTCTGGTGTTTTCTGAATATGGATGAGAAGACTCCAGATGAGACAGGGTATATCTTATGCGCTAATGTATTTCTACGTTTAAGCTAGCGTTTAGTGACTTCTAGCTGAGCAGAAATCGTCTTTCGGGTTGGTGAGTGTTGGTCAACAGTATTCCTTCCAGGGGCTGGAGATGGTTCAGCGCTTAAGAGCACCTGGGTTCAATTCCCAGCACCCACCCAGACTCACAACTGTAGCTCCAGTTCCAGGGGACTGGGCGAAGTCTTCTGGCCTGTGCTGGCGCTAGGCATGCTTGTGGTACACAGACAAACATGCAGGCAAAATGCCCATACATCCCTAGAAAATGAAAATAAATATGAATGCCAAAGCACCGGCTTGTGGTGTGTAGAGGTGAGACAGTCTCTACTGTTATTTAAAAGATTCAGTTAAGATTCTCAATTTAGTTTTAAAAAGCTAGTAAGAAAGAAAAAAAAAAAACATATAAGGATAAACCAGGCCCTAAATCAGCTCAAGTTTTAGGAAGTCAGTTTTTCTATTTTGAACATGCCCTTGAGTGGACTGGAGACATTAGGGCTGTGTTAATGGAGGAAGTGTTGAATGGACTGGAGAAGGTACTGCTGTAGGGGGCGCAGGGCAGCGGCAGGGTGGGGGTGGGGAGGGGAGATAGAGCAGGAAGCTACAGTTTCCTTAGAATCAGGTTTGTAGGAATTGTTGAGAGGTAGAGAGCAGAGATAAGAGCGCAGAACTGAGCAATCTGGCTGGGAGGGGAGGCTCATTCCTTTCTTTAATCTTAGCACTTGGAGGTAGAGGCAGGCGGCTCTCTTGAGTTTGAGGCCAGTCTGACCTCCAAAGTGAGTTCCAGGATGTCCAGAGCTACACAGAGAACCTGTGTCTCGAGAAGAAACAAACAAAGACTGGGCAATTTGTATCTAGAATGACTGTATTTTTTTATATATATATAACAGAAGTGTTTTGTTTTCTCCCTAAGCCTTTGGGGTCCCCCAGGAGGAAGCCAGGGAGCTCAGTTAACACTGTGCCTTCCACAAGTTGGAAGGGCAGCAGCCCTTCCTGAATTCAGCCTGCTTCGAGAGTTTGGGAACAATTGATCTCTCCCTGCACTGCTTACTGAGAACTGCAGTCCTTGGACCAACCAGTGCCTGTGACGGATGATGGGTGTCTACATCCTGTGTGCCAGCAACTGCTGGGCTCTTTGTGTCTCCTTCATCCTAACTGTGCCCCGTCATGGAGGAACTGTTGTTCTCCAGGATCTCCGAGCAGCTGAGCATTCCCACAGCGCTTGGAGTTGGGGAAGAGTGGGACTCTGAGTGGGGTCGAGCACCTTGTGACTAAGCGCTCTGGAGGCTGCCTCCACACTCATAAAAGAGACTAGTCACCGGCAAGTCATGCTAAGTACAGGAAGAATGTCACTGGCTGAAGTTCTTGCTTACCCTGTGAACAATGAAGGGGAAAGAGGTGGGGTAGGGTGGGAAGAGAGGGCAGAAAAGCTGTGTGTGTGTGTCTGTGTCTGTGTGGCACAGAGAGACTCAGAAAGATTTCAAATAGTTCCCTGTGAGTAATACCTCCATATGAAAATGAAAGGACTTAGCCATCCAAGATCCATCATGGTCTTTACCTAGTTATATTGATGCATATCAGAGAGTTGGGCTTTTAAAAAACAAAGGCAGGGCCAGTCAGATGGCTCAGCAGGTAGAGGCACCTACTGCCTGGCCTGACTACCCACGGTCTGTCCCTGGAACCTACACAGTGGGGAGAGAGATCTGATGCCTGCTGTCTGCTGATGTCCACACCTTGCTATGAAAACACCCCACACCCCCTTCACTAATAAATAAATGTAAAAGAAAACTAAAGACAAACTCCAGCCCCCTAAACTAACTTCTATTTGTTATTCTACCTGTGACTAGAGCTGGAAGGGGCCACGTGTGCTCAGGAGAGAACAGGGACTTTCCTGAGGCAGGACAGGGATCAGAGCTACCCAGCAGGGAGGCACAGCACACCTGAGCTGTAGTCCTAGCCTGCAGAGTGAATTTTCTGTTCCCACTTCCCAAGAGGCTGAGCAGTGGGGAGGCACCGTGCAGAGAATGGGGGTGCTCTGGGACCTGGGGCCAAAAGCTGGGGAGAAACCGAGACTACAGCAGCCCCAGGAAGAGGAGACTAGGAAATGGAAAGGGTGGAAGACATTGCCTCTGGCCAAGCCTAGGAAGGGAAGAAGTGTTCTGAGTGAGTGAGGTGGAAAGAAGGTGAGGTCCGAGGTTGCTGGTCAGGCTGGTTAGTGACCAGTTTCTTGTGCTATGGCCAGAACCAGGAATTATACATGCTGAGCAAGGGCTCTGTCCCTGAACTGTCCCCCTGCCCCACTGGTCAGCACCATTTTAGGGACTTGGTATTTTTTAAAAACTTTAATAGCATTTATGAAGGGCTAGAGAGATGGCTCAGTGGTTAAGGGCGTTTGTTGTTCTTGTAGGGCACCTGAGTTCAGCTCCTAGGACCCACAAGGTGGCTCAGGACCTCCATAATTCCAGGTCCAGGCCATCCAATGGGACAAATAATTGAGGTGTCTATTTAACCTATCAGAGCGGACCTGGCCATCAGGTTCTCCCAGAATCCCTTAGTCTCTAACCTTTTACAGGATATGGCTGGCATACACCACCCATCACCAACTCTCCAGCCCAGGGGCTGGGCTGCCCTCATATAATCCAGACATTTTGGTTATCTTCCCCCGTCCCGTCCTGTGCTCTCCTCCCCTGCTTTTTTTTTTTTACCTTTTGCTCTCTTGATTGCTATACCTGGTTCCTGTCTCTCCCCTCTCTCTTTCCCTCCCCTCTCTCCTCACATGGTTCAGGGTTATGTTTACCCCGGACCCCCCCCCACCTCCATGTCCCTATGTCCCTGCCTCTGCCCACGCCCACGCTTTCCCTTTTACCCGCAATAAACCTTCTCCTCTGCCATGCCTAGGAGCAGCCATGTCCTTCCTTTTCATTTCCTTTCTTCGTTCAGTTACTGTGAGAAGTAATTGAACCCCAGGCATGCATGAGGTACAAAGGCATATATGCAAGCAAAGCAGCTCTTACCTACATACAATAAACGAATATTTAAAAACCCATGTGTGTGTGTGGGAGGGGGCGTGTGGACTCAGAGGACCGCCTGCAGGAGTGAGTCCATTCTGTCCATCCCCCTCTCTGAACACGCTGGGAGGACACAATGTTACAGAGGTCGAATGACCGCACTGGGTGTGGGAACTTGTCTCAGTGGGTAGGAGTGTTTGTCTCATGACACGGGGTCCTGAGTTCAAATCCCTGTACCCACGTGCAAAGCTGGGCAGAGCTGTGTGTACTGTAACCCCAGTGCTGGGGGACAGAGAGGGGTAAATGGGGGTGGCAGGAAGGCAGGTGCTTGCTGGCCATCCAGCTTACGAAATGCCAAGCTTCAGGTTCATCTAGAGACTCCTTCTAAGAGTGCTGGAGGATGTCACCTGATGGCCCCCTACGTCCTCCTCTGGCCTCCAGAGGCACATTCACGGGTAGCCCCGCCCCCACATGCATGCATTCCCTCCCTCCCTCCCTCCCTCCCTCCCTCCCTCCCTCTGCTCTGATTACTGTGAGAACCCAGGCATAGTAGCTCATCGCTAGTATGCCTAAATCCGAGATGCTGAGGCAGGAGGATTGTTAATGAACTCCAGGCCATCCTAGGCTACAGAGTGAAACCCTACTAATTTTTTTTAAAGGTTTATTTATTGTTGTTTTATGTGTGTGAATGATTTGCCTGCATATGTGTCTGTGTGTGCTTAGTTCCCATGGAGGCTAGAGGAGGGTGTCAGATCTCCTAGAACTGGAGTCTTGGTCGGTTGTGAGCCACCATCAGGGTGCTGGGAACGGAACTCAGGTCCTCTGAAAGAGCAGCCCGTGCTCTTAACTGCTGAGCCATCTCTCCAGCCACTGAGACCCTATTTAAAACAAACTAAACTGAAACAACCATCCTCCCCCAACACCGCCACCGAAAGAAAGCAAGAAAATGAGACACTGTAGAAATCTAAAAAGGTGCGGGCTTCTGCCCAGGGCTCCTGACCACGCAGGGCAGCTTCTGGGCCGGAAGTTGTGTTATCCTTGGCGGGTGTGGAACTGGGAGGAAAGGAGAAATCAAGACCTGACTCTAGTTCTAGCTTTAAGCATTTGGTTCGGGAAGAACGCCGAGAGTTCAGGCCCACCTGGATCCACTCAGTATCCATGGAGACGAGCACGGGAGGCCTTGCGATGACTCACGTCGGAAACCACCAGCACGTAAATAATTAGAGCCCGAGACGGAGATGATAGAGGGAGTCCTCGCTGAGTGATAAGAGCCGTCAAGGGACCGAGCGCTGAGGCACACCAGGGCGCCATGTTCTAGAAGAGGAGGGGTCGGTAGACCGTCTGGAGGCAAGGCATCCGACAGCCATTTTGGGGGGTTTCACCAGGCTGCTAAATGGTGGGGGAAGAATCTAGGTGATTAAAAGAATGAACGAAAAGACCCAGAGCTAGGGAGGAGAGAGGAGGTGCAGGGAGTTGAGGAGGGGAGAGTAGGGTGTGGCTGGAGGTGACTCTCCCCTGATTGCCTACAATTTACTGATGTCTTCCCTTTGACATTTCCTGCCTAGCTCCTCTGCAAGGCGGGCCACATAATGCCCTTGAGTGAGTGTGTGCTGCGTGAAGGAAAGGCTTGCTGAGGTCTTTAACTTACTGCCTGCTAACACTGCGTATATTATCTGTCTTTACATATGGTGCTCTAAGAAGTACATGGTGGAGGGGGCTGGGGAGATGGCTCAGCAGGTATAGGGGATGGGGGCCTAGCTCAGCAGGTAGTACGTGTTGTGTCCTGAGGACAGACATAAGGAGGGGCACATTGGTTCGTAATCCGTGTGTTTAGTGGAGACAGAAGAATCTCTGGAGTAGATCCTCCAAATATTAATGCTGGCTTGAGAAGGTGACTGGAGATGAGGGACGCTCAACATGCCTTTTTCCAATTCAGGCAGCTGTTGCTTTCAACCCATTGGAAGAGGTGGCATTGCAGAGCCGTGGGAAGGCTGTGACCTGTGAAGGAATTGAAAGTGTGTCTGACATTGTCATAGCTGTGATGCTTCCATTCCTTCCTGTGTTCTTTAGCTCCTCAGTCCTGACGTCTGTAAGTGAAATTTCTGACACAGTTATGCCAAATGGTATTCTAATAATCTCTCCAGAGATGCATCCACTTGCCATAAAAAAATGTGCCGAGGTCAAGTTAGCTCATTAAAGAATGCATTTTGCAGGCGGTGGTGACACATACCTCACCTTTCACCCCAGCACTTGGGAGGCAGAGGCCTGTGAATCTCCATGAGTTTGAAGCTAAAACCTGGTCTACAGAGTGAGTTCTAAAACAGCCAGGTCTATGTTTCAACCTGTGACAGCCAGGTTTGGAGAAACCCTGTCTCAAAAAAAAAAAAAAAGAAAGAAAGAAAAAAGAAAAACCAACAAAGGAAGGAAGGAAGGAAGGAAGGAAGGAAGGAAGGAAGGAAGAAAGGATCGAAAAGAATGTGTTTCTCAGGCTAGGGACTGGCTCAGTCTGTGAAAGTACTTGCTGTGCAAACCTGGTGACCTGAGTTCAGTCCCCAGAACCTATATAGAGATGGAAGGAAGAAGTAACTCTTGAGATTATTCTCTGGCCTCCATCCTCCACATGTATGCCAAATCACACAAGCACCCTTCATACGCAACATGCACAAATATACAATAAAAAAAAAAAACTAAAAAAGATTTCTCATTTGGGAGGCAAAAGCAGACAGACCTCTCTAAGTTCAAAGCCAGCTTAGTATATAGACCAGATAGTGAGTGAGTTCCGGGAGAGCCAGGGCTACATAGAACCTGTCTCAAACAAACAAAAAACAAATGAGCATCTCACAATACCTCTTTCTAAACACATACACACACACACATGTATGTATGTATGTATGTATGTGTGAGTGTGTGGGTGCTTGCTTTGATGTCAAGGATGAAACCCAGGGCTTTGTGCATGCTGAGATAGCTTGATAGCTCCGAATGGTACTCCCAGCAGAATTTGTAATATGTTTTTGAGGCTTTGATCAATTGTGAAAATGCTGATAGTGGGGATTTTACTACTAACCAAACATTTTTCTGTATATTTAAGGTATGGTTACTAGATTTATTGATTTTATATGTGTATAAACGTTTTGCCCACATTTGCATGTATTGCACCACAGTTGTGCCTGTTTGAACCCCTGGAAAGGGGGTTATGGTGGTTGCACACCACCATGTGGGTGCTGGGAATTGAACCTGTGTCCTCTGCAAGGGCGGCCAGTCTTTAATTACTAAGCCATCTCTCTAGCCCTGAAGCCATCTTTTAAGTTTAATTTTTATTCTTTAATTTTATGTGTATAGGTGTATGTCTGTGAACCGTGTGTGTGCCTGGTGCCCTTGAAGGCCAGAAGAGGGTGTCAGATCCTCTGGAACTCAGATGGTTGTGAGTCACCATGTGGTTGTTGGGACTTGATTTGCCCTCTGGAAGAGCAGTGCTCTTAACCATCTCACAGCCCTCATTCCCCCGTTTCTGTCTTTTGACATAGGGTCTTACTCCGTAGCTTAGAGCAGCCTGGAACTCACTAGGTAACTCAGAGTGGCCTTGAACTCATGGTAAGCCTCCTGCTTCAACCTCCTGAGTGCTGGAATTTCTGGAAACAATTTCTGTACCCTACTTTTATTTTAAAATTTAATTCATGTTGGAAGTTGGTAGTTTCAGTTTTGTTACAGTTTTGGTTTTAGCGTTTTGCCATATAGCTCAGGCTGATGGTTAAGTATCTCTCTAACCTCCTGTCTCTACTTCGTGAATGCCAAGATGACATGCATCACCACATCCAACCATGGACAATATCAGTGGAAAGATTATCCATGAAATACCTTTTGTGAAATTTAGATTTTTAATTTATCATTAGTGTGTATGTGTTTGTGAGTGTGAACAAACACTTGTCACGACATGGGTGGAAGTCAGAGGACAACTTCAGGAGCTGGTTTTCTTTCCGTTGTGTAGAGAGACACAGGGTCCCACTTTGTTTCCGCTGTGCAAACTCCAGGCTAGCAGGACAGTTTTGTCTACTCTGCCATCTCTCCCTAGGAGCGCTGAGATGCCTGGTGCATACTAGTACATCTGGCTTGTTTTGTTTGTTTTTTCTTCAAGACAGGGTTTCTCTGTGTAGCCCTGCCTGTCCTGGAATTCACTCTATAGACCAGGCTGGCATTGAACTCAGAGATCAGCCTGCCCCTGCCTCTGAGTGCTGGAACTGCATGTGTGTGCTACATGGCTGTTATCTGTCTGACTGTCTGTCGATCTGACTTTTGAGACAAAGTCTCCTGTAGCCAAGCTGGCCTTTAGTTCACTATGTACCTAAAGGTGACCTTGAATTTCTGAACCTCCTCTCTCCACCCTCACGTACTGGGAATACAGGTGTGCACCACTGTACCTGGTTTATGAGATACTGGGGACTTAACTCAGGGCTTTGTGCATGCTAGACATCCACCTCACTAAGCTATTCCTCCAGGCCCAAAAATATATAGATTAGAGACAGGGTCTTACTAGATAGGCCTGGCTGGCCTGGAACTCACTATGTAGGTTAGGATACCTTTAAACCCAGAAATCCTCCGGTCTGTCTTTGCCTCTTCCTCCTGAGTACCGGATTAAATCCCAATAAAACCAAACCACCCACCCATCTCAGGAACAGGACAGGAAGATGCTGACTGGGGGCCACTGTCTTAAGCAGGTAGAAGGTAAAGAAAAAAGGGCAGGTAGTTTGGGAACTCCAGGAATGGTCTTAAGGGAGTCGTTGCTACCCCAACCATGGTGTGAACGTGTTTGGAGCTCACAGGTGAAGAAGCCAGTGCAGGGAGCGAAGGTGGAGGGAAAATGCCCGTTTCCACAGTGTGCAAAGTGTCCTGTCCAGCTCCGCCTCGGGGAAACTCAGGGACACCTTTCCCCCTCCTTTCCCGCAGAACTTTGGCCTTCTGTTCCGGCAAGCTGGGGATTTTACGCCGCGGTTCTGTAGGAATTTGACAGGAATGTCTCATACAGGCAACGAGCCACTAGTTTCCGACACACAGTTTCCAAAACTGCTTATTTCTACATTGCTCATTTTTTTTTTTTAATGTTGCAGATGTTTCACCCTCAGACAGGATGGGCTTGGGGGTGGGCCAACAACTTGCTCAACATTCTTCTGAGTCTGACTGGCTGGTGAAGTGTGAGCAGGGGCTCCTGAATTGCTTGGGGAGGACTGAGGAAGCGCTTTTAAGGTAAAATATTCTTTCCTGGCATTTATTCTTGAGGATGATGCTGGAAGTTGTGAGCTAATCCGCTTCACATCTGACGTGGGGCAGACAGTGGACGATGGAGGAGCTGCCTCCTTCTGGCTGCTGCGGAGTGGAAATGGGTCTGAGCATGCGCACAACTGCTGGGTTCAGGTAGAGCCGGTCCAGTGTGCCCTCGAGGGAACTGGCCCTGGAAGGACCTGGGAAAACGGCAGTGAGCAAGGTTCTTTTTCCAGCTTGCTCCGATTTGTGTCTTTATTTTTACAAACTTATGAAATGCTATCAACCAGAACTGAAGCAACGAAAAGAGAAGAAAGGAAGTATTTGGTAATATGAACAGAGCCCCGTGGCTGGGCTGAAACATCTTGCATTAGTCAGCGCTGCGGTGGGAAGCCAAGGACTGTGAAAAGATAAATTTTTACATTTCTTACGTATTTAGAGACGTATGCTGCCCTCTTCAAGATCCCATTGCACATGGCGAGGGAGTTGTTAGGGAACGGACTCTCTCCTCTGAATGTCCCCAGTGTGTGTATTTCTGGTTACGTTTTTATGCTAAAGCTTTGAGGAACTAACTATGTTATCATGTAGCCAGGGAAGGATGTGGTTCTAAATAGATGTGTTTGAAGATCCACCATCATCAATGAGCCGTTTTCCTACATCTGTTTTGGTGTGAGTCCTCCAAAGAAGAAAGTCTTTTTTTCTTTCTTTCTTTTTTTTTTTTTTTTTTTAGTTTGTTGAGACAGGGTTTCTCTGTATAGTCCTGGCTGTCCTGGAACTCACTCTGCAGACCAGGCTGGCCTCGAACTCACAATGATCTGCCTGCCTCTGCCTCCTAAGTACTGGGATTAAAGGCCTGTGCCACCACGGCCTGGCTATCGCAGGCCTTTCTTACCTGCATATTTCATACTCAAATTCAGCGAACAAGCTTTAAAAATATAGCCAGGCTCACATACTTAGTGTGTAGAGCCTTTCCTCTTCACCTTTATAACACAAATAATAGGGACAGCTATGTGGAGAGCTTTGCACTGTAAGAGGTATTATAAGTAAACTAGATGTGACCTCAAGTGTAAAGAAAGATGGGTGCCGATTTAAGTAAAATACTGCTTGTTTTATACAAGGGATTTGAGCTCCGTTGACTTGGCTTCCATGGGGTCCTGGACCAGTCCCATACAGATGCCCTGAACATCTGCAGTGTTTTAAGTCCTTCCCTGTGAACATAAAGACAAATGGGCCCAAGTCCCTCTAACCAGCTGCTCCCTCCAGGTTTCTGCAGACCGTTGTCTTTGGTTGAATGGCTGGGATCCCTGTGGACACAGGAGGGAAAAGATTATATTTTCTTTGACCTCTAACTGCAGTGCAATATAAACTTCATTCATGAATGGTGACAAACCTTAGGGTTATTAACGATACCCACAACTGCCACCAGGAAAGGGTCAAGCATATTTCCAAATTATATTACAGGAGCTTTATTTGCTCGACCTTCTCCCAGGCCTCCCCTTATTTGTTATAAATAACAAATGTATTTATTATAAAATCATATACTTTGAAAAGGAAAAGCGTTAACTCTGCTTTCCGTACTACAATATGTATAAAAGGTGTGGGGATTTGTTTGTTTGTTTTGTTTTTGTTTTTTTCCCTCCCAAGACAGGGTTTCACTGTGTAGCCCTGGCTGTCCTGGAACTAGCTCTGTAGACCAGGCTAGAGAGATCCACCTGCCTCTACCCCTACGCTAGGACTAAAGGCAGGAGCCACCTCCCTCAGCAAGGGGTGAGATTTTTAGTGCTCATCAAGGGGAGTAGGAATTACAAATCACTGAGAAGCGCTGCTCCGCACGTCCCTGGAGTGCTCTCCAGCACAGCGTGCTCTTATCGTCAGGGCTAAATTTGAAACACAATCGAGAATATTTTGGACCTGGAAGGAGGCTGGGCATCAAAATAACCACTGCAGCTGAGCAAGCCTTTGAAACCACAGACTGCAGGGAAGAAGGCCTGGCTATGCATTCCGAAGGCATTCGTGTGTCTTCTGCTTTCCCGACACCGCCACACTTGGCAGAGAAGGCACAAACGTATTTTCCATGTTGCGAAAATAGGAAATGAGGTGTAAGGAGTCTGGGAGAATTATTACCCAAGATCGCAGTGAGTCAGAGGCTTCGGGAGCACCACAGAGGACCCGAATCCCTGATCGTGACCCCAGATCGGCTGTGTGCAGGCCTTGCGGTCTCAGAGAAGAATGTTATCATTTCACTTTCGCTTTTGCTCCTGGTCGGGCAATTGTACGATCCTCAGTGTGCATGAATAAGGAAGAGTTCTTTTCTTTCTTTCTTTTTTTTTCCCTCTCACTCTTCTCCCCCCACCCCCATTCTTTTGAGACAGAGTTTCACTCTGTAGCCCTAGTTAGTCTGGAACTCTCTATATAAACCAGGCTGGACTTGAACTCACAAAAATCCACCTGCCTCTGCCTCACGAGTGCTGGGATTAGAGGCGTCTGTCAACCTGCCAGGTTTTTTGTCATTGTTTGTATTTGAGACAGGACCTCCTGCCGCACAAGCTGACCTCCAGCTAGCTGTGTGACCCTGAACTGATCCTCTTTGTTCCAGACACTAGCGTGTGTGTGTGTGTGTGTGTGTGTGTGTGTGTGAGAGAGAGAGAGAGAGAGAGAGAGAGAGAGAGAGAGAGCGTGCACGAGTGTCTGTGAGTGTGTGTATCTGTAAGTGTATGTATGTGTGTGTGTGTGTGAGAGAGAGAGAAAGTGTGTGTGCCTGTGAGTGTATGTATAAGAACACTGCCAACTGAGCTCCATTGAGCCCCAAGTGAAGTAGTTTTCTTTTTAGGAATTTCTTTTGGGGAAGTATTGTTGATGATTCAGTTGAATCTAATTAATGCCGGTTTTGTGCAAGCCTCTTTTCTAGTCACGGAGGAGACACTGAGTTGATTAACCCCAAGGTTACTGTGGAGGATGGGACTAAAGGACCAAACTAAATTAAGTTTTTCAAGCTCACAGGAGTTCGGAGGCCCTGATAAGTTATTGCCTTTTCTCCAGGAAAGAAAAAACAAAGTGCTTCTGTAAGTATCATAGGCAGGCGTTTGCAGAGTTCAGCCTGCTTAGGATCCACACCCCCCAGTTGAGTTACCGGACCGACCCAGGCAGAGTGTTTTTGGCGTGGAATGAAACAGTAATCCTTGAAGGAACACAAAGCTGCAGCCATTGAGTAGAAAGAGATCGGAGATTAGATCCAAGCAGGTCAGGGGAGCTGGTGTCTGGCTGGTCTGCCAGCGTCCCTAGGCACAGGCCTGGGAGTTAGCTGAGTATTGATCTCTGGAATGCAGCATCACAGGCAGAGAGAGAAGTCAGGGCAGGGCAGGGGGCACGGCAAACAGGAAAAGGCCACTGAACCTGAGGCCAGTTCCGCTGGACACAGAGTTGAGGAAGAAGGATTATCAGAAACCACGCTTCCAGAGACAGGGCCTGGCTCTACAGCTACCCAGTGAGTGAGCAGTCTTTTAAAAAAAAATTCTTCCAGAACAGTATTCTGCAAACCAGCCAGAACTAAGCCCAACACTCAGGAGACAAAGGCAAGCAGACCTCTATGACTTTGAGGCCAGCTTGGTCTACAAATAGAGTTCCAGGACAGCTAGGGCTACACAGAGAAACCCTGTCTTGAACCCTGCTCTTCCAAACATTCTGCAATTCCATTTATTGATTCGTTTTTTTCAACGGAAGCCTTCAGGTTTGGTTTCATATCATCTGAGACTACAAACACCTGCCGGGGATCAACACCTTTATATCTGTTCCCCAGCTCTGCCTCTCCAACCTCACTTTTAAATAAATCCCAAGGGTGTGCTGCAATGCCTCTAATTTTCCTTTGCCCAGTTTTTAACAGTTTTCTTGTCTTTTAGAAATTTCTTTCTGAGGTTGGTGAGCTGGCTCAGTGGGTAAGAGTGTATACTGCTCTTACAAAGGACCCTAGGTAGATTCCCAGAACCCATATCAAGTGGCTCACAACTGCCTGTAACTTCAGCTCCAGGGGGACCCACAACTTTGGCCTCCGTGAGCGCCCCTGCTCACAGCTGTACCCCACCGCCACATATACACAATTTAAAAAATTAAAATAAATAGTAAATTTTGCTTTTGTTTTTCAAGACAGGGTTTCTCTGTGCAATAACCCTGACTGTCCTGGAACTCACTTTGTAGACCAGGCTGGCCTCGAACTTGCAGAGAGCTGCTTTCCTTTGTCTCTACCCAAGTGATGGGATTAAAGACATGGGCTACCACCGCCTGGCAATATTAAAAGTTTTAAAAAATAGTTTATTTGCCGGGCGATGGTGGCGCATGCCTTTAATCCCAGCACTCGGGAGGCAGAGGCAGGCGGATCTCTGTGAGTTCGATACCAGCCTGGTCTACAGAGCTAGTACCAGGACAGGCTCCAAAGCCACAGAGAAACCCTGTCTCGAAAAACCAAAAAAAAAAAAAAAATTTTTTTAAATTTATTTTATGGCCAGGCAGTGGTGGCACATGCCTTTAATCTCAGTATTTGGGAGGCAAAGGCAGGAGAATCTCAGTGAGTTTGAGGCCAGGACTGTTACACAGAGAAACCCTGTCTCAAAAAAACAAAAACAAATAAATTTATTTTATGTGCATTGGTATAAAGACCCCCAGGAACTGAAGGAACACTTGTGAGCTGCCATGTGGGTGCTGGGAATTGAACCTGGGTCCCCTGGAAGAGTAGCCAGTGCTCTTAACGGCTGAGCCATCTCTCCAGCCCCAGTATTAAAACTGTTTAAATATTTATTTATTTATTTATTTATTTATTATTTATACATTATTCTGTCTGATTGTATGCCTGCAGGCCAGAAGAGGGCACCAGACCTCATTACAGATGGTTGTGAGCCACCATGTGGTTGCTGGGAATTGAACTCAGGACCTTTGGAAGAGCAGGCAATGCTCTTAACCGCTGAGCCATCTCTCTAGCCCCAGTATTAAAACTGTTTAAAAGTTCATTTTCTCAGAGTAGACATATGAAAGTATAGTTATTGGGTCAATGCATATAAATTTAGAAGACAGACTAGTTAGACAGAAGCTGCTTTTGCTGCTGAATTACTTGTGTTGTGTATTATTTTCCTGACATTAGGCCCTGTGGTCTCCTTGGCTTGTTTCTTATGTATAGGAGCTCCCCCAATCAACCCTCTTAGGAGCCTTTGCTCAACAAAAATAAAACCGCATGCCCTTGGGAAGCCACCCAGGAGGTCAGGGCTAGCTTGGACTATATAGCAAGACTCTTTCCACCCCTGCCTTACACACAGGTGCATGTGCCCAGTGCCATCTTTCATGTTACTAAATATCATTTTATAATAACTAGATGTAATATTATGTGACTGCTTGTCACGTAATGATTTCCATCATGGTTTTACAGATGTGGAAACTCAGGATGTTACCGTCCCAAAGGCACAGCCCAGGAGCTTTTGATGAGTGAGTCTAGGGTTATTAACTCTTAATTTGTCTTTCTCTCCCATTACCCAGCATACAGTTCTGTTTCCATGAATGACCCTGCGGTGGTTTGAATAAGAATGGCCCCCATAGACTCATGTGTTTGAATGTTTGGTCCATAGGGAGTGGCACTATTAGAAGTTATATAGTCTTGTTGGAGGAAGTGTGCCATTGTGGAGGTGGGCTTTGAGGGCTGATAAATACCTAAGCCACAGCCAGTGTGGCAGTTTTTCCTTCTGCTGCCTGCAGTTCCAGATGTAGGACTCTAGCTCCTTCTCTTGCACCATGTCTGCCTGCATGCTTCCATGTCCCATAATGGTGATAATAGACTAAACCTCTGAACTGTAAACCAGACCCAGTTAAATGCTTTTCTTTATAAGAGTTACCATGGTCATGGTGTCTCCTCCCAGCAATGGAAACCCTAAGACAGACTTGGTATTTGAAAACTTAGCTGTTGACTGTCATCCAAACCGACTCCTTCAGGACTTACTTAGCCTTGGCAATCAACCGTTCATTGACCTCCCCAGCCTCCTACCCAGCTTCAGTAAATTATTTCTATTTTGAGACAGGTTCTCACTGTGTAGCTCTGGCTGACTTGGATTTGTAGTGTGGACCAGACTGGCCTCAAACTCATAACGATCTGCCTCTGCTTCCCCAGTGCTGGGATTAAATGCCTGTATCGCCCACGCCCAGCCTTCCTTCCCAGCTTTCTACTTTCAGGAAGTACCACAAGGGACTCAGTCTATCATTCCCCACAAAGGTCAGAAGAGGTCATTGGATCCCCTGGAACTGGAGTTGCAGGTGATTGTGAGCCACTATGTGGGTGCTGAGGTCTTTGCAAGAGTTTTTACAAATGCCCTCGCCTGCTAAGCTGTCTCAGATTGTTGATGGAGTGGGAAGACCCACCCTGACGGAGGGGAGCACCATTCCTCAGCCTGGGTCCCCAGCTGTATGTAAATGAGTGAAGGAAACTGAGCTTAGGCAATCAAGGGTGTGTATGTTCTCTTGGGTCTTGATTTTGGATGTGATGGGACTGGCTGCTTGAATTCTTGACTTGATTTCCTCAAAGTGATGGACTGTAACCCAGAATGGTAAGCCAAATAAACCCTTTCTTCTTTAAGCTGCTTTTGCCAGGGTGTTTTATTAAAGCAACAGAAATGAAACCAGAACAGCTTCCAAGATAAAATTCGAGTTCCTTGTGTCAGGAAAATGGCTGGGTAGGTAAGGACACTTGTAGCCAAGGGCATGACCATGTGAGTTTGAGCCTTGGGAGTCTCGCATGGTGGAAAGAGAGAATCAATTCCTGCAGGTCGTTCTCTGACTTCCACATGTGTCCTGTGACATGGATGTATGCACACACACCCTCACCACACACACTAAATAAAGAAAATGTAATAAATGTTCCTTGGTCTGGCCTCTGAGTGTATTCTGACTGCGGTCACTCTCTGTTCTTCCCCATGTGCCCTCAACTTGCTCTTAGGAAGGACTTGACTTTATTCTTCCTTTCTCCTTTACCCTGGTGCCGTCTACACCTCTCTCCCTCTCTCTCTCTCTCTCTCTCTCTCTCTCTCTCTCTCTCTCTCTCTCTCTAATTTGGGGTCTCACTGTATGGTCCTGGCTAGCTCTTCTGGAACTCTATTTGTAGGCCAGGCTGGTCTTGAACTCACAGAGATCTGCCTTCCTCTGCCTCTGGAGGGATGGTATTAAATGACTGTGCCACCGTGACCAGACCACCCACTTCTCTTGACCACCTGCTATTATCTTTCAGGCTTAGCTCCCTTTTCTTCCCTCCAGCATGCCCCACTCTGTCATAAGAGTTATCAGATCCTGTGTCAATCGGTTCATTACTTCTGTGCTTTCCCCTCTCCCTGACTTGGGGATTTGAAGGGCAGAGCTTCAGCTATTTCACCAGCTGAAGCCTGCAGACTAAGATGGCTCCGGGCTTACAATGCATGCCCAGCCACATGCTGAATGAGCCACAGAGTCTCCCAGACCCAGGGCACAGTCGCTGTCTTGTCTGTCACAGCCCAAATGAATTGAAGAGTCTCGCAGATTAAATCACTAAGAATGTGTTATATTCTTTTTTCATGGTTGTCTGCATTTCTATTTAGCAAAACCTAACAGCTGATCTGTCTGGAAAACTATCCCTCAATAAAGATGATAGGAAAGGTTTAGAGTTTACCTTTTAAAAGTTTCAAAAAGAGGTCGGATCTCACTATGTCACAAAGCCTGGCTTCAGACTCACCAACATCCTGCCTCAGTTTCCCAAATATTGGGGTTCCAGGTGGGCCATTACACCTGGCTTAAGAATTAACTTCAACAGGTGGTAGCGGTGGACAACTTTAACCCCAGCATTTGGGAGGCAGAGGCAGGTGGATCTCTGTGAGTTTGAGACGAGCCTGGTCTACAGAGTGAGTTCTAGGACAGCCAGAGCTACACAGAAAAAACGTTGTCTCAAAAAAGCAAAATGAAACAAAAAAGAATTAACTTCAAGCTAGGTGTGGTGGTTTGCCTCTATTAATCCCAGCACTTGGGAGACAGAGGCAGGAAGATTTCTGGAAATTCAAGGCCAACCTGGTCCACAGAGTGAATTCCAGGCCTGCTAAGGAGAGAACCTGTCTCAAAATGATGATGATGATTTCAAGTAGTGTTTGACCTGTAAAGCTAGTACCCCATTTTAAAAAGTTTTTCCTAGTAATGATAATTTCTTCTAACCCTAATATTTAAAGTTTTGTTTATTGTTTATTTGAGATGGGGGGTCTCATGTAACTAAGGCTGGCCTCAAATAGGTTATACATTGAAGAGAATCTTGAATTTATGATTTCCCTTCTTCTGCTCCCAGTATTAGGATTCCACATCTGTGGCACCATGTCTGTTTCATGCTGAGGATCAGGTGCAGGACTGTGTAGGTAAGATACTCTACCACTAGACTGCATCCACGCCTCTACCGCTCCTCCAACTACATGTGTGTGCGTGTGCGTGCGTGCGTGTGATGTGTGTGTGTGTGTGTGTGTTCATGTAGTTGGAAATCCCCTTGGGCTGCCAACCAGCTGCCAAATAAAGGAATGGAGACTTTATATGAATTATGAATGCTACCCTTAGCTGGGTGGTGGGCCCTCCAAAGAGTCAAAGAGTAAAAATAAAAATCAACCAACTACACTATGTAGCCCTGGCTAGTCTAGAATTTGCTATATAGACTAGGCTGGACGTCTTGCAGCAACCCTCCTCCCTCATTCTCCAGGGTACTAGATCAGCCACTCACTCCCACCCCCAGCTGTAAGGACTTTTCTAATTCCTTTCTTGGTTAATTCTCCTCTGTGCTGCACAGGTGTGTGTGCAAGTCCTCGGTTGCTCTGCTGGAATCTGACTGGTAACTCTTAAAGTAGCTGGAAAACCTTGATTTCCTGGAGATTCCTGCGGTGATTTGAACGTAGCTTTTGCTAGCAGGTTAGGTTGGCATTTACAGAGGTGCTCAGTCATTTTCCAGTTCAAACTCTTCCGTCTGCTATCAGTATTCCCTACTTTGTGTGCTCTTTCTTAGATCACTATGAAGTTCTCATCTTATGTCACTTGTCACATGCATATCTTATCTTTAGTGTGACAAACGTTTCTCTTTCCCTACACTTCCTACTCACGTGGTCTTCATCATATAGCAAAAGAACTTTCATTCAAAAGTTCTACCCAGATCCAGGGCTGGGGTAGAGCTCAGTGGTAGAATGCTTGTCAAGCATACGCAGGGCATTGCCTTTGATTCCTAAAAACAAAAACAAAACTCAATAACAACAACATTTATATTCATTTGATTTATTTTCTCCCTTGCAATTCTGCGTATTTCACGTGGTTACTTTTCAAAACCTAAATACTGCATTCTCTGAAGGCCTCTGGAAATCTGCCCTGCCTTGATTTTTTTCCCCTTTGTGCAACCAAGAACCTACAATTCTGATTATTAATATATAACGGAATACCAGCATTTATTTGCAGAGCTAGGGATAGAAGCCAGGGCCTTTTATATACCAGGCAAGTGCTCTACCACTGAGCTATCTCAGCCCCTAGGTTCTGGCTTTTAAATTTTAAGTTAAAATTGTAGTAAAAGGCAGCTTGTTCATTTCCCAACCACCAAGACTCCTGAAATAACCACACAAAACTGTATTTATTAAATCACTGCTTGGCCTATTAGCTCTAGCTTCTTATTAGCTAGCTTTTACATGCTGTAGAAAGTCTTACAGCCAGTGGTTACCCACCCACTGGGGCGTGGCCTCTTATACTATATATGCCGATGCAGAGCATGCGTCCGGCCTCTTTTCCGGGCTCTCTGTTCCGGTTGCAGATTTTGGTGTCTGATCTCTGTTCAAGCAGAGGATTCTATCCTTAAATAAATAACCAATTTATTGATTATTGAATTTCTCAGTTCTGAGCTAGCGTGGGATTTCTTTGAAGCATCCTTCCACACTTACATATTAATTTAACCCATCTCCATTAATCTGTATATCGCCACAAGACTGTGGCTTACCCAGTAAAGTTTCAGCATCTGTTTATGGCAGGGCTACATGGCTTCTCTCTGACTCTGCCCTTCTTTCTCCAGCATTCAGTTTAGTTTTCCCCACCTAGTTCTATTCTACCCTATCATAGGCCAAGCCAGTCTCTTTATTAGCCAATGGTATTCATATCATACAGAGGGGGAAGTCTACATCATAAAATTTTGTGCCTGATCTTTTAAAAATCATTTGTTTTAGTTTTTCAAGACAGGGTTAGTTTGTGTAACAGCTCTGACTATCCTGGAACTTGATTTGCAGACCAGGCTCACAAAGATCTGTCTGCCTCTGCCTCCTAAATCCTGGGATTGATGGCATGCGCCAATACTACCTGGCCTTAAAAATTATTTTGATTGCACGTGTGTGGAAGTGTGAACGTATGCTGGGTGCATTCAATCAAAGAGGGTATCCCTGGGGCTGGAGTTGTAGGTGATTGGAGCTACGGGCTGCTGGTGCTGGAATCTGAAATCAGGCCCTCTGCAGGAACAAGTGCCCTTGATGACTGTGCCATCTCTCCAGCCACTCTGAAGTCAGGTCCTCTGCAAGAGGTAGTGCTCATAAGGACAGCTATCTCTCCAGCCACCCCCACACTTTATCCAACTGTAAACAAGAATATAGGGACACTGGAATCTAAGATACTTGGTTCTGCTTTTCATTTTCAAAATAGAAAATATCTTATCCCAAGATAGACCAGACGGCAGGGCTCAGTGGGTGGCTGTTTTGTTTTGTTTGGGGGTTGAGTGGACTGCAGCCTCAGTTTCCCTCCAGCAAAACTCATGCTACGGAATTCAGATTAGCTACACTAGTGATTGAGCATGGGAGGGGACCACTGGGCAGGCAGAATGGGGAACCATCCTAACCTGTTACTTTTGTTCGTGCTGACATACTGCAGGTTAAGAATAGGCAAGCAGGATTGTTTCCACTCACCCACCAAACCTGTGTCTCACAGGGGTTGTTGATAAATCTCAGCACGTGTGAAGCTAAGGCAGGAAGACTATTACCAATTTGAAGGTGGCCTGAGCAGCATGGTGAGACCCTGTCAGAGGAGGAGGAGGAGGTTGGCAATCCCGGAATAGTGCCTTGTGTCTACTTGGGAAGCAGAGGCAGGTGGATCTCTGTGGATCTGAGGGCCACCTGGTCTACTTAGTGTATTCTAGGCCAGGCAGGGCTTATAGTGAGACCCTGTCTCAAAAATAAGAGGAAGGAGGAGGAGGAAGAAGAAGGAAAAAAGGAAGAAGTCACCTTGTCCATCAAACTGTGTGCTAGACACTTGGGTGAGCATCACAGCCCTTTTGCGACATTCTCCACAGTCCTGATTATTATCCTACTTCCTGTCTGTGAGCCTGAGGCTCTAAGTGGTTGAGCAGAGTGAAGATTCAGACCTGGACCCCTGACTCTTATTTACTTAGTCTCTTCCCCAGTTACCCCACGACCCAGGCTTGGAGACAAAACCTAGGTTTGTACCTTGGCTTCTGCTGTCACAAGCTGTGAGCAGAGATTGTACCCACAGGGTATCTAGTGAGTCAGATGTGGCTGGGGTCACAGGGAAGAGAGCAGAATTCTTGCCTCTGACCGGCCTCTCTGAGCCTGTCACTTTCCTGTTCATTTTCTCTTTCCAAGCAGTCAGTCTCCAGTTATCTTATTTGTGATCAGTTCTCTTGTTTACAACTCTAGCTTCCTAAGGGCAGGGCCTGCAGGAGTCTCTTCCTGGCTGTGGCATCAGCGGCGCTAGCCTAGTTCCCAGCATACAGCACACACTCAAGTGACATTTCCTCCTGGGCAAACCTCCTGTCATTTCCTAAGTAGGGTTTGGCTCAGGGGTCAGAGGTGACTACCACCTATTCTTATAAAGGTTGTGAGCTAAGTATACACTTTATACTTTTCATTGGTCTCATATTACAGCCCAAGCTGGCCTGGAATTTACACCAGTCCTGCTTGAACTTCCTAGGTGCCGGGCTTACAAATGCAAACCCCCAGGTCCAGCTGGCTCTGAGATAAGAAAGAAAGGAAGAAAGGAAGGAAGAAAGAAAGAAAAGAAAGGAAAGCAGAAAGAAAAGAAAGAGAAAAGAAAGGAAGAAAGAAAAATATATAATTAGGTTCTTATATTTTTAAATAGTTAGAAAAACCCATATCATAACATATGAAAATCATTCAAACTTGGAATCTCTCTGTATATATATTATATTATAGATGTATATATATTGTATATTTCTGCATATGTGTGTATATATACAGTTTTACTGGGCTGTAACCATGCCCAATCATTGACATATTGTATAGGTTGTTTTCATTCTACAGAGCTGGTTAGCCACAGCCGACCATATGGACTGTACCTTAGACCTATCCTATCTCTCAGGGTGAGCAGAAATCACTTGAATATTTAGTCCCCAGTGCCTCTTTCATCTCAATTATTCATGGGTGTACTTAATTCTTCATTCACACCTTTATTTATTCAACAAATACTTGCTGAGTATATACCTTTTAAAACAAAAGGTTTAGCTCCATTTGTCTCCGTGGCTAGGGACGTGAGTTCGGTGGCATCAGCTCCCAACCTTCCGTGGCTGTAGGAAGAGACCACATACGTCCTGAGTGGAGATCCCATTTTTGGGTGCTTAGGACAGACATGGAGACTCTGGAGGGGAGCTTGGGTCCCTAGAGTGAATGTATCTCTAATTTTGTACACTCAAGAGCTTTGATCTTTACATCTA
The DNA here is from genome assembly GCF_014885135.2 of Alexandromys fortis. Lineage (NCBI taxonomy): Eukaryota > Metazoa > Chordata > Mammalia > Rodentia > Cricetidae > Alexandromys > Alexandromys fortis. Next base: position 2,113,880 of record NW_026067940.1, on the reverse strand, counting down.
CCGGTCTGACTTCACTTCACATTGTAAAATACATCCGCAGGCGCCTTCTTCCTCTACTACCCAAGGTTTCCATTTCCTCTGTCCTCTGTCCCAGCTGTAAGAGCCGTATTAACTAAGGATGGGGGCCAGAGGCATGAGAAATGGCCGCACTTGGTGCTTAGCACGTGGACTGGAGGGCGTGCCGAGGGCTTCCCCTCCAGGGCCGCTTGATTCTGCTCCTGGAAAGCCTGTCTTTCAAAAGTAGGTACCTTTTATTCTGTCTCACAGACGAAAAGCGTGAAGCTCAGAGAGGTGAGCCAATTTGCCCAAGGTCTGTCGAGCAGAGGACATGGGATTCTAAACCTAGACTGTGACTCCAAAACGCAGAATCCTAGTCCTGTTGGGCAGGTGCCAGGCCAGGGAATCTCCTGTAAAGCCCGGGAAAGGTGTGGGCGGGGAGCAAGGCTGACTCACTCCTCCTCCCTGGGAAACTGGGAGAGACAGACTCAGTGTTTTGCATCACTGTAGACTGAGATTGTTCCCCCAAGGGATATAAATTCTACCAGGTCAGAAACCAGATGAGAGACAAAATCGGGGCTAGCAGTGTAGGTCGGTGACAGAGAGAGAAAGCTGAGCACGCCTGAGGCCCAATCCTCTGGATCAAAACAAAAGGCCTTCTCGACTTCTGACTACTCCTGATGTAATCAAAGGATAATTACCCACAGTACCTGGGGCTGTGAATTGAGCAGAACTGACCGGACTAGCAAGGCCTGAGGTACAGGTGGAATGTTAATCACAATACCAGAACAAAAAGGAGTGGCGCTAAATTTGGGGCCTGCTGAGTGAAAGCCAGGTAAGAGCTGGGCCTTAGGGATTCCTGAGGGAGGTTCTGTGCGGTGCACAGCCCGGTCTAGCCTCCTGCCCCTGTTAGCAAGCACCCCCGAGGAGGAATGTTCCTAGGACCTCAGTTTGGGAATGTGGCTTCAGGCCTCCTGTTTCCTCTTTGTTTTAGTGAGTCATTCCCAAACTCTTGTGTCTCTGCCGCTTGTGCCCTGAAGAGGGACTGGGGTCAGCACCACGTTCTGCAAACTCTGTGAGGAAAAGATTCAGAGAGTGATAAGACAAGATCATACTGGAGTTTTTTGAGGGCCTGGTTGCTCAACAAGATGGTGTCTCAGTAAAAATCCATGTCCGTCGATATCGTATCAGCCTTCCTCAGTGACTAAGGGTTCATGTATTTTAGTTTGTCAAATCCTTCCTTAAGTGGTTCAAAACACTGAGAACGCTAACAAAGCTTGCTTCTCAATGACACAGGAGGCACTGGTCTCGGAGCCTGTGGCCCTGGGCTCCAGAGCAAAGTAAGCGTGGGAATGCATGGAATTTATTTGTCGTCTGCAGGAAATAAAGTGTTATTGTTAGAGCAGTTTCCTGTCATAAAAAAAAATCTTTAATTTGGTTTTAAAATAGCAGCCTTAGATGTTGTTCTTGACCCAGGAACTTATAGGAAACCCAAAATTGTGTGTTTTTCTCTGCCTTTTGAATTTGTGGTGTAAGAATTCTCCGTATTTCTCACAGATAAGATGTGAGATGTTTCTAGTTTCCTGGCGGTGCGCCGTGTAGAGGTGCATGGATTTACCACGCTCGAGTGTGTGTAGGTGGCTCAGCGTTATAGATAGGGAGGTTCTAGAGAGTTCTATGATGCATTAGAGATGAAAGGCTAGTCTTCTGAGGCGGGGGTGTAGCTCTGTGGCACGGGGCCTGTCTAGCATGCACAAGATCCGCTTTCATTCCCAGTATACAAAGAGCAAAGGAAACATTAATAACATGAGAATCCCCAGTTAGGGAGAAAACAGCAAGCAAACACAAAGGAGGGGGAGATGCAAATGTTTGATTGGAAGTGAGACCCCAGCCCCCTGACACCCTTATATCCAAGGAGCCTGGGATGTTTGGTTGGAAGGGCCACCCCAGCCCCTGGTATCCATTTCAAGCCCCCTCCCCTGAGAGTTGCCTTAGTCTGGACTCCACCTCCTGAAAAGCCCACCAAGCGGTGACCCCTCCCCAGGGAGGATCAGGACCACTCCCACAGGCTATTTAGGCTGCCCCCCCCAGAATGAACGCGTGGTTTCTGGGTTTTGCGTGGTCTCCCCTTCTTTCTCCTCCCCTCGCCATGCTTTCCCTGGTGCCAACCAGGAACACGGCATTAAACATGGGCAAACTTTATTTGGTCGAATTTGATCCGATTGGAATTATTTGCTCTGCTGGAGAGGATCGTCCTAAGAAATATTCCTAACAGTAAATATAGTATTTTTGTATGAAATGCTCCAAAACAAGTTTTAAATTAAAAAGCAGAAAGAAAGCCTGGAGGTGGTGACACACACTTCAATCCTGGCACTCTGGAGGCAGAGGCAGGAGGATCTCTGTGAGTTCGAGGCCAGCCTGGTCTACAGAGAGAGTTTCAGGACAGCCAGAAACCCTGTTTCAAAAAAAAAAAAAAAAAAAAAAAAAAAAAAAAAAAAAAAAAAAAAACACAAAAAAAAAACCAAGCAAACAAAGAGAAAACAGAAAGCAAAGCAAGATGGAGCCAAGACTGCCTGTGTGACCACTGTGGCTCCGTCCTCTCCTGTCCGCTTCTTCTGGCTCATGATTATGGCCTCAAACTCCCTACTTGCAAAGATGATTTTGATATCGGATTCTCCTGCCTTCACCTCCCAAGTACTGGTCTTAGGGGCCTGCTAAAGATGGATGGAACCCGGAGCTTTGTATATGCAGGGCTAGCGCCCATCCCATTGAGCTGCGTTCCTAGCCCCACTGCTGCCTGCTGTTCTGAGCCTGCTGTGGGCCGGTTGTGTGCACATCCAACCAGAGAAAGACTTCCTCGAAGGTCGCTCCTGGAGGGCCGTGGACAGACTACGTGCTGTCGATTCTGTAGAGTGGGCGGTGAGATACGGAGTCTGAGATGCCCTTTTGTGAGATGGGACAGCAAAGAAGAAGAAAATCTGGTAGGGAGGGGGGCAGGTTGCCAAGCCCAAGCTGGTTTAACTTTGCTCTGTAAGGCCAACAAGAAAAACAAAACAAAAACCAGGCTGCACTCAAGAACATTGGAGCTTATCAACAAAGGGGAAGAGCCAAGACAGAAGAAGATAGGAACGAAAGCGCCGGGGGCCGGAATGCCGGCTCTGGCTCCTCGCTGCAGGAGAGCTGTGGGAAGGCTCAAAGGCTGGGGAAAGAGGACTGTTTATCCTGAGGTGTGAGTCTGGCAGAGGGGATGCTGATCTACAGCGATCAGCTTCCAGGCAGTGTTCCCAGGTATTGGAGCGTTTTCAGGGCTGGTTCAGGAGGTGGAGGCTCTTGCTGCCAAGCCTGACGGTAGAGGAGTTCAATGAAAGTTGTCCTCTGACCTCCACGCGTGTGCTCCCCAATAAAGTAAATAAATAAATGTAATGATTTTTTTCAAAAAGAAAATACAAATCTAAAACCACTTTGCATTTATAAAGTAATAAAAAACAAAAAAGAAAAAAAATAACAAAGGCAAAAACCAAAAACCACTTTGCAGATCTAACATGCACATGTTTTTCTCTGGTTGAGTACCTCCCACCAGCTTCTGGACGGATTCCGGTTGCCTTCTTCCCTAGACATCTTTTCTGTACCCTACCACAGTACACATCTTATCTTGTCATCTCCTTGAGACTGCAAAGCTTCCCAGAAATTCTAGAATGAAATTCAGTAGCTGGAGTCATAGAGACAGATATGCCCTGCCTGTCTTTCTGCCTAGACCATTTTCAATACCTCTTTTTACAGATGCACATCCTCCCCCAGACCCTTTGTAGCCACCAGGTTGGTTTTGAACTTAGCATCCTGAGTTCTGGGACTATACGATGTGAGTCACCATACCCGGCTTCTGTAAGCATCATAGATTTTGAATATTTGAAAGGGATTTATTTTCCAGGGAGTCATTTTTGAGTGTAGGTTAGGATCACTGGGTTATACCTTTTCTCTTTTCTTTCTCTCTCTCTCTTCTTTCTTTTCTTTTGTTGTGTATGTGTTTTATTTTGTTTTGGTTTTTCGATAGAATTCCACCTATCTCTGCTTCCTGAGTGCTGGGATTAAAAAAGACATGCTCCAACACATCAGGCTAAAATGTTATATGTATTTAGTTACTTTTAAATCCACTTTCTTCTAAATTTGGCTATTTTCTTCTAAACTCCACTCTGTTGGACCATAAAATACTAGTTATAGTTAATTTTCAGTTTTGGGTGGTCACTGTATATAGTACGAATTCTAATTGTTCTTAATAAAAAGCCGGAGTCAGATATTAGGGGGTGAAAGCTGAGAGATCAGAGAAGCAGTACAGCCAGCCACTAGAGAAACCTTTTACCTCTACTGAATCCTCAGACCCAAAGGGCAATGCTGTCTTCAGACTGCCTCCTCAGACTGCCTCCTTCAGGCTGCTGCCTCAGACTGCGTCTGAGTTCCTGTCTCCTCCCGCCTTATATTCCTCTCTCTGCCCGGCCATATCACTCCTGTCTCCACACTCCCTAGTACTGGGATTAAAGGTGCGTTTATGCCCAAATCCTGGGATTAAAGGTATGGCTCTCCACTGCCTGGCTCTGTTTCTCTTTTAGACTGGGTACCAGGGTGGCCTCAAATTCACAGAGCTCTGTCTACTTCTGTCTCTTGTTGGGATTAAAGGTGGGCCAGCCACCACTGCCTGGCCTCTATGACTAACTAGTGGTTTAGCTCTGCACTCTGATCTTCAGCAAGCGTTTTTAGTTAGATCACAAACAAAATATCACTACAACTATAATTGGTATGGATAGGCCAAAATCAAAGGTTATCTGTTTGGTTTTACTTTTTAAAAAAAAAGTATTTATTTATTTATTATGTATACAATATTCTGTCTGTGTATATGCCTGCAGGCCAGAAGAGGGCACCAGACCTCATCACAGATGGTTGTGAACCACCATGTGGTTGCTGGGAATTGAAGTCAGGACCTTTGGAAGAGCAGGCAATGCTCTTAACCTCTGAGCCATCTCTCCAGCCCCCTTGGTTTTACTTTGAAGCATGTGTTTTTGGTAGTTAAGGAAACTGATTTCCCCAAAATCTGTATGCAAACAATTTTCTCTCTATGCGGTTCAGGGAAACCCCAGGCTAGAGATGTCAGACATGCCATCTGGAATAGGGACACTTGCTTTTGCCTTCCAGCCCGGATTCCCCACTCTGTGACAACAGCGCTCTGCCCTTGTGTTGGCAGGTGCCTCTGGGTACGGTACAATTTTGAACACAGTGGTGTCATTTGTGCTAACATCTCACGATTTCTGAGGGTAAGAGTTTGGGCAGGTACAGCTCGCAATCGCCGGTGGCCTCTGTTGGAGGTTTGCTGGGGAAATAAATACTTCCCAGCTAATGGTGCTATTGGCAGAACCCAGCTCTTCTCAAGTTGCCTCCTTCTCTTGGCTGTGTTCTGGTGGCTGGCCCTACTTCCTCCACTTGGAGGCCACTCAATTCCTTGCTTTAATATGGCTCCCCACTTTGTCAAGCCAGTAAGAACGGGATGCCACCAGCTAGCAAACTCGGCAGCCTTGAGACACGGAGTTTCACACCTGGTCACCTCATTTCAATATACTGGTGAGGAGTTCGCCACAGGGTAAGTTCCTCCTCAAGGCGAGGATGGCACAGATGTGCAAATACTGGAAGTGCAGCTGTGGTAGCTGGCCCGCCTGTCTGCAGCAGTTCAAGTGAAGCGGACTCCTGTGGGCTGAGGGAAGCCAGTAACCACACACTCTTTCCTGGCCAGTGGTTGGGCATGGGACAAGCGGGGCCCAGGTGACTTAAGTGCTGGATAAGCAGAGCTGTCTCATAGGACAGGGAGGAGGGTCCTGGGAAGGGGAGCCAATCTGCAAAGGATGGGGTAAAGCCCACTGTGACAAACTTTAATTCTTTGTCATGGAGGCAGACAGGGAAGTTCAAAGGGTTTAGGGCAGCCTGGGCACCATCATAAGACCCCATCTCAGACAACAAAAGCAACAAAAGAAATCATGAAAGTATTAATTATATATATATATTAGTGGGCCTCATTATCAGATTTTATATGTATTCTATTTATTTATTTATTTTGACAGGTCTCTCTGTCATAGCTCAGGTTGGCCTTGAACTTCCTAAGTGCTCGAATTACAGGCACAGGCCATTATGCTAGGCCACCTTTCACTAAGATGGTTTCATACATGCATACAATGTATTTTGATCATATTTATCTCCCCATTCCTAAGCATTCCCTCTGTCCTTTTTCTTTTTTAAGATTCCACATATGAGAGAAACGTCCTACATACATATATAATATTTTATTATATACATATATAATATATTTATATTATATTATTATATACATATATGTATATGACCTGAAGGTGACCTTGAAGTTCTGATCCTCCAGCTTCCCCATTGCTGGAATTACAGGTGCCACCACACCCCATTTATGTGCTGGGGATCAAACCCACTACTTTGTGTATATACTACTAGGCGAGCATTCCACCAACTGATCCGCATCTTCTGTTGTTCATATTTTTTGGGACAGGGTCTCATGTAGCCTGGGTTGACTATGAAAGCGATACTAAGACCGAGCAGCCAGTAAGCAGTGAAAAGGATGGACTTCTTATTGACCAAGAACAGAAGAAATGGAGGCAAACTTGCAAAGCCACCTCTTAACTTTTGGGCTTGGGAGGGATATGGTGTCATATCCAGCAAAACGCAAGGAGGGAGGCATCAACAGTGTAGTGGTTTTAATGAAAATGGCCTCCGTAGGTCCAAAGGAAATGGCACTGTTAGGTGGTGTGGACTTGTTTTATTTTGTTTTTGTTTGTTTGTTTGTTTTTCGAGACAGACTTTATGTAGCTTTGGAGACTGTCCTGGAACTCACCCTGTAGACCAGGTTGGCCTCGAACTCACAGAAATTCACCTCCAGAGTGCTGGATTATAGGTGTGCACCACCACTGCCGGTGTGTTTTAAAATTTTTATATGTATGAATTTTACTTACAGGTATGTGTACCGGTGCATGTAGAGGCCACAAGAGGGCGCTAGATCCCCTGTTGCAATCCGCCACGTGGGTGCTGGGAACTGAACCTGAGTCTTCTGGGAGAGCAGCCAGTGCACTTAGCTGTTCCTTGGTTAAGAGCGCTGGTTGCTCTTGCAGAGGATTTCAATTCAGTTCCCTGTACTCACATGGGAATGTGTGTTATTTCATTTGTATTTTAATAAATAAAGCTTGCCTGGAGATCGGAGTGTAAAACAGTCTCACTGGTCAGTTTTACAGACCAGGCAGTGGTGACACACACCTTTAATCCCAGTAGCCACACTAGTTTGCCATAGAAACCAGGCAATAGTGGTCCATGCCTTAATCCCAGCCCTAGAGAGGAATATAAAATGGGAAAGGACAGTTCTCCCACACAGTCTCATTCTAAGATTCATGGAGGTAGGATCGCCATTTTGGACTGAGGTAGAGATAAGAGCCAGTGGCTAGCTGTTTTGTTTTCCCCCCAATATGGCATCTTTTTTTTTTCTTAATATGTATTTATTTATTTATTTATCATGTATACAATATCCTGTCTGTATGCCTGAAGACCAGAAGAGGGCGCCAGACCTCTTTACAGATGGTTGTGAGCCACCATGTGGTTGCTGGGAATTGAACTCAGGACCTTTGGAAGAGCAGGCAACGCTCTTAACCACTGAGCCATCTCTCTAGCCCCCCAATATGGCATCTTACAACCATCTGTAACTCCAGTTCCAGAGGGTCTACCAGCCTCATCTGGCCTCCACAGGTTCTGTACATACATGGTTTATATATGTACAATCAGACATAACACTCATACACATAAAATAAAAATCAAATAAATTAAAATAGTTCTCTAACATGCACAGAAACACCTTTCCAATGAAGGGTGCCCACACAACAATAATACTTTTTTTTTAAATGAACAATTATGCAGGCTGAGCAGTGGTGGTTCATGCCTTTGATCCCAGCACTCAGGAGGCAGAAGTAGGCGGATCTCTGTGAGTTTGAGGCCAGCCTGGTCTACAAGAGCTAGTTCCAGGATAGCCAGAGCTACACTGAGAAACCCTGTCTTGAAAAACCAAAACAAACAAAATTATGCACTGTTTTGCACAATTTTAATTATAAGTTCAATGCAAATAAATTTAATATCAAAAAATGAAAACATAATAAATCCACTATATTGCTTCTTTAAGTGTATGTTTCCTTTCTTACCCTGGGCAATGTGTTAAGATTTTTTGTTATTGTTGTTTTTTGGTTTGTTGAGACAGGGTTTCTCTGTGTAACAGCTTTGGCTGAACTGAAACTCACTCTGTAGACCAGGCTGGCCTTGAACTTATAGACACCTACCTACTTCTGCCTCCTCCCAAATGCTGGCATTAAAGGCGTGTGCCACCACCGCCTGGCATGTGTTGAGATGTGTTTTAGAGGTCACACTATGTACATGCACACATGTATGTATGTGTATGAGTGTTTACATGTGTGTACAGACCAAGGGTGCTGCTGACATCCAGTGACAAGACAGCAAACAGCGGTCCCAAATGTCCACACTGCTGCAGATGAGAAATGTGGTTGAGACTGATGCAGAGGAATAGGAATTTCATAGTGATTTTTTTTTATTCACCAACACCCATTTAAAAATATTAAACCTTGGGAGCTGGAGAGATGGCTCAGCAGCTAAGAGCAATGGTTGCTCTTTCAGAGAACATGGGTTCAGTTCCCAGAACCCACATGACAGTTCAAGATTGTAACTCCAGTTCCAGGGGCTCTGACACCCTCACATAGACATAGATGCAGGCAAAACACCAGTGCACACAAAATAAAAATAAATCAATTAAAAAATGCTCAAAGCTCTCCTGTATTTTTCCCTTTTGAACTGTGTTTCCATTCTCTTTCCCCCATAGACCTTTATGGTAAGGCAGCATGTCCTGTCCTGGTAGTTCTCAGTTACTTGCTGCTATGCAGCTTGCTACATGAGTATCCTGGACTAATGGGGGGCGGGGGGAGGATATGAACACAAATCTAAAAGCCAACAACTTCCTTCCACATTCAGGTATCATCAGAAACTGGTCAGAACATTACAGATGTATTGCCTTTGATAGATGAGTTTTAAGCACAGAAGACTTTTGATTGACACATCTCTTTTGGGGATGGACTGGTGAAGAAAATTTGGATAAGTGGAGGCTCTCGCCCTCAGGGTGGGGTAAGAGTTGGGGTTGGAGGGGGTGTTTCGTTTGAAGTAGGCTGGGGAACATCTGCTGTGATTTGGGGTAGAAAGTGTAGATTAGCATATCTTCTCAGGATGATTAATTTTAGGAAAGAAAACATATGGACACAGAGTATTTTGAAATTGATTTCCTTAAAAGTTCCATGCCCACGTACCCTCTGGAAAGTCCTCATGTTCCCAGAGAGGGATTCTTACATCCACTCGGTTTAACTCGGTGCAGCTCCCAGTAACTAAGCAACGCTTTCCTTTTAGTGATTCGGAAAGGATTTTGTACATAGCACGCATGCTAAAGAAGGCAGAGCCGTTGTATTTATACCGTGCAATGCTTCATATGTCAAGCAAGTCAAATTCCTTCCCGGGGGCAGATGGTGATGGAGGCGGCATAGCAGCAATGTCGACTTCTTCTCCAGTCGCAAACAAAATTTGTTCCCGTTTTTGAGGCGAATGATTGTCGGTTCTGATTCACAGCCTTGTTACCTTTAATCTGAGATTAAAACAGATCCCTCATTAGGATATGAATTTTGGCAAGGTCACACGCATCCAGTCCTTCATACAGTGTTCAACATATACCAAGTGCTCGATAGATAACAGTTGTTAATTTAGGCATTCCAGCGCTTTACCACCGCGGCGGAGCCAAGATGGCGGTAGGCTAATGATCTCAGTCCTGTCTGACCTGCTGGCTATCGGAGCACAAGCTGGATCTGACCGCCCTGATTTCATGGACAGCTCTGGCTCTTTAATAGTCCGTTGAGTTCTGCAAGGCTCACATCATCACGTGCTCTCATTTTCTGGTCCGCCTCACAAGGACAACGTGTCAGCCGCGCAAGAACACTTTCTGGAAGGCTGAGACACTGCGTGTTAAAGGGTTATGTCGTTGCACAGTGTAGATGGACGGCTTGCTATGGGCTCACTTGCACAAAACATATGTAAAGATATGACTTCCCATCACAATACCAAAGCACCTTAATCCTCGTATGGGCAGTCGTCTTATTGGGTTACACAGTTTTAATCCCAGAGGAGTTGTCTCTTGACATTAAACTGTCCAAACAGTATTTATATCTGTGGCTGCCCTGCAAGATCATTTACCCCTGCAGAGCCGTTTAAGAGTAGTTAATGACAGAAACGACATGACTGGGCCCTTATGAATGATCGCACAAGTTCGACCCAGGCTGTCATGGTTTATGGAGGAAGGCAGTTTGTCCGTACCTGGCGTCCACCACAGCAGGTAATTTGAAATGAAACGAGACAGTTTCTACAAGCAGATTGATTTGGGAATCTTGCCTGTTCTTCCCTTTGACCCTTGACAAGTTGACACTACAAAGATTGTGACTTTAAAAAATGATTGGGTGCAAATACATTTAGGTAGATGATTTACCGTGTGCTGAAGCAAGGACAGGGGCTGGAGCGCTGCTGGGAGGGGAGCGACTGGCAACAGTAACAGCTCAGGCTTTATGTTCCTGAGCCTTATTAATTATCCCACTAGGCAAATCTACCGATAACCCTACAGCAAGCAGTTTATATTCTTGGCAAGAGACCAGGGGGCCGATTTCCTGGTGAGAGATGGGGCATCCAGTTTCATGTGGTGTTCAAGCTCACCTTTACTGGTAGTGCAGGTTCTGGTCGCCATCTTGGTGGGAACTCACAGCCTGCATGTGATGTGATGGCGGGGCTGCCATTTTGTCTTATAAAGTCTGTTTCTCTTATTTGCTTGCTTGCTTGCTTGCTTGCTTGCTTCCTTCCCTTTTTCCTTCCTCCCTCCCTTCCTCCCTCCCTTTCTTTCTTTCTTCCTTCCTCTTTCTCTCTTTCTATCTCTTCCTTCCTCCCTTCCTTCCTTCCTTCCTTCCTTTCTTTCTTTCTTTCTTTCTTCCTCTCTTTCTCTCTTTCTATCTCTCCCTTCCTCCCTCTCTTTCTTCCTTCCTTCCTTCCTTCCTTCCTTCCTTCCTTCCCTTTTTAGCATACAGAGGACGAAATACTAAATAATGATTAAAATAATGGTAAGTTTTATATATATATATATATATATATATATATATATATATATTTACCAGGGAAATCTAAAATAAAATCCCACTCTAACCGGAGAGGCTAAGGGCACTTGCTGTCATCCAGAGAGGTGGCTCAGTGTCATCCAAGTGGACCCAAACTTTGTTTTCAGCACCCATGTCACATGACCCAGCTCCAGGAGACCTGATTCCTCCCACTTGCACTCATGTGCATCTGTCTACATGTAGATACGCACACCTACATGTGATTAAAAATAATACAAATACATTCTTTTAGAATCCTTTGTAATTGCACTGACGTTTCTTTGTCCTCTGTAGTGGTGTGGATGGACCGCAGGGCCTTGAGAATTGTGAACAAGCACTTTATGTCTGAGCTGCACCAACCCCACATCTATGTTTTCATACCAGATCTACTCAATAAGTGAATACATATTGTCCATAAAGATCCAGTCAGTCACTTTTCTTAGAAGTAAAACTTTGTCTTGATCTAGAAACATATAATATGTATGTATGTATGTATGTATGTATGTATGTATGTATATATCTGTCTATCTATCATCTATCTATCTAAATCTATCTGTCTATCTATCTAGATCTACATAGATATGCAGATAGATAGATAGATAGATAGATAGATAGATAGACAGATAGACAGACAGATAGATAGATATAGATTGAGATAGGGGCTCTCTATGTAGTTCTGGTTGTACTGGAGTTTGATGTGTAGACCAGGCTGGCCTCAAACTTATAGATTTCCTCCTGTTTTTGCTTCCCATGTGCTGGGTCATGATCTATCAAAGTAATTTAAAAATGAATATTCTCTAAAACAAGCACCAGGAAGAGCCTTTTAAAAATGTTACTGCCTCTCAGGCAGTGGTGGTGCACACCTTTGATTCCAGTACTTGGGAGGCAGAGGCGGGCAGATTTCTGCGAATTTGAGGTCAGCCTGATCTACAGAGCAAGTTCCAGGACAGCTAGGGCTACACAGAGAAACCCTGTTTCAAAAACACAGAAAACAAAACAAAAATGTTATTGCCATGTGTGGTAGTGCATACCTTTAAATCTTGCAGAGGCAAGGGATTGTCTGTGAGTTCAAGTCCACCCTGGTCTACATGGCAAGTTCCAGGCCATCCAGGGCTACATGAAACTCCCTCCCCAAATTATCTTCACCCACGATTATATACCGTTTATGACTAGATTGTGTTCATTTACTTATATAGAGACAGGGCCTAGTGTAGTGCAGGCTGACCTTGAGCTCCAGCTGCTTTGTCCTGGGCCACAGGCTGTGCTACCGTGCCTGCTGGCTGGACTATTCTAAATGAACTTTGTGGCGGAATATTGCTGATGAGGTTGTGTTTAGCTTTGGGCTGAGGCACTGTATGCCTCAACACTCTCTAGGGAAAGTAGCCATCCTGCAAGAATGCTAGAACTGGTACTGGTCTCCGTAGCTTTTGTTTCTTTTATCTCTTTCTGTTCTACCCACTCTGTTTGAAACATAATTTGAAGATGCTATTTAAAAAAAAAAAATGGAACGAGTTTCCCATTGGTCTCCGTTTAAATTATTTACTGCCCCTTTGAGCCGTATCTTCATTGAACTATGTTAAAAGTATTTTGCTGAAATGTTTCTTTATGTTGTCCATCGGGTTTAATAGACACGCCATTTAATAAGCTCTCCACCTGTAAGGATAGACTATTTGACCCCTATGCCCTGCTACTGCCAGACATAGTATAAGATTGCTTTGTGAAATAAAGCTGTCGGTAACATCAACAAAATAAAAAATGATCGCATTGCAATGCTGTCTGCTGAGCACTGTGACAGCCCTGAAATATGGAATAAAATTGAAAGTAGATTAGTTTTGGGTCTTAACTCATGTTTTGACAAGAAATAAGAGAGGAGAACATATCTTTGAACTTTTAGTTTTAAAGTTTTTAATGAAAATATTTATCATTTTGTAAGCTTCATTCTTTCTTTATCACATCTAGGCTGTGTAACCTTAAAACAACCCGTTCTCTGATTGTGAGGGACATAAATACTGCTCTATCTTTATATTAAATATCATAAAGGAGACATGCACGGGGCACAATGGCTTGACACTTGTAAGTTAAGGAGTGTCATGCTAATAAAAGCGCTTATTGAAGAGGCTGGGAAATCAGTTATTAATAAGCTACATATTTCCAGGGTATGTAAACCATGTAAATACTGCAGACAAGCAGGCTGCGTTTGCTGTATTTTTTTAACTCGCCTTCTGGAATGGGTTGACTCTGAAGAGGAAGAATAAATATGTCAGGGTGGAGGAAGCCTGGCTGGTGATTGCTTCCAACCTAAAAGGAATTCCAGCGTTGCCGAGACATGCAGATTGTGGAAGGTCTTTCGCTTCTTTGGTTACATATTAATCAGATGAGATCACGAGGGGTGAGTGGTGTGGCTGGCTGGCTGGCTGGCTGAGTAGGTACCACTCCCCCACCGCCACCCCACCCCACCCCAGGCAGCTGCAAACATCCTGGGCCACCGAATTCAAGCTTGTGGCTTTCTTGAAGGCACCGCGCCTCCCTCCTCTTGGTTTCCTATGCAGAGGGTTCGCAGAGGCGGCCTGAGCAGCTGTGCACCACGCTGTGTGCTTCTCGGTCACCCTCTTTCCCACAGATTGCAGGGTGACTCCTGCCTTCCTCATTGTGTCCCCTCAAGGGGAGGCTGAACACGGGCTCCATCAGCTATAGCCCCTCAGAGGGATGTCTCTACTGACATTCCCTTCCTAAGGACGAATCACACGTTAGCATAAGACTAAGATGGGCCAGGCTCCATGACAGACTCTTACTGTTTTTAGTCATGAAAATGGCAATCCTGTGTATGTGTGTGTGTTTTGATTTTTATTGTTTTTTTTTTTAATTTTAATTTTTATGGTCCTTGTGTTTGAGCCCAGATAATTGCTTTACCTCTGAACTACACCCCTTACTTACTTTACAAGATTAATGTTATTGTTCTTATTCGCGTGTCTGTGTCAGTGTGGGAGTGTGTGCAAGTGAGTGTAGGTGCGCTCAGAGGTCGGAAGGCGTGGAATTCCAGGGAACTTGAGTTACACGGGGTTGTGAGCTGCCCAATGAGAGGGCTGGGAACTGAACTTAGATCCCCTGTAACAGCAGCAAGTACTCTCAACTGCTCGGCCATCTCTATAGCTCCTTTATTGATTTATAGGCAGAATCTCACCGTGTAGCCCAGCTTTGTAGCTGGGGCTGGCAGCCTCTACCTTCCAAGCGCCCAGAGAAGAGGCACACACTGTCTCACCAGACCTTAGCTGAAGGCTTTAAGGAAAAGTGTTTGTAAGGCCTCAAACAACCTCCACTTAGATATTTCGCAGCTGTTTCAAGGAAGAAAATTTAAAAACTGGAGCTCTATATATGAGCGCCAGCTATTTCCCAAACGTTGACGTGTATGCCAACGCGTGGGGCCCTGTAAAAGAGCCCTTCATCTGTTCCTTACATGGTTTTAACCTTGACTTTGCTAAATAGTATCTTTAAACAGGACAGTGAATTACTGTGGTCATTAGGTGGGTGTCATTTGTCACCCTTGATGGCAGCTTGGCTCCTGAATACAGAAGGCTGTCGGGTCACTATATAGTTGTCAGTGATCCGGACCGAATTTACATGCATGTTTTAGTCAAATGTCAGACTGTAGGGGTCCTGAGCACATGTAGCGGGAGGGTCAGAGAGTGGGGCAGCGTGTCCAATAAACATGTCCGCGGCCCAAAGACAAGCTGGGAAAGGAGGTCGCTGTGAGAGAATAGGAGAAGACAATAAAACTGAGAAGGGAGATAAATCCCACTGTTCTAGAAGATAACAGGGAAGAGACATGTGGGCAGAGAAGGAGCAAGGATTGTAACAGGGACAGATTTGGGAACTAGTTCGCAATGAAACAGAGAGGGGTAGACACACTCCATCACCCTGGGGCTTCTGTGTGGGACTTGTTGGCTATGGCGGTGGCACCTTCAGCAGACGTGACCTCCTCAGTGCCAGAGGGTGCACTTGTTCAGCCAAACGACCCACGGGAGAGGCTTGACTGAGTGGCTGGGGTGTGGCAGCTGCCAGCTGGCCTGGCTACCTCCTTTCCTCTCCCCGCCATTCTGAAACAAGGATGCCAGCTTCCCTTCAGGTCTGATGACTCTGGTGAGGTCCAGTCCCTCCTTGTGAAAGGAGTTTCTAGAAGATCCTTACTGTCATTGAGCTGCTCTAGTCATGTGTTTGAAGAGCCCAGAACCAGAACTTTAATGCCAGTTTGATTTGTTTATTTATTGTTTACTAGGGATCAAGCCCAGGGCCTTGCATGTGCTGGGCCGGAGCTCAGCGTTTAAGAGCAGATCCGGCTCTTATAAAAGACCTGAGCTCAATTCCCAGCATCTATGGTTGGTGGCTCACAACCACTTAAAAACTCCAGGGGAATCAGACACTCTGGCTTCCAGAGGACCATCACTCACAGGCACAGACAGACAGGCAGGAACACACATAGTCTAAAAAATAATAAATATATAATTAAAAAATGTCTTTCAGAAGTCTCTTATTCAGAAGTCTGCAAAAGCAAAAGTCTGTACCGATGGCATTAATGATTAATTGCTAACCCCAGAGCAAAGGTGTCGTTGGACTGTCCTGTGAAATGACATTACAGTGGCACATATATGTGGTTATCATGTTCCAGGCACTGTCTGGTGTGCCTCTATACACACCAGCTCATTTCAATGTAACTAAGGAGCCGCTGTAAGATACATATTATGATGACCTTTATCTTACAGCTAAAGAAACTTAAGTACAGACCGTTATAAAATGTGTCTGTGGTCGTTCAAGGAGAACCAGATTCAAACCCAGCAAGTCTCAGCCTAGAGTGGGGGCACATGCCTTTAGTTCTAGCAGGTGGCTCTCTGAGTTTGAGGTCAGCTTGGCTTATATAGCAAGTTCTAGGACAGTTAGGGCTATATAAAGACAGAGTGCCTGTCTCACGCCCCCTAAACAACAACAAATCAAAACCAAAAACCCAGGCAATCTGGTGTCAGAGTCTATGATTGTGTGTGTGTGTGTGTGTGTGTGTGGCTGTTTTTTCTCAAGACAGGGTTTCTCTGTGTAGCCCTGACTGTTCTAGAGCTCACTTTATAGATCAAGCTGGCCTCGAACTCAGAAATCCACCTGCCTCTGCCTCGGAGTGCTAGGATTAAAGGCACGAGCCTCCAAGCCTGGCCTCCCTGATTCTTATAAAACCTGGCCCAAAGTTCTGTT
This sequence comes from Alexandromys fortis, assembly GCF_014885135.2. Classification (NCBI taxonomy): domain Eukaryota; kingdom Metazoa; phylum Chordata; class Mammalia; order Rodentia; family Cricetidae; genus Alexandromys; species Alexandromys fortis. The sequence goes on along the minus strand of NW_026067940.1, from coordinate 2,097,369 downwards.
TCTGAGTCACCCATTTCTTAAATCACTCACTCAACAACCAACTAACCAATAAGCCAACCAGCAAACCAACTAATTTAGAAGGCAACCAGCAAACTACCTATCACCAACCCACCTACTCACCCAACCAGCCAAGCAATGTATTTATTTGCAGTCTATGGTAGCTACTCTATCAGAGTAGGGACTAGAAAGAGATGGTGTCTTAGTGCAATTCACAGACAGTTGAGGGAAGCAGGCTTATGTTAGTGAAATACTAACATAAGCAGTTATAACATTGCAGTGTAAGACAGAGGTAGCAGGTGCTGTGAGAATAATAAGGAATTTGACCTAGCAAGGGTCCTTGAGAAAATGTTGAGTCGGATCTGAAAGTTGAAGTTCACCACCCAATTTGAGCTGAGCCAGTTCTTCTAAGTTCCTGGGACAGGGAACTAGGTGCTGGGGCACTCAGAGGTCACTGAGGTCAGCCGAAGCCTAATGCTAGAGGAGGCCAAGCCACACAGGCAGACCCTTGTGGGCTGCGGAAGGGGGCGTCAGGTTTATCTCAGGACCAGCAGAAAGCCTGAAGTGTTTGCGGCAGAGAGAGGCCACTGTTTCCTCTTGCTACAGTGACAGGCTGGATTTGAAATGGGTCTGAGGTGGATGTGGGGAGCGCGGCTTGGGGCCACTTCAGGGCTCAGGTAAAATACACGGTAAAGCTCAAGCCAGAGTACGGTTGCGGCTAGGATGGTGGCGGTGTGCAAACATTCAGGAGATGTTGGGAGGCGACAAGGTATGGATGAATTAAAGACGGGCAGTTGCTCCACAGTCCCTGAGCTTTCGGAGTTTAACGATGGTGCTGCCTGCAGTGATGGAGAGGCTGGATAAGAGCAGGGTGGATCTGCTCTGCACACACGGAGTTCGGAGTTGACATTGCAGTTTTAATGTAGCAAAGACAAAATGCAAATCTCTTTACCCGGACTCCTTACAAGAATTGAACCGTAAGAAGAGTTGGAAGTCGGCAGGCTCACTGCCCACTGTCCTCTCGTGAAACTGGCTTTCACAGGAGGGCGCTCATTTGTTCCTCGCTCACTATCCCCTTCTGTCCAGGAGCAGCGCGCACTTAAAGCCATCGTTCGGAACACCACGTTTACTAAAGAGAGGAGCGCTCGGCCGGCAGTGTAATTGTTTCAACACGGTCTCCACGTAGACGGACTCGTGTAAGCCATCATTAATTCTTTGTATAATTAATGCATAAAACGCAGAGTTTCTATTAATGGAAAAGCAAACTCAAGCATCACGCTGGTAATATTAATAACATGCATTTGTAATTACATACTGTAGATAACTGTGAAAGCTACATTTTATTACATTAATAAAACGTAAAACCTCCTGAAGCAACCCAGAAGTGGAGTGTGTGTGTGGGGGGGGGGGCGACGCTGCAGAGTTCGCTGCTTCGTCTATGTGTCAGGAGTGTGCAGGTGTTGTTAGCTGGTAGAGACACTCGCAGGGTACAAGGGCATCTCTGGTCCCCTCAAAAGGATGGCATTCATATTCCTCTTTTTAAAACTAGTATGAATAGCCGGGCGGTGGTGGCGCACGCCTTTAATCCCAGCACTCGGGAGGCAGAGGCCGGCGGATCTCTGTGAGTTCGAGACCAGCCTGGTCTACAGAGCTAGTTCCAGGACAGGCTCCAAAGCCACAGAGAAACCCTGTCTCGAAAAACCAAAAAAAAAAAAAAAAAACCTAGTATGAATAACCCACTGTACAAATTAATGATCAGCACTGTGACATTTTTATATTTGTATCATCTTCTTTGATTATGTTTCATCTCCATTGCCCATTATTTTAATTAATTAATTTATTTGTTATTTATTGTTTTTGGTTTTTTGAGACAGGGTTTGTCTGTGTCATTCTGACTGTCCTGAAACTCATTGTGTAGACCAGGCTGGCCTCAGACTCATGGAGATCTGCCTGCCTCTGCCTAGTTCTGGGATTAAAGGTGTGCGCCACCACCGTCGGGTTAATCTCACATTCTTAACCCTTCCGTCTGTTCCTGGTTCTGCTCTTTCCCCAACCCTTCTCTCAATGCAGGATTTTTAAAAAATCTTAAAAAGTTACATGATTTTTATAGACGTTCTAGATTTTTACCTATGAAGGAAAACAGGTGGAACATATCGTTGGGAATTCACTTTCTCTCAGCTTTCACGATGATCTCTAGTCCCATCCATTTTCCTGCGAATGATACAATGTCACCCTTTGTGGCCGACTAAAGCTCCACTGTGTGGGCCTTGCATCCTTTATCTGTTCCTTTGTGATGGGCGCCTGGGTAATTGTGTAGCTAAGCTATTATGAATACTGTTCCCATAAACACAGTGTCAGCTGCCTCTCTCTGTGACTTAGATGTCCTCATACACTTGTATAGGCTCCCTGGATCGTGCAGTGTTCCATTTTTCTTCCTTTTTTTCACGGAATGCCCATATTGACGTCCATAACGGCTGTGCCGAGTTGCATCCCCACCACAACTGTGTATGTGCCCCTCTTTCCTGGCTACTGTTTGTTGTGATTTGCTTTCTTGAATCCCAATTTTCTGTTTTCCTTTTTAGATAGGGTCTTGCTCTGTAGTCCTGGCTGGTCGGAACCGGTTCTACAGCCCTGGTAGACCTCAGCCATGAGACCATTCAGTCTTTGCTGCCTGAGTAGTTGACTACACGTCTGCACCACTAACTTGACACAATTTGCCCATTTATTGACTGAAAATTTTTTTGGGTTTACTTTTCTTTACATATTCTGGATATCAATCCCATTTTGTAGTTTGTCTCCTTACTCTGGTAATTGTTTCCATTGAGATGCATAAACATTTTAATTTTATGTAATCCCCTTTGCCATTTCTTTTTATTATTACCTGGGTGATTTTTTTTTTCCCGAGACAGGGTTTCTCTGTGTAGCTTTGGAACCTGTCCTGGTACTTGCTCTGTAGCCCATGCTGGCCTTGAACTCACAGAGATCTGCCTCCCAAGTGCTGGGATTAAAGGTGTGCACCACCACCACCCGGCCCATTATTATTTTTAATGAAACATCTTTTCCATGTTGAACTACTGTATGGTGATGGAATAACATGCTATTATGAATGCGAGTCGTGATAGCAAGAGTAAAAATAAAAACCCAACTAGATAAAGCAAAAGAAGCACTTATCCCAACTGAGAAACCAGCTACTATTACTGCATCTTCTTTCTGAAGTATGCATTGGATCTTAGGGGACTCCAGGGAGAGTGCCAACTGATTTATCTAAAGATTTGTTCTTACTGTTTCTGTATATAAGTGTTTGTATATATGTGTCTATGTACTGTGTGTGTGTGTGCTTGATGACCATGGAGGCAGAAAAAGGCTTAGATCCTGTGGAACTGAGTTAGAGGAGGTTGTGAACCACCCACCATGGGCGCTGGGAACTGAACCAGGGTCCTCTGGAAGAACAGACGGAGCTCTTAACTGTGGAGCCATCTCTCCAACCCTACAGAGTACTAATTTCATAAACGAAGACATGAGATGTGTGTAGGATCGCGGGTGGTTGCTAGGTTAATATCTTGGTCACGCTGACAGCTGAGAGGACCAGTGTGTGGGTTGGGCCAGACCAGTCAATCCTCACTCCATGCCTGTCACTCTCTCCATGAAGGAGGACCCCAGGAGGGTTATTTTTGGCAGTTTCAAATGCTCTAAGGGCTCTGAGCAGGTCTCTCTTCCTAGACAGGACGTGGGGGAAATAGCTTCGTTTTGGGGATGGAGTAGGGAAGTCTCCAAATATGGAGATCACCGGAGTACATTTGAAACATCTTAGAGGCTGGAGGTATGGCTGGTGGTGCAATGCTTGCCTAGCGCTTACAAGGAAGGTCCTGGATTCCATCCCCAGCTCCCAGGAAAGCAATAGTAGAGGCAGGCAATGGCTCTGTGGAAGCTTCCCTGGGTAAAGTCACAGAAACACAGGAGGTACACACGACGGGTCCTTGTGCACTTGCTCCTGTTTCATGTGGTCCAGATTCCACTGGAGACTGTCCAAGGCATCTGGTTTCCCATGGGCACACCACCCAAAAGGCCCACAGAGACATTCCCACCCAATTACCCTAGAAAAGAAGCTGTCTGTGGCCGTGGGACAAGGTTAAAAGTCTGTCTGTCTGTCTGTAGTTAATACTAGATTTGAAGCAAACATATATATAATTTAAGGTAAAAAAAGAAAAAAAATTCCAGAATAATCTTGCATTCAAATTGTTATTCCAGAATGTCCAATTTCTTCTATTTGTACTATTTTTTTTTTTGCCACAGCACCAAAAATGAGGTTGCTTTGCTTAGGTATATGAATGGTCTTTGGGCTGTCCAAATTTGTCTACAAAAATATATTGTGGGGGTTAGAGAGGCAGCTCAGTGGTTAAGAATACCTTGTTCTTGCAGTAGCCCTGAGTCAGAATTCCAGGACTCACATATTGCCTGACCACCGTTCCTAACTCCAGTTCTAGGGGATCCACCACCCTCTTCTGACCTCCAAGAGCACTAGGGATGCATGTGGTGTGCAGACATTCATGTGAGCAAAACACTCATGGGCATAAACTAAATTAAATAAATCTTTAAAAAGACTTTATTAAAAATATAGAGTGTGCATTGTTTTATTTTTCTGAAAACAGGTTTCAAGATTTTGCAATATCCTCTAAATGGTCTGTGAGCTCCCTTCTAGTCTAAGAAGCATTTATGGACCAGAATATAAATAGTCCATGAATACAGATAGAATGCTTTCTTCCCTCTCTGTGTATTTCCTCATATGGCCAACAGGTGGCAGCATAGACATCAGCCTTCAACCTCCCCCCCCCCCCCCCCCCCCCCCCCCCCCCCCCCCCCCCCCCCCCCCCCCCCCCCCCCCCCCCATCACCTCCTACCCCGCCCCGCTTTTCCTGACCTCATATAAATTTGACCCGTAAAATATAATGTTAGGATCCCATTAGCAACCTGGCTGTGGCGCGGATAGACTGTGGACAAAGTGCCTCATCAAACTGCCCCCCGAAATCTCTGTGGAAGAGTACAGTGAGATTAAACAGCGGAGAGACAGTATTTGGTATGCTTTTGTTAGTGAGAGAAAAAGCAGTCAGCTGGTTGAATCCAAGTCCTCACAGACTGGAAAATCGCATGGAATCTCCGGAGCGGCAGTTAGCGCTTTACTACGGAGTATCTAGCTTAAACAGTGTCTGTAGGGAATGATTCGAACAACTTTCTTATTCACAACAGGCAAACCGTTTCTTGGAACCAACAGCCCCCAAAGCTCTTTCACTCCCCAGAGACTGAGCAGAACAGAAAAAGAGGAAGCTGTCTTGCACTTGTGCCTCTGAGAATTTTTAATTTTGACAATTAAGTATCACTTTCCATTTCCGTGAGCCCACGGGAACCCTGGAGGTGGATGCCTGCTACGGATTCTTAACCGTGTATACACTGGGCATTTCTTTTTTTCTGTAAGCCTAACTAGCTAGTTCAAATGTCAGCATTTTAGGCAGAAGGTTCCGGGTCTTCATATGGCTGATGACAACGACATTTCTCAGAATTAACTCATGTGTTTACGGGTATATACTTTGCGGTGCCTGTAATTCTTAGAGATAGAATTAAGTTTTTGTTTAAGTTTAGCCCAGACCAAGGTCAAATCTCAACAGGACAAGTAGTTGGTGGGTTTGACGAGGTTCGTTCTGCCCATGGCTTCCTTTCCTTTGGAAAGTCGCCATAAAATTCTGTTATTGGGGAACAAGGAGCAAATAGATGGACCCTCAGTGCGGCAGGCTGTCCTGCGTGGGAGAAGATGACGGATGGAGGGGCCTAGTGACGGTTGACACATGTCAGCAGAAGGGATGCAAATGTCGTGGGTAGAAGAGAATTTGAAAAGTGTTTGCCAGCCTGTTTGGGCTCATTTTTCACAGTCTGGTTCAACTGTGAGGCTCCCTTGAAATGCAAAATAACCTCCAGGCAAAACCCGGAGCCAGGAATTTGCATCTGAGTTCAGCTTCTCGCGATAATAATTACCATTAGCAGGTCCTCCGTGGATCAATCTGCCACCAATCAATTAGTGTTTATGGAAATGTGGTTTTTGTCTAGTCTTCCATTAAAAGTCGTGAGCACCAGGAGACAAATTGAATCCTAATCCCCCGGTTGTTGTTCCTGTTGTCTTCGGAGCCTTGGACCTCGCAGGGTGGGGGCGGGAGAGAAAGGGAGCCACAGGGAGCCACGCGGCAGCAGAGAGTCAAAGGCAATTGTTTGATGATGACTATTTATGTATCAATCAAAGCACTGGGGATCGAACCTAGGGCCTCAGACATACTAGACAAGTACTCTACCACTGAACTGTACTCCCAGTGCGCTTTTATTCCGATGATAAAATCTGAGATGAGGCTTCAGGCCCCGGCTGGCCTCAAACTTGGCAATCCTCCTGTCTCAGCGTCCACCAGGCCTCGCTGGTTAGAAGGGGTTTTAATGTGAGTCTGTCGCTCAGGTGCAAGGCTGTTTCTTCGCTAGGGCTCCTCGGATTAGTCCTGGTGCTCAGCAAGGAGCTCCTTTATAAAATGTTTGTAGTGGGTAACAGCTCCAGTTTGAAAGCCCCTAGGGTGTGTGCGCGCGCGCGCGCTGTGACACAGAAGGCCTGACAGGTCTGGACCGGGGTGGGTGGCCTTTTCTCCTGACCACCTCGGGGAGCATTCTAAAAGCTCCAGGTGTGTGAGGGGAAAGGAGAAACTGACTCAGTCAGAGTGGAATGCATTTGGGTATAGTTTTTCCATGAAGGAGAAGATTATTTTTGGGTTCTTATTCAGGGTTCTTACAGGTTGGCTCTGTGTGTGGTTACTTAATGCAAAAAAAAAAAAAAAAAAAAAAAAAAAAACTCCCCCCACTCAGCTCCCTCCCCATTCCCCATGGGATTTATAAGATTCACAAATAGCAATTCAGGTGACCTGCCTTGTCAGGTGTGGGACAGGCCTGCCATCCTAACACTGGGAAGGTTGAGGAAGGTCCATTGTCCCTGGGTCTGCGGCCAGACTGGACTACATAGTCAATTCTATGACAGCCTTGCCCGTCAACTTCTTTAAAATTTCATTTATACGGCATTTTGTTATTGCGGGTTAATTGTTTAAGGCATGATCCCATGGAGCCCAGGCTGGCCAAACTCCTGATCTTCCCTCCTCTTCCTCCGGAGTGCTCGGGTCCCAGGAGTGTGTTCCGCTCCCGCTCCGCTTCCGCTCCCGCTCCCGCTCCTGCCCTGTCTCAATGTGTTGCCCCATCTGCCAGGCATGGCTGTAATTCCTCCACCTGTTAGATGGCCGGATCACTGCTTCCCAAAGTACAGTTCTAGCTATCATCTCTACAGCATGTCCACATTTTAGAAAGGGTTCCGCATGAAAATGAGTGTGTTCCTAGCCAAGGCAACTTTCACGGGTGTCTCTTGTTTTGATACAGGGTTCTGATCTCTGGCCAGCACCACTCAAGTGCAGGGATTATAGACCTGAACCACCGATCCGGGTTTACGCAGTGCTGGGGATCCCAAGGGTGCTGGGATGGGGTGGAGCTGCTCAGTGTTAGGCAGGCTCTCCACCAGCTGAGCCCCAGCCCAGCCCTCAGAAGGCTTCTGAGGTCTGAAGCCCAGGAGGGGGAAAATGTGTGTGGCTCTAAAATGCCTTGAGGACTTAGGAGACACCTGCTTATACATTCATTTATAATTAAAAAGACCATCACAAAAGAAGCTAGAAACTGCCAGGCAGTGGTGGCGCACTCCTTTGATCCCGACACTTGGGAGGCAGAGGCAGGTGGATCTCTGTGAGTCCAAGGCCAGCCTGGTCTGCAGAGCGAGTTCCTGGAAACAGAGAAGCCCTGTCTTGAAACGCTAAAAAAGACAGATAAGAAAGTTGAAGGTGAGTTACTGAATGATATGGTATATCATTTTGGAATTAAAAAAAAAGAATGAATTATTTTATATTTCTTTCTTTTGCTGTAGGGTCTCATGTTGGGGACACTGACCTGAACGCTGACCTTACTGCCATCACCTCCCAATATGCATATCATCACACGCGACTCCTTTTATTATTTTTAAAATGTGTTTTACACTTTTTTATTGAGAACAAGGGTGTATGTGTGTGTGCGCGCGCGTGTGTGTGTGTGTGTGTGCAGGCGTGCACACGCGCAGGTAGGTGCACCACAGGGCCAGTGCTGGGGGTGGGAGGCAACTAAAGAAATAAACTTAGGTCATCAGGCTTAGCAGGAAGCGCCCTTAGCGGCCAAGCCATCTTGCCATCCCGCATTTTAGTTTTTTTGTGTCACTAAAAAAAGTAATCCAAGACCAAGAAAGGAAGCAGGCAGGTGTAAGACAGTGAAGGAGCACATTGTAAGAGAAAGTTTCACCGAATTTTAACAGTACGCTTTAGGACGGCAGGTGCGAAACTATACAGGAGCGTCTCTGATGATACATATTTTGGGGGCACAACTTGAAATATGCATCTTATTAAGATTCATGTTTTGCAATCTCTAAAACAGGCCGGGTACAGCTCGGGCCTTTTATGTATAATTTAAGAATGGAAACCATTACAGTATGTAGGTAGGACCAATTTATCTTCTGAATGGAGGAATTAGGTCATCGGCAGGCAGTTTTATCTGCTGGGAATCCCTCTCTGTAGGTACTCACGCAGTGAGCACCAGCGCTGGGCCAGCCCTAGCAGAGCGATGGAGGCTCAGCAGGATTGCAAAGGAACGCTGCGGTGAAAGTCGGGAGCGTTATTTTCAGCGACCATGCGGGGTACACCATTCCCTTCAGTGCCCGTTCTGTGACGGCAAGACTGGCTGCAGCCTGCCTGTCTTTAGTTTGCTGCGCTAGGGCTCCAGCTGCGAGAATGGGAGGCTAACAAGCTTCCCCAAGTCCACAGAGAGCAATTGCATCAAGGAGACACCGTGTACCATGGGCTCCGGGCCTGTGGTCCCACAGCTCCCTAGGGCACCAGGCTAGACTCGAGGTGCTGGGAATGACCTTGGCGCCTCTCAGCAAGGCCACCTGAAACGGAAAAGGGAGGGTTCACTTGATGGATTTCCGGAAGAGGGGGACCAGACTTGGACTTTCTTTAGAGAGCCGGGAGCCTGAGGAACAGGCTGGGTTACCAAGGACAGCCCTCTGGACTGGTAATAAAAGGCGTCCCAGCGGCATGCATACGGATTTGCAGAGCAGACACGATTCTTAAAAGCAGGAGCAGGGTTCACACTGCGGTTGGTTAGCTGGGGCTGCTCCGCCCCCCCCCCCCCGCCCGTGGGGAGCCTACTGTATCCAATCTGAACCGCCTTGTGTGGTGGCCCGGTGTCCCTCCCACAGCGGCCAGGTTCTGTTGAACACTGGGGCTCGGACCTCTGGTGTTTTAGGAGATTTTAGAGGAAGGAAGAGCAAAGGCGCTGAGGCCTCCTCGGATGTCGCTCATCTGGGAAACGGTGCTCTGGATTTTGAGAAAACAATCCAAGATGTTGATTAGCCGCTGGAGTCCACAGGGCACTTGTGAATAGGAACTAGAGCTTGGATATAAAGCCTAGAAGGCTAGGACTTCGTCATCTGCTTAGAAAGCATATGTGCTTTTTGCTTATGAAGGATAATCGTGTCAGCCTTTTAGCATAACAGAATTCCTTTAGAAAGCGGGAGATTCTTATATTTTTGTTGTGAGCCTAGCCTTTATCAGCTGAGCCATCTCTCCAAGCCACTTAAGGAAATGTTCAACATCCTTAGCCATCAGAGAAGTGCAAATTAAAACAACTCTGAGATTCCATCTTAAACCTGTAAGAATTGCCAAGATAAAAAACACTGATGATAACTTATGCTGGAGAGGATGTGGGGTAAAGAGAACACTCCGTTATTGCTGGTGGGAGTGCAAACTGGTGCAGTTGCTTTGGATATTAGTATGGAGATTTTTCAGAAAATTAGGAAACAACCTTCCTCAAGGCCCAGCAATACCACTTTTGGGTATATATCCAAAGGATGCTCAATTGTACCACAAGGACATGTGCTCAACTATGTTCATAACAGCATTGTTTCTCATCGTCAGAACCTGGAAACAACATACATGCCCCTCAACCAAAGAATGGATAAGAAAAATATAGTGCATTTACACAATGGAGTACTACACAGCAGAAAAAAAAATGACATCTTGAAATTTGCAGGCAAATGGATGGGTCTAGAAAACATCATATTGAACAAGGTAACCAGAAAGACAAATATCATATGTCCTCACTCGTAAGTGACTTTTAGACATAAAGCAAAGAAAAACCAGCCTACAGTTCACAATCCCAGAGAACTTAGACAACAATGATGACTCTAAGAGAACATACGTAGATCTAATCTACATGGGAAGTAGAAAAAGACAAGATCTCCTGGGTAAACTGGGAGCGTGGGGGTCATGTGAGAGGATAGAAGGAAGGGAAGCAGAGAAAAACATAGCTCAATAAAAACAACTTTAAAAATGTTATTGTAAAGAAATTTGAAACAATTTAATGATATTTGATATTTATGCATTAAAACATTTCTGAAGGGAAACAGTAGGTCTAGGGGCAAGGGAATGTGGGGGGGGGCAAGAGGAGTGGAGAGAAGGGAGGCTGTGGTCTGGCTGTATTGCATGAGAGAAGAATAAATAAAGAGAAAAAACACTTTCAAAAGAAGGAAGGAAGGAAAGAAAGAAAGAAAGAAAGAAAGAAAGAAAGAAAGAAAGCAGGAGAAGAACCAGGCATGGCGGCGCATACCATTAATCCTGAGTCCAAGACCAGCTTGGTCTACAGCGCAAGTTCCAGGACAGTGCGGTGAGGGGCACACAGAAAAACCCTGTCTCAAAAAGCAAAAACAAACAGAAAAAAGGTGGGAAAAAGAATGACCAAGAGGAGAAAGGAATCTTTGCTCTGTCCCATTTGTTTTTATCCTTTCTATCTGTCTGTCTGTCTATCAGTATCTCTATTTCTTTTCCTCCCTCCCTCCCTCCCTCCCTCCCTCCCTCCCTCCCTTTCTGTTTTGAGACAGGGTCTCAATTATCTAGTCCTGGCTGTCCAAGAACCCTCTATGCTACACCAGGCTGGCCTTGAACTCACAGAAATCCCCTTGCCTTTGCCTCCCTAGTACCGGGATTAAAACTGTGTGCCACATGTCCCGCTCCCTAAAGATGTGTACTTCAAAGACAATGATATTTTAAGAAGGGAATAAGGGTAGTCCAGAGGGGGAGGGTGGTGTCATTTAGACTAAAGAGACCAGGATCATCTCCCATAGCCAGCATGGACCTCAGGTGGGTCTTGTCGGGTCCTGTTTGCATTAACAGGGTTTTTACCACCTGGTAAGTAGCTGGCTCTGTGTTCCTGGATCCAGGTGAGGCAATGCTTTCCTGTTAGCTGGCTGGCTGCAGAGAAAGCCCTTCTGATCCTCTGCGTGGGTGCTGGGTCTCTCACTCCACGCTGCCAGGAGTGGGGAACAGGGATGGGGCACACACCCGTGAGCCTGCAAGAGCCGGAAGCATCAGCAGCCAGCCTTGGAAAACAGCCTTCCTTCTGGAGCTGCACTACTCTGACCAGGTAAGCAAACCTTAGTCTCTTCCTAACCCGGCTCTGGAGTCCTCTGTGAGAGGAAAGCGGCTTAGGAAGCCAGGCCACTGCACCGTGAAGCTCATGAATGCCCATTGTGAGAACAACAGCCACTCTCTGGAGCTGGTGTCTTAGCCCCAACATCCAGCCGTGTTATCAAACACCTTATCCCAATGAGGAAGGAGGAATCTAGGAAAGAAGCTAGCAGGACTCAAAAACCTTAGGTCTGCCCAGCTGGCTGCATGACCCTGGATAAGTCAATCAATGGTGCCTCAGTTTCCTCATATTTAAAATAGATTATAATGGGGCCGTGTCAGCACAAAACGTGGCACTCACCTCAAAGGGAATAAGAGATGGTTTATTCTAAGTCTAACGGGAAGCCCGAGGACATGGATTTAGGTTGCCCTCAATGCCATGGCCCAAAGTGATGGTAGCAGCTTCATGAAGTTTTAAAGTACCAGTTCGCCTCTGTGAAAACACCTGCAATGTGGGTTACAGCAATGTGGGTAGCTGAGGCCAGAGGATCACCTGAGCCCAGGAGTCATGTTGTCCATGGAGACGGAGCACCCCTTCTTTTACTGTTCAGACAGGGTCTCACTATGCAGCCCAGGCTACCTCAAACTCAGAATGAGTTGGGAACGAGCAGCTTCAGTGGGATAACTAAGGGTGGGAGGCAGAGAGTTGAGGCTGGCTGAATGGGGTGCCTGGCAGAGTTCTTCCTAATGCTGGGAGCACACTGAGTTTGTGTGATGGGATAGGGAAGGGATGTGGTGAGTGAATGTTAGTGGAGGCTGTGCAATCGTTTCCTGGCCACTAAGACCTGAATAATCACACAAAAACCATATTAATTAGAACACTGTTTGGTCAATAGCTTAGGTGTATTCCATGTTGGGAGCTGTGAACCCCCAGGTTCTGAATTTCTGGTAACAGCTTGTAATGCTTGCAGCTGCTCTGAGCACGAGACCCTCAGGAGTTCCTGGTGGCAGGGAGAGTGGTTTCTGGTGGGTTTGGCTGGGGTTGGCTATCAGTTAAGGATCTTTATATAAGCTGCCCCTGGACTCAATTAAGGGGGCATTCTGGCACCAAGGATGACCTGTGTCTCTGTGTGTCTTTGTGTGTTTAAATCTCTAGTCCCTTGCCCCGTTCACAAACTGTGTGGTAGTGCATAGAGCGTAGATGGGCGTGGTGTGCTACAATTCCTAGCTAGCTCTTGCATCTTAAATTAACCTGTTTCTATTCATCTGTGTATCCCTGTGAGGCTGTGGCCTATGGGTTAGGTTCTGGAGACTTCTTCAGCATCTACATGGCATCTCTCTGACTCCACCTACTTTCTCCCTGCATTCAGTTTAGTCCCACCCCCCAGCTCTATTCTACCTTGCCATAGGCCAAAGCAACTTCTTTATTAACCAATGGTAATAAAACATATTCATAGCACACAGAGTGGAATCCCAAACAGATGGAGACGGGAGTTTTCATTTCATGGGATTTTTCTGTGCCCTGGGAACTGAATTTGACCACAGGAACCAACGTACAAAGTGTTTCCAGGTTCTAACATGGACTCACAAAGTCTTTTTATTTTTTATTTTTTTGAGACAAGGTTTCTCTGTGGCTTTGGAGCCTGTGCTGGAACTGGTTCTTGTAGACCAGGCTGGCCTCGAACTCACAGAGATCTGCCTGCCTCTGCCTCCGGAGTGCTGGGATTAAAGGCGTGTGCCACCACCACGCCCGGCTAGAAAGTCTTTTTAATCCAGCAAGCATATCCTTGTATGGAAAGCCTGTTAGTTTTCAGGGTACCCCAGCATGCCCCGGGGTGATTGACATGCACTGCTGACACTCTTAGCTGTGGAAAAACTCATAGCAGGTTCCCAGTGGTCATCAAGGAGCCGGCCAAATGACCAGCGTGGCTGCTGGAACTCTGTTGGGACGCGTCCCCTGTTGCCTGGGGAGATTTCCCTGGAGGGTCCCTGTTTTGTTGCCCATGGCCAGCTACCATTTGAGTTGGCAATGTGAAGAGTGATTCCGTTGCCCTGTGCAGCTTGTACTTGATCTCTTTAGTGGTATAGGTGATAAAGACACAGCCAATAGGATTCTTCTAGCGTGGTTACAGCCAGCAGGTCCTGCGAGAAGGTGTACTGACCTGATAACATCGGTTGTTAATGTTAACTCTATTTTATTGTTGTTATTTTGTCGAGCTGGAGTCTGAGTCCAGGGCCTCTGGCAATGCGATGCACACACACTAGCTCTGAGTTACATCCCTAGCCCTCACTGGTAATCCCCCCCCCCCTTTTTTTTTTGAGATGAGAGGCTTACTGTGTAGACTAGCTAGCTCAACCACACAGGCATCCACCTTCCTCTGCCTTCTGAGTGCTGGGATTAAAGATGTGTGCCAACACACCCGGTAATTTAAACTAAAAACAACAACAAAAGCCCTCTTCTGACCACGTAAAGCGGCCCAGGAGCCCCCCGTATGCAGGGCTGTGTGGCTGTCACAACTGAACACAAAACGGCAGTGGAACGGGGAAGTGACTACAGAGATTCTTTATTATTTTTCCTCTTATTGAAAATGGATTTTTCTAGATGGGCATGGTGGTATATACCTTTGGTTCCAGCCCTTGGGAAGCAGAGATAGATGGATCTCTGAGTTTGAAACCAACCTGGTCTACAGAGGGGATTCCAGGATAGCCTGGGTTATACAGAGAAACTTTGTCTCAGAAAAAAAAAAGTATTTTTCCTCACATAATATATTCTGATTATGATTCCCCTCCCTCTACTCCTCCCAGTTCCTCCATACCTTCTCTCTCATCTGGATGGGGGGGGGGTCCTAGTTAAGGTTAAAGAAGTCAGGGCAGGGGGGGCTGGAGTGATGGCTCAGTGGTTAAGGGCACTGCTTGTTCTTCCAAAGGTCCTGAGTTCAGTTCCCAGCAATCCACATGGTGGTTCACAACCATCTGTAATGAGATTTGGTGCCCCCTTCTGGCCTGCAGGCATACATGCAGGCAGATCACTGTGTACTTAAATAAATAAATCTTTAAAGAAAAAAAAAGTAAAGAAGTCAGGGCAGGGCAAATACTCTACTTGATGGGCTTGAGAGCCAGCCCCTGGTGGTACATTTTCTTGATTGATGAGTGATGGGGGAGGGCCCATCTCACTGCAGGCGGGGCCACCCCTGGCCAGGTGGTCCTGGGTTCTGTAAGAAAGCAGGCTGAACAAACCATGAGGAGCAAGCCAAAAGCAGCTCCCCTCCATGGCCTCTGCATCAGCTCCTGGCTCCAGGTGCCTGCTGTGACCTCCTGCTTGCTGGGGAAAGGCCCTGTCGCTGCATCTCAGTCCTGGCCTTTCATTTCTTTCGTCATTGTGACCACGTGTGGCCGCAGTTTCACACCTGATGCTCATCAGGCAGGTCCTTTGTGTTCTGTCCTTTGCCAAGGCTTAATCTCTACTCAAGGGGCTGGAGAGATGGCGCAGCAACTAAGAACGCTTGCCGCTCTTAGAGAGGGTGTGAGTTCAATTCCTGCGCCCCCCGTGGGACAGCTCATAACTGCCTGTAACCTCAGATCCGTGGGCTCTGATTTCCTCCTCTGTCCTCCCTGGCACTGCACTCATGGAGCCCACACACACTTAAAATCCTAACCAATCTTTAGTTTTTACTCAGCTCCTGAGGAAGGGATAAAATGCCCCCACCCCCACCCGCATTGCTAGGGATTCAACCCAGGGCCTTGCACAAGCTAGGCAAGCTCCCTACCAGGGAGCTACCTCCCTAGCCCTGCTTTTATTTTATAGATGAAAACAAAGAGATTAAAATCAGTGTGACTTCCTCAAAGTCTCACCGTTAGTGAAGTGCAGGCTATATACTGTCTGCTTGTAAGGTATTTGCAATTTACCTATCTTTATTCTAAAAAAAAAAAAAATCATTTGTGTGGATGTGTAAGAGAGAAATGTGTGGGGTGGGTGTGTCTGCTCTGATGTACACTGTGGAGGTCAGAGGTCAGCTTTGTGGCATCAATTCTCACCTTCTGCCTTTATGGCTTCTGGGAATCGAACTCAGGCTGTCAGACTTATGCATCAAATGCTCCTGGCCAGCCCAGGCCTTACTTTTAGAAAGAATTTATTTTGTTTCTAAGGAATGTGTTCTTGAGTTTCAAAATTGAATTGAAAAACAGCATTAAATTGAAGACAAAACGCTGTGACCTTGGAAGTAACCACCCTGCAGCTGAGATGCACCCTGGGAAAGATTGTAACAGTCTTCTCATCTTCCTGTGTGTGTGTGTGTGTGTGTGTGTGTGTGTGTGTGTGTAAATAAACACAAACGTGCTCAAATTTCCTCTCTTGAAAAAGAAGGCAGCACACCCCATGTTTTTTTAAAATTAGCAGATCCTCTACTTTTTTTTTTTTGGCTTGTCACTCTAATTGGGGGCTCTTTAACTGGTGTGTGGAGGTGCCTGGCTATCAGCCTATTTTAAATTTAGGGTTTATTTATTCTTTGAGATCCTAATGCATACATACATATTTTGATCATACTCACCCTCTTCTCCTGGCTTCCTTCCCCCCCCATTCCGTCACTTATACCCTCCCCCACCCCACCCCACATCCCCCTACTTCATGTCCATCCTTCCTTCTTCCTTCTTCCCACTGAGGCCAGTTAGTACAGCCCCCATCCTTAGTCACACACTTCTGCTGGTGTAGGTTAAGAACATTATTCATTTTTAGTGGAACTAGTTGTTTTGCTCCAAAATGTATAAAAAAAAATCTAAACGAGGTTCTGCCTGAGTTTGTATTTGTGACCTAAAATAAGGCAATGGCTGCTCTTCGAGAGGACCCAGGTTCAATTCCAGTACCCACACAGCAGCTCATAACTGACTCTAATGCCACTTCCAGGCAAGCTGGTGCCCTCTTCTGGCCTCTATAGGTGCTGCAGGGACACAGCACACAGACATGCAAGCCAAACATTCAAACATACAATTTTTTTTTGAGACAGGCTTTTTATGTGTGTATGGACCCCTGGCTGTCCTGGAACTCACTCTGTGGACCGAGCTGGCCTCAGACTCATAGAGATCTTGCTGCCTCTGCCTCCTGAATGTTGAGAATAAAAGCAGGACTTTCGGTGACAGACTCCATTAATCTTCTGCCAGGGGCACTAGGAAGCCGTTAAAGGCTTTGAAACCAAGAACAGAGGATCTTGGAAATGATCAGAGGTGTGTGTGTGTGTGTGTGTGTGTGTGTGTGTGTGTGTGTGTGTGTTGTGTGTGTGTGGTATACTAGTGGAGTAGAGAATAGACTACAGAGGTCCAGAGAACAGGAGCGTGGAAGCTGATGGCTTTGAGGGTAAATACAGGCTGCCAAGCCCGACGACCTGAGTTTGATCCCCAGAGCCCATGCCTAGAGAGCTGTATGCAGGGGTGGCATCTGTCACCTGCAGAGAAAGGAGAGACAGAGACAGGAGAATTGCCTAGACACTCACAGGTCAGCTAATCTAGAGCAGGCAGCGTGGCAGAAGAAGGCAGAGGAACGAGCTCTTAAAACTGTTCTCTAACCGGCACGTGCACTCTGTGGCACCTGTGCGTGCTCATGCGCACAAGCCGATAAACTATCATTAAATAGAGTATCAAGGAGGATAGATAGTAGCTGCTGAAGCCCCGGTGACGTGGGAGGAGGGTGGGCACACTGGCAGCAGCAGGATCTTAGATCCAGGACATAACCACTTTTCATTGATTCTGAAATATGGACCAGTTTCGTGTTTCCATCCAATGGTACTTTTCACTATCGAGACAGACTTTTCACGAATGCTGCGTGTCTCATAGCCAGGAGCCTCCTAGGTCAGACGAGGGGTTGCTTAGGAGCCAAAAGCTGTTGAACTTGGTGCCGTGTAGTTCACGGGACTGGGCATGAAGCTCCCGAGCAGCCAACTGTGGGCTCCAGCAGGCAAGAGGCCCTGCAGGAACAGCTATCTTCTGCAGCCGTGTGGCAAAGTCCAAACTGTGGTACATCTTAGTTAATGTGTGCCAGGGACAGAGCTGCCCATTTTAATGTTGGAGTGGGGCATCTAGTGTCTCTCTCTCTCTCTCTCTCTCTCTCTCTCTCTCTCTCTCTCTCTCAAAAAACAGAGTCTTTTATGTAGCCCTGGCTGGCCTGGAATTTTTTCTATGTAGACCAGGCTGGAGTTGAAGTCACAGAGTCTGCCTGCCTCCGTTTCTGCCTTCTGGGATTAAGAGCATGTTCTGCCACATCCAGGGTTTATTTTTCCAAACCGGATGTTGCCATGGTGCTCAGGCTAGTCCTAATCTAGAGATCTCCCTGGTTTAGAGCTCTGGGATTACAAACATGCATCAATTTCATGATATCCAAGCTTTGGTTGTATCATTGAACAGTTTTTTAAAAATTAATTTTAATAACTGCTGTTTTTTATCAGTTATTGATATAGATATTCTGATTCTGTGTAGATGAACCCCTTTCCCGCTTCATCTCTCAGTTCACATGTGTGTAGATCTCCCCATCCACATGTACAGATCTCTGTCCGTATGTGTAGATCTCGTCATCCACACCTGTAGATCTCTCTGTCCACACATGTATAGATGAGCCCCTTTTCTGCTTGATCTCTCATCCACACAGCTCTTCCTTTGAGGGAGTATTGGTCACCACCTCTACTGTGTTCTCTGGTGTTTGAAATTAATATTAGTTTTTATATGACTATATCGTGATATCAAGTATTATATTGGTATCTTTCTGGGTCAAACATTCTGGAATTTCTTTCTTGTGAAAAGTTCCTGCTATGTCTAAGGGAGGAGAAGTCACATGGGTAAATACTGGTACTGAGATTTGGTTCTTTTGTAAAAGCCTTTTTTCTTTCTTTCTCTCTTTCTCTATTTCTCTCTCTCTCCTTCTTTCTTTCTTTCTTTCTTTCTTTCTTTCTTTCTTTCTTTCTTTCTTTCTTTCTTTCTTTCTTTCTTTCTTTCTGAGACAGGATCTATATAGCCTTGGGTGTCTTGGAGTTTGCTGTGTAGACCAGGCTTGCCTTGAACTCACAGAGATCCTCCTTTCTCTGCCTCCTGAGTACTGGGATTAAAGGTGTGCACCACCTCAACTGGCTGAGGAAACTTTTGAAGTCCAGAGTGACTGGCCTATGAACAGTAGTTCTTAGTAACCTGAGGGTGGGGGTCTGGGAACCCTAAAGGCCCTGTCCTAGACTTGCTGTGGCAGGACGCACTTCTCTGCCTCACACTGAGGGCTGAGTGTTTGTGTCCCCACGGTTTATGTGAGGAAGCTCTAATCCTCACTGTGAATGGGGCGTTCTGGTCTTTGGTGGTCATTTTGGCATGAGAGTTGTACCTTCATGAAGGACATGATCGTGATGTCCTACGGACAGGATTGAGAAAGCCATTGTCCCTGCATGGTATTCTCTGTGGGAATACAGCAGGAAGTGAACATCCTCAAGCCAGGAAGAGGGGCCTCGTCATCCGCCCCACCATGATGGCACCCTGTGGCTTGTTTCCCTTTCTTCCCCTGCTGATGAGGTGGAGTGAGCCTTAGACCTTAGAATGAAGGGGACCAGTGTGAAGGCTGGCCCGTTATGTCACTGGCTGAAGAAGCCGCTGGTCCAGGACTATGCGGGAAACTGTCTGGTGAGCAGAAAGACCAGAGTGCCATAGTAATCATTGTCTCTGAGGTGCCACCTCCTGGTAGAATTCTTGCCCATAGCGACCAATAGCAATGGAACAGATACTGAGCTGATGCCACACTGGAGGCAGCAAGCAAGATGAAGTTTTTTCTGAGTGTAAGGAGCCATTTCATCAACCAGACAACAATGATCACCTTGTGAGGTAGAAGGAAGGCAGATCGGTTCCTGGATACACTTGAGATGGCTCCATGCTACACCCAGTGGACAAGCATTCTATCAACTCTTTTGACCCAAACTTTAAAATAGAGTTGTAATGCAAAGGCAGTATCACAGCCTGTGAAAGGCAAGGTGCCGAGGGAAGGGCCCTCTTGTGAGTTCTGCTCTGCCAGCAGCGCTCGACTTGGGGACATGAGTGTCATCAGCCTTTGGTACAGTATAGTCCCAAGCTTTCTGATCGTGAACATTGATTAACAATAAACATCTTACATCTTTATTGGCTCACTGAAAAGGAATAAGTCCTTAAATACTCAATCTTTGTCTTTTCTGCTGCTTGAGCATACTTATGTTACTGTTGGTGAATATTTATTTATGTTTTTTTTTTTTTTTTTTCGAGACAGGGTTTCTCTGTGGCTTTGGAGACTCTCCTGGAACTAGCTCTGTAGACCAGGCTGGTCTCGAACTCACAGAGATCCGCCCGCCTCTGCCTCCTGAGTGCTGGGATTAAAGACGTGCGCCACCATCGCCGGCTATTTATGTTTTTTGACACAAGTTTTTACTGTGTTAACAGCCTTGGCTGTCCTGGAACTAGCTCCTATGTAGATCAGGCTGGCCTCGAACTCACAGAAATCCACCTGCCTCTGCCTCGCAAGTGCTGGGATTAAAGGCATGTACCATCACTGCCTGGCTGATTTTTATTATTTTATTATCAGTTTTATTATTAAGTAATGAAACAAAAGTATTAGCTTCAGTATGCAAAGACTAATGCTTTGTATGTGTCCTTGTAAGGGGGAAATAGTCACGAGGAGAGGTGCCAGGGTCCCCCTCTATTCCTATTGGAAGTCTCTTGGTACCTCTTTTAAGAATGATGTTGTCATCACCAGTGGCTACCCTTTGGCTCCATCCATCATAACAAAATGGCTGGACACCTTCAGTGGATGAGTAAGGGCTTTGCGAGTATAGAGATGTGGAAGTGAGAAATTCCATGTAAGCCAGACTGGAGAGGGCTGGCTAGGCCTCCTTCAAACATGGCGCCTTTGAGTGATGGGGCAAAGGCACCACCCACTCTGGGTGCACCCCTCTCAGGCACAGGTGTGTTGCACTTGGTGCTGATGAGAATCCCTTCAGGATCCCTTCGGGCTGGCCCAGCTCCCTCGAGCCCACCCAGCAAGTACGCCGTCGATACTTCTGTGCATTCCAGGGTTGCCGTCTCTGCCCAGTCATACTTTGAAGCCTTAACCACACTGGCTTCCAGCTGGACTTTTTCCCAGGTAGTGTTGCTGCTGATAGTGAGTTGGTGGGGCAGAAGGGCTCAAGGGCAGGTGTGCAAGTCTGCCATTGCTTCCTGTCCTCCACACCACACATTAGGCATGCTCATGGCTACATTGGCCTCTGGTTAAATGGCTTCTCTCACAGCAGGTTGGAATCCAGAAGGAAAATTCCAAACCTCTGTGCAGTGCTTGAAACCACAGGGCAGACATTAGTGGTGTCTAATGTTGTTCTAAAGCGGACAGCAAGGTTTA
Source organism: Alexandromys fortis (assembly GCF_014885135.2). NCBI lineage: Eukaryota > Metazoa > Chordata > Mammalia > Rodentia > Cricetidae > Alexandromys > Alexandromys fortis. Next base: position 2,076,450 of record NW_026067940.1, on the reverse strand, counting down.
GTGTATGTACTTTAGGTCTTAATTTTGCCTAAATTGCTAAGCTTGATATTAGATTTCCTCCTTTACATTGGTTTTATTATACTAGCTTCCCCCATGACTCCCTCACTCATTGTTCCATGGTCCCACAAATGTACAACTTAAGCTTGCTTAAAACATCTCTTTATAGCCAGGCAGTAGTGGCACACACCTTCAATCCCAGCACTCGGGAAGCAGAGACAGGTGTATCTCTGAGTTCCAGGCCAGCCTGATCCACAGAACAAATAGTTTCAGGTCAGCCAGAACTGTTAAACAGAGAAACCATGTCACAGAACCAAAACCAAACACAATGGAACAAACCTCACATCACTTTATATCCAAACGCTGCAAGCTGTGCCCTCTGTGTCCGCATCTCGTGTTGTCTGTTCTCTGTGCACAGTGTGCCACTTCCTTTACAGAATCCCAGGGCTCCCACCCTCCAGTCTCTCTGTATCCGCACAGAATCCTGCTATAATTCTGATGGTGTGTGTCTTATTGTTATCGTCTGATAGTGACGGGGTCTTGCCATGTAGCCATGGCAGATCTAGAACTTGTTATGTAGACCAGGCTGGTCCAGCGCTTACGGCAATCCTTCTATCTGTCTTAACACCCCCAGCCCAGTGCTGAAGTAACAGGCTTGAGCCCCCTGGCGCTGCTTTCTCCAGCCTTGTATTTGGTCCTCTGGTGTCCACAGTGCTGAATTTTTAAATGTGGTCCATTATAATGAATGACTCCACTGGGTTTATTTGTTTAGGGGTTAGATGGGGGTGATTTACTTTTTTTGCGGGATCTCTGTGAGCTCGAGGCCAGCTTGGTCTACAGTGAGTTCCAGGACAGGCTCCAAAGCTACAAAGAAACCCTGTCTTGAAAAACCAAACCAAAAAAAAAAAAAAAAAAAAAGGTTTTGAAACAATGTAAAACCATGTGTCCTACCGACAAGAGGTTTGTTACTGAACTGCTCTTTCAGTGTTGGTATCTAAGTCCATAGGGAGCGGGCCTCTGTTCTTATGCCAGAGGGTCTGACTGTATTCCTCACGGTGGCCTTGAACTCTTGATTCTCCTGTGCCAGCCTCCACTGTCCTGGGTATGTGCCACCATGCTTGGTAGCTTCAGAAATATCAAAACAAAAATTTCCATTTATTTCTTGTGTATTTGTGTGTGCGTGGTTATGTCATGTATGGAAATCAGAGGAAGCGCACGGTAAACTCTCATCATACATGTTTCTGGGATTAGACTCGGGTTACCGGGCTTGGTGATAAGCACCTTCACCACCAAGCCATCTGACTGGCTGCAGAAACCTCTAGAAAAACAGCACACAAATGTCCATTGGTGGGTGAGCGGAGAGACAAATTGTGAGCCATTATACAATGGACTATTATTTAGCCGTAAGAAGGAATGAAAGATGGATACACGTTATATGAACCTTGAAAACACACAGAAAGAAGCCAGGCACGAGTAGCCGGACAGTTATGATTCCACCATGAAACATCCAGACCACAGAAGAATGCAGGTTGGTGTTACCAGCTACAGGGGATGGGGGGTGGAGAGAAATGAAAGGACCACTTAACGAGTTTGGGTCCCCCCCCCCCCATAATGGAAAGTAACTAGACAGAGCTACATTCTTGTATACAATGTTGTGCGTGTTCTAAACACTGTGGGATCTTTTACTTTGAGCAATTAATTTGTTGTTTGCATTTTACTGTAATTATAACAAATAAAACACAACCCAGTGATGGCTCTTTGTGAAAGGTCACACTTCTCAGCCTGCCAATCTCTGGGAACCTGGCTCCAAGATCTTTGCAGGTTCCCTGGACCCACCTGTCTCCACCGGCTCTCCTCCCTCTTCTTTCTGTCGCCCCCTAGTGGCTCCGAGGCAAGTCCGACCACCAAGGCTAAAGCCATCTTCAGAGTCCTTTTTTGGTAGGAACCATCAAGGGATGCAGAGCACAGAGAACTAAGGGAAACCTGGAAGTTTGGGAGTGAAAAGTGACTGGATTCGGTTTTTTGTTGTTCTTCTTAGCTGTGCAATATAGAGCAAGTTAAATACTCCACAGCCCTGGAGGCTGGAGGAGGTTCCCCATNCCCCCCCCCCCCCGTCTCCTGACCTGCTGGACAGCCGCATGGGTAGGGAGCACAGAGCCGTGAGGATGGGATACATTTACACAACACTGTGACAGTAGTCTGTAGCACGATAAATAAAAACCCAGAGACAGAAATTGGGGTCAGAAGAGCAAAACACGGGGCTGGAGAGATGGCTCAGAGGGTAAGAGCACTGGCTATTCTTCCAGAGGACCTGAGTTTAATGCCCAGCATCCATATGGTGGCTCACAACCATCTGTAGTAAGATCTGGCGCCCTCTTCTGGCCTGCAGGCATACATGCAGACAGAACACTGTATACATAATAAAGCTTTAAAAAATACTTAAAAAATATTTTTAAAAAGTCCATTAAAAAAAAACCAGCAGTTTAAAAAAAAAAGAAGGGCAAAACAGCCTCAATTCAAATTGGTGATCCTACCTCCAGAAATCTCAGAATGAGACTGTGTCTGAGAGCTGTCTCCTCCCATTTTATATTCCTCTCTAGTTCTGGGATTAAAGGCATGCACCACTACCATCCGGTTTCTATGGCAAACTAGTGTGACTACTGGGATTAAAGGTGTGTGTCACCACCACCTGGTCTGTAAGGCTGGCCAATGTGGCTGTTTTACTCTCTGATCTTCAGAAGAGCTTTATTTATTAAAACACAAATGAAGTATCGCTACATTAGTCACACACAACTGTGACAGTACTTGGCACGCAGTAGCTCCAGGAAGCAGTGACTCTTGGGAAGCCCTTGGTTTCTGTCTGTCCCTCAGGGCCCCGTCAGGTGCTATCTAGAATCAAATTCAGTTACCAATTCCTTGACTTGATCTTTCTGGGGATGAACCCAGGGCCTCATGCATATTAGGAAATGGCTCTGCCGCTGAACTTGGTGCCTCATTAACTTTTGTTGTGCGGTTTCTTGGTGATGGAGAACTTTTTAAGGTGCAGGTTCCCCACCATCTGCGAGATGACCTAAGCTTGCATGCTTCCATCTTTCAAATTCTGTTCTGTCTTTGCTGGGCTGTCCTCCACGGAGCTCAAGCTGACGTGCGTGTCATATGACGGGGGGGAGGTCCTGTCAACTCAGGGTTAGGGTTAGGGTGCTTTCTGTGGCTTTGCTGTGTGTGTCACTAGGAGATGGCACAAGCATCTGAGTTGGCACACATGTCAGTTCACTGAGGTTAAAACTTCTGCATGTGGCCAACCTTCTGTTTAGACTTTGGATCCTGGGGGTGAAAATGACACCAATAGTTGGTTCTGTCCCCTTTGCAGTCTCATGGCCTGGTACACAGTCCCAGATACCAAAAACTGCATTATGGTTTCTGGGGTCTTTCCTATAGCTCTGAGGTCACTGTGTGGGCTCGTGAGTGTGTGTGTGTGTGTGTGTGCTGTACTGTGTGTGTGTGGTATGTGTGCACTGTAGTGTATGATTGTGTGTGCTGTAGTATATGTATATGTGTGCATGTGTGCTGTATGTGTGTGTATGGTATGTATGTGTGTGCTGTAGTGTGTGGTGTGTGTGCTGTAGTGTGTGGTGTGTGTGCTGTAGTGTGTGGTGTGTGTGTGCTGTAGTGTGTGGTGTGTGCGCTGTAGTGTGTGGTGTGTGCTCCGTAGTGTGTGGTGTGTGCGCTGTAGTGTGTGGTGTGTGCGCTGTAATGTGTGGTGTGTGCGCTGTAGTGTGTGTGTGTATGTGTGAGCTGTAGTGTGTATTGTGTATGTGCTGAAGTGTGTGGTATGTGTACGTGCATGTGCTATAGTGTGTGGAGGGTGTGTGCTGTAGTATGTGTGGATGTGTTCTGTATGTGGTGTGTGTATAGAACTGTGGTATATGTGTGGTGTGTGTGTGGTGTGTATGTGTATGTATATGTGTGCATGTGGGCTGTATGTGTGTGTATGGTATGTATGTGTGTGCTGTAGTGTGTGTGTATGTGTGTGCTGTAGTGAGTATGTGTGGTGTGTGTGTAGTGTGTGGTGTGTGTGTGCTGTAGTGTTTGTGGATGTGTTCTGTATGTGGTGTGGTATGTGTGTAGTGTGTGTATGTGGTGTGTGTATAGAACTGTGGTATATGTGTGGTGTGTATTTGTGTGCTGTAGTGTGTGTGCTGTAGTGTATGTGTCCTGTATGTGTATATGGTGTGTGTGTAGGATGTGTGGTGTGTATGTGTGTGTAGTATATTTGATGTATATGCAGTGTGTGTATGCGTAGTGTGTGTGTATGTGTAATGTGTGTATATGTGGTGTGTGATATGTGTGTGGAGTGTGTATGCAGTGTATGTATATGTGGAAGGTATGTGTATAGTATGTGTGCTGTGTCTGTGCATATGTGGTGTGTGTATGTGTAGTATGTTAAATGTCCTACTGAACCATATCCCCAGCCCTCTTTTTTGCTTTTTGTTTTGAGATAAAGTGTCACTGAGCTGTGCAAGCTGGCCTTGAACTTGTGATCCTCTTGCCTCAACTTCCTATGTCCATGAGTTTACAGTCCTGTACCCTCTGGCCTGGCTCATGGGTTTGTGAAGAGAAAGGGCAGTGGCAGGGAAGGAGCCCTGTGCAGTGGAGGATCCCTAGCAGAAATCTGCTCATGTTCTGGAACCCCCTCTGTGCCAGGAGTGCCACTGATGATTGCTTCCTGCTCGACACACCTTCCTGATGCCGCCCCTCCTCTCCTCAGGCCTCCCTCTCTCTGAACTGGGTGCACCCAGAATTCAACCCCGAGTCATGTTGCTGCTGGAAACACTACCATCTTCCACAAAAGCTCTATAAATTTGTTAGACTTTTAGGGCTTCTTGGAGCACTGATTTAAGACTATTTTTGTTAGGTAGCATATCAACCTTCAGTGTGCTCAGAATCCGTCGATGAAACTGTAGATTGAAAGTCCTGCAATGCTTTTGTAACTTTCCCCGTCAGCTCCCATGCTGTGCAGAGAATGTGTCCTTGGGTCCTTAATGTGGGTTAAGTCACAGGAACAGCAGGAAGGGCTCTGCAGCCAGGCAGCCAGGCATGGATGCAGGACTGAGCAAGACTGGCTGTCCCACAGGTTCTCCTTCCTCAGTGACAGGGATGGAACCGCCGACCACACATGCTAGACGACTGATCTGCCACTGTGTTACATCTCAACCCTGAGCTGTCGTGAAACTGTTGGCCCTGGGATCACCCTTTCCCTAATATGTTCTAAACTATTTGAAAATGCTGGAATTCTTTATTTTTTTTTCTACTGGTGATTTTTCTTTGGTGATTTGTTATTGTTTTCCCTTGGTAGCTGCTGTTGTTGTTGTATTTTGAGACAGTCTTTCTGTATAGCCCTGGCTAGTCTGAAATTCACTATCCAGACCAAGCAGGCATTGAATTTACAGAGATATTTCTACCTCTACCTCTCAAGTGTTGAAATAAAATGTTTGTGTGACTATGTAGAGCTGTTTCTATTTTGAGTCAAGTTCTTGATATGTAGCCCAGGCTACCTCCAAACTTCAGATCCTTCTGCCTCAGTCTTTGCCCCAACCTACCCTCCAAATGCTGGGACTGTATTGGGATCATGTCCGGCCTGGTATTTTATTTTGTTGCATGGTTATGGGTGTTTTCCCTGCGTATATCTGTGAACCACTTGTGTGCCTGGTGCCTGCAGAAGCCAGATCCCCTGGAACTGGAGTTTCATGTGGTTTTGAGCTACTCTGTGGGTGTTGGGGATCGAACCTGAGTCCTATGGAAGAATAGCCAGTACTGAGCCGTCTCTCCAGCTCCTGGTGTTTATTTTTAAGTGTGTTAACTTCCTGTCTGGTTTGAAAAGTCCCTGAACAGCGTGCTAGTGATGGACACAGCCACCCAGAGCAGAACTGCAGACGTGCCCTGGGTGTCACTGCAGAGCTAGGCAGCCGTCTAAACCAGCAGAGTTGGTCTGCACACGGTAGCTCCACTAGAAGAGCCATGATGCATCACGGGAAAATGAGGGAAGGCCAAGTGTCTAACCCAGTGCTGTTTAACACAGTCAAAACACAGGAGCATTCCTAGGGTGCTGTCCTATATGAGTCAGCGCTCCTTTGGGGTTCGTGTTCCTTTACTGCAGCATGTGTGAAATGGTTAAAGAAGAACCCGAGCACAACTTAGATGCTTGTCGGCGTGCAAACCTTACCTGTTGAAAGGGTGCTTTAGATCTGGACCTCCCATGCTTTTCCTTGAGAGAGAGTCTCAGGGAAATCCACAGGGCGTGACTTTGAATTCTTCATCCTTTGCCTTCACTTCTGGAGTGCTCTGCCAGGGTACTTTGTTTACCAGCTGATGGGGATCAGGCCCAGAGCTTCCTGTTTGCTAGGTAAGCATTCTACCAACTGAGATACATCCTCAGGGCCTTGAAAAATGCCCTCCCTTTCTTTCTCCCTCCCACTTCTCTCCTTTCTCTCTCCCCCTTACTTTTTCTTTCCTTTTTTTTTCCTGTGCTGGGAATCTAACCTAGGGCCTTGTGCATGGTGTGCAAACACTCTGTCAGTGGCCTCATTCCCAGCCCCATGACATTTGTTCTCTTACATGAGAAAAGTAAACCCCATAGGTGTGGATTGTGAATCCCGCTTCATTAAGCCTAGTCTCTTCTTGCCCATAGAGGGGTTTGTGTACTCTTTCTTTTAATGGATTCAGCAATTCTGGAGATCTGTGTGGAGAGGTCAGTCCCCTATCTGTAAGTCTCAGACAGTTGCTGGGGGTGCAGAGAGATAAGGAAACAAAAGAAAACCAAGGCCGCCACCATCACCACCAAAAAAACCAACCAAGGACTAAAGCAGACAAGAAAAGTTTAACAAAGTCAAAATCTTCATTATAAACATGTTCACTGTAAAACCAGAGCATAGCAATTCTATCACTGATTTTTAGAAAAATGTATAGGCCACAAGCATGCAACTAAATAGGGATTGGATTGTAACATGGATTAAAGACATGCCGGATGGAGATTTTGAGAAAAATACATGGGGCGGGAGGGGGGGGGAGCAATACTCAAGTCAGCAAAATAAACACTAAACACCCTGGGATAGCTATCTATGGGTGGGAATGGGAGAGCAGACATGGGGAAGGAGATTAAGGGAGAATTTAAAAAATTGCCTGCAGAGTAGCAGGCTCCTCACACACTTCCATAGGCTGACTCTACACACACACATGCACGCACACATACACACACACACACACACACCATTTCCCTGCCCCCATTCCTGCCTAAACCCTATGATCCCCATCTATTCTGTTGCCCCCTTCTCTCTTTTCTCCTCTTTTGTGGCCCTTTCATTCTAGTCCTCTGCCCTCTAAATGTGTTCATCCACACACAGATGACCACATGGGAAATTGGAAGCTACACAAGGGCCTATCCCAAGATGGAGCAGCCAGAGCAGCTTATGAAGGGCACATCAGCCTCTGTCTATGGTACAAAGATACATCTCCAGCCTTAACAGCCACTTCTCCATGGAGCTTCTCCTGTGGGCTGAGACCCCCTTTGCAAACCTCTGTCTCCCAAACTATTTACCTTATGATTCATAACACTAGCAGATTACAGTTATGAAATAGCAACAAAAATAATTGTCTGGTTGGGGGTCACCACGGCACGAGGAACTATATTAAAGGGTCGCAGTTTAGGAAGGTTGAGAACCAATGGCCGAGAGGAAGGGCTGATGTGGTGAGCAAGTCTTCAGGGAGTCAGTAACCAAAGTTCCTGCTGAGGCTGGGTGAGCGCTGAGCTGAGCATCCTTTCTGCTTCAGATTACATACTTCCCAGCCCTGCCTCATGCAGCAGTGCTGGTGATGGCCAGAGGAAGCGGGAGCCCTTGGGCACTTCTGCTCCTGCAAACCTGGGAGATTCCTCTACAGCGAGCATTAGCAGTTAGTTAATTAGTCTCCTTAAATAGTGGCTTTGGGCTTTTGGAATGAAAATTAACTGATGGTTTGAAAGAACGCCGTGCAGTTTTTATGACATGGCATCTTTCCCCTTGGGGTTCATCTAAATGTCCTTCTGCCTTTATTTTCCCAGGCTTGCATCTTTAATGAGCTTATCTTTTGAGCTTTGAGCCCCAGTGGATTAGCAATTTCATTTAGGTAAACAAATTTCCAGCCCTTCCCCACCCCCCAAAACAACAACAACAACAAAAACCCGAAAACCAAACTGTGAGCAAACAGCTTGCTTGTGGTAACAGGGCCAGTCCTGCAGCATGGTATCTGACGCTAATGTCTCCCATTAGCTGAGAGCAGAGGCTCTGGTTCTTTGTCACCTGCCCCACAGATGTGCTGCACTCTCTCAGGGTGCAAACCCGGTCCTGTACACGCAGAGGGTTTGGGAGTGCAGCGGGACTCACACACAGTCGTACAGTGGTTGTTGGTCTTAATGGTAGGACCTTGCCTGTCTGATGTCGACCATCCTTTTCAGGAACCTTTGGGTCATGAGAGGATGCTTCAGGCCATTGCCATCCCTCTACTGGAAGGATGGGCATCATTATAGTTAATGAGCTGTTAGCTTTTCCATTAAGAGATTCTTAAAGGGTTGATAACTTGAAAAAAACAATAATTTGCTTCAGGTGGCAACACAGTAACAGGTATAGATAGCCAGTCATTGCCTTCCTCCTCCCTAATAGGTGGGGGAGCTGGTTCCGCCCTGCGTGTGTCGAATACAAAAGAGAACACATTCCGGAGTTAGAAAGAGGTCTAGCGCCTCTTGTAATCCCCATTGCTAACCACCTTGCTCGGTATAAGATGTTCCAAGATTTTATTTACATGTATGTGCATGTCTGTATGCATGTGTGCAGACATGAGTGCAGTTGCCTGTGAGGCCAGAAGAGGGTGTTGAATTTGCTGGAGCTGGAGTTGTGGGTGATGATGAGCTGTCTGTCATGGGTGCTGGGAACTGGACTCTGGTCCTCCAAGAGGACAGCAAGAGCTCTTAACTGCTGAGCACCTCTCCTGCCCCAGGGTAGTGAAAATTCTAGATGGGCTCATGACTAAAGACCTGCACAGCTCAGGTGAGAGGCTGCTTGCCAGCAGAAGTGACCATGTGACCCTCTGGTGGAAACTTACTGGGTCCCTGCTTGTACTCCCCCGCCCCGATCATCCAGGGTGGGGAAGGGCCCAAAGTTGAGTTGCTCACGAATGTCCAATGGTGTGATCAGTCATGGTCACACAAAAATATCTCCACTGACCCCCAAAAGGGCAGGGTTTGAGAAGCTTTTGGGATGCCCAGCAGGAGACAAAGATTCCAGATGGTGGCGCTTGCAGATAGTGTGGGAGCTCTTACACCCTTCCCATTTTACCTTTCCGGATACATTACTTCCCCTGCCGGCTCTCTGTACCCTTTGTACTAGCTACTGTAGTAATTGGGTAAATGTAACCAAGTGTCCTCGGGAATTCTGCTGTCTGAGTAAATTAAACCATGCTAAGGAGGGAGTTGTGAGAATCCTTTGTGTGAAGCTGCAGAGTAGCTACAATGTAACTGCTGTGTAACTACAGAGGAGTAGTTGATAACACGCTGGCTGTGACTGGTGCGTGTGTTAACTTCTCATCATAGTGTCTGAATACTTGAGATGACTTGGATGGAAGAAGATTGACTTTGGCTCTTGGTTCCAGTCGCTCCATGATTGCTTGGCCGATTGCTTTGGACTTGCGGCCAGATCGGATGCCATGCTATCAAGCAAAGCTGCTCACGCCATAGCTGTCAGCAAGTGAAAGAGAAGGACAGGGAGCGGCTCCTCGTATATATCCTCCGGAGCACTCTGGCCACCACCTCAATTTCTTCCACTAGCTCCTAGCTCCTGAGGGTTCCACTGCCTCCCAACAGCGCCATCAGCTGACGGCCAGGAATCAACGGTTGGGCTTGAGGGATAGTTAAACTCCAGATCACAGCAGCTTCTGAAATGGGGACAGTCCTGTGAGACTGGCCCTTGGCTTACCAGCACTGCCTTGAATTCCAGATCATTAGTGTTAGGGAGGGAAGTGCACAACTCCCAGTTGGTAGTCTCCAGGGAGTTGCGTGGTGTGTGGGAAAAGCCCGTCAGAAGTCAGCTCTTCTCTGTTGAGCCTGTAAGCATAGGAAAAAAGAGTCTGACATAAGATGAAAATAATTTTTTAAAAAAAGTCTTTTACACAGAATGAGCTTTTGCCTTAGGAGATGTGGAGCATCCTTGTCGGAGTAGGAGCCTGGTTTCAGGCAGCCAGGGAGTGGAGGAACCATTCTGAGCAAGACCCGTCCTGAGAGAAGAGAGGTATTGGGCAGCACCCTTCTAGTGAGCTAGTGGCATAGAAAAGTGAGGGGATACTTTTGGGATAATCTTGGCTGAAGAAGAGGTCCTAAAAGCCCAATTGTGGTCTCGGGCTTTGGAGAAACTGGTAGGTGGGACCCCGTTCACTTCGGCCTCCTCATCTCTGTTGGTTACTTTCCTTGTTATAGTGACATAGCCTGGGACAGAAGGGACAGAGGGAGGAGAGATTTCATCTCTCAGTCAGGGGATAAAGTCTTTCAATGGCAAAAAAGGCATGATAGCTGGGGGGGGGGGCGGATTTAGTCCATGGTAGTGGGTGGGAGGGCTAGAGCCAGAAGCAGGTCTCTGCTGAAATCCTCAGAGCTACACTCCCAGTGACTCACCTGACTGGGTGCCACAGCTTCCCAGGAGAGTGCTTCCATCTGGGACCAAATGTTCCAACACATGGAAGACATTTCGCATTCCAAGCTCAGGAGGCAGGCTCCTGGCCATCGAGACAAGCCTCTTCTGAAAACAGTTCTGCAAAACAGACCTGGAAAACCTCCAACTTGACGAAGAGGTCTTCACTCAGGCATGGCGGTATGTGCCTGTAAACACGGCACTTGGGCGACTGGGGCAGGAAGACAGAACGTTTGAAGCCAGCCTAGGCTACAGGGCATAACTGTTTTAAAAATAAAAAATGGGATTGGCAAGATGGCTCAGAGGGTAAAGGTGCTTGCTGACAAGCTGAGCTAAATCGGAGCCTTGAGACCCACACAGTGGAAGGAGGGTACCCACTCTTATAAGCTGTCATGTGACCCTCACATGTGTGCTGAGACATGTCTATCCACACACACACACACACACAAATAAATAAATGTTGTAATAGAACAAATAGGCTTCAAATTTTAAATCTGAGTCTTCAACGGCTTCGTACATGAAAAGAAGCATTGTAATATAGAAAGAACTGGGCGGGGCCGTAGCTCAGTGGTAGAGTGCTGGCTTGCTTAGTATGCCTGTGACCCTGAGTTTGAGCCCTAACACCACCGACCTGCTAAGTGGGAGACATTGAAATAAAATATGAACCAGGCTGTGGTGGCTCCCAGTGCTTGGGAGGCAGAGGCAGACAAATCTCTGTGAGTTTGAGGACAGCCTGGTCTACAGATTAAGTTCCAAGGCAGGCTCCAAAGCTACAGAGAAACCCTGTCTCAAAAAAAAAAAAAAAAAAAAAAAAACAATAATGAAAAGAAAAAAGAAAAGAAAAGGAATAAAACGTGAAGTGAGGGTGGGGGCCATATGGGTATCTGGGGATGAGGCTCTTCAGAGACAGACACGTGTCTACTTTGTCTACAGGCCAGCCAAGGGCCAGTGTGGCTGGAATGGAGTGAGAGAGGATTCTGTAGAAGGGAACAAAGTCAAAGCAGTTGTGGGAAGGGAATTTTTGGATCCTGGGACCTGTTGGCCGTGAAAGGGTTCTGAGCGAAGCTCAGGGAAATGTCACAGTGTGTTCTACCATGGGGAAGGCTACCATGTGCTGAGGTTTGGGTGGGTGGGGTTGCAAAGAGTAGGAGATTGCTGCAAGAATCTAGCATGAGAGGCCAGGATTGGGTCAGATGATTAGATCATAGAGCCATAGGGCCACAGGGCCACAGGGCCACAGGGCCAGTGGAGCAAAGGGGTCTCTGATGCTGAAATCCTGACTCCGTAATCCTGTTCACTTCCAAAGTCGTACTGATGGAAGGCAGAGCGGCTCTCACAGGACTCAACATCACAGCACATCCATTCCAAAGAGGAAAATTGTTTACTATTGATCAGGGAAGCATCCTGACAGCCGACACCTGGGTTTCTTACCACTGAGGACTTCTGTAGCCAGCAGCCTGATCTTTGACAGGCCTTGATGGCTTTAGATTACAGGTGTGACTGCCCTGTGTCTTCAGACAAGAGGAGCATGTGAGTGTCGTCACTTTTCAGTTTGGTAGCACAAGTTAGGAGCTGCTTCACGGGAGGCGAGGGTGTTGTTCATAACTCATGAGATTTATAATTTAACTTTTGTTAAATATGTTGTTTATTCAAGCTGTCACTCTGAGACTCCTGCCTTGGTGGCACTGGGAGAGACTCAGCCTAGGGCTCAACTGTGACTCTCTATACTGTAGATGTATTATACTGTTCATGAGTTCCAGACACTGTTTCTTTAGATCCCCAGTTATAGATGTGCCAACATCATGTTCTTGCTAATGTCAATTTTTTTTTTTGTTTTTTTGAGAGAGGGTTTCTCGGTGTAGCTTTGGAGCCTGTCCTTGTAGAAGGAGACTGCTTGCTCATTTCCCGACTGCTCAGATCCAAATAATCACACAGAAACTATATTAATTACAACACTGCTTGGCCAGTGACTTAGGCATATTTTTAGCTAGCTCTTACATCTTAAATTAACCCATTTCTATTAATCCATTAATCTGTGTATTGCCATGAAGTTGTGCCTTACCAGTAAAGGTTCTGGTGGCATCTGTCTCCTTAGGCAGCTACATGGCATCTCCCTGACTCCACCTACTCTCTCTATTTCCTCTTTCAGCCTGGCTATATTCTGCCCTGCCATAGGGCCAAAGCAGCTTTATTCATCAACCAATAAAAGCAACACCTGTAGAGAAGGACATCCCACATCATGCCCTAGAACTAGTTTTTGTAGACCATGCTGGCCTCGAACTCACAGAGATCCACCTATTGTGGGAGCTGCGGGCCGCTTCCCTGCCACCCCAGCTCCTGGCTGCCTGGCTAGCTTATGCCCCAAAATAACAACACACAAACTGTATTCATATAAACACTTCTTGGCCCATTTCTATTAATGTGTGTAGCACCCCAAGGTGCGCTTACCGGGAATATTCTAGCCTACGTCCATCTTGGGTTGGAGTTTCATCGCGTCTGCCCTGGCGATGAGCTGCATGGTGTCTGTCTGAGGCGTCTTACTTCCTCTTCCTCCCAGCATTCTATTCTGTTTACTCCACCCACCTATGTTCTAACCTATGAGGGCCAAGCAGTTTCTTTATTTTTTAACCAATGACCTTCCTCCGTCATCCACCTGCCTCTGCTTCTCAAGTGCTGGGATTAAAGGCGTGTGCCACCACTGTTTGGCTTGCTATTATCAAATTTATTGAGTTTTGTATATGTGATTAATAGCTCATCCTTTCTTTTTAAACATTTGCTTACTTTGGGCACCAAGGCTATTTCAGACTTTCAAAATCAGTGCTGAGCATCAGAAAAAGGGTATGTGTCATACTGTGGTGATGTATACCTGTAATTCCAGCATCTGGGAGGCTGAGGCAGCAGGATTAGAAATTCGAGGCTAGATCCTATCTCAAAATGAACGAGGAGCCTGAGAAGATATCTTAGTAGGCAAAGGGCTTACTGTGCAATCATGAGGACCTGGTTCTGGTCCTCAGAACCATGTAAAAAGTTAGACATGGTGGCATGTACCTGTAATCGAGCTCTGGGAAGCCTGGTGGTGTGTGCTTGTAATCCGGCTCTTGGGAGGCAGAGACAGGACATCACTGGAGGTCACTGAGCAGCCAGATTACCCTAGACAAGCTACAGGTCCCAGGCCTGAAGATGACCTGTGGCCTCCATGCTTCCGTGTACACACACACACACACACACACACACGAACCTGCACATGCACAGCAAACATGCATATGTAAGGAAAAAAGAAAAGGAAAATGTACCCAGTATAGCATGTTCCTTTGATGTGTCTATCCCACTGTGTGTCCCTAGCACTCAGTGAAGGCAGCCACCATCAGTTCAATATGAAAGTATTTTTCTTGGCAATGACTGCTGTGTGACCACATCCACCCCTCTTTGCTGAAGGACTTTTGCTGATACAATTTTACCTGAGATAGTAGGTTTTTTTTTTTCCGTTTTGGATCTAGTTATCACATAATACTTAAAACTGAAAACCAAACCAAACAAAAACCCCAAAGCATGAAAATCTGTTTTTAAGACAGAGGTCCATATGACCGTGTGTACATGGGGTATGGGCACTGGAGTCAGGAGCCCATGACCATCAGAGGCAATGGGTGCTCTGAGCTGGAGTTACAGGTGAGCTATCCCAATGGGTGCTGGGAACCCAACTCAGGTCCTCGGGAAGAGCAGCATGTGCTCTTTTAACCGCTGAGACATCCCTCTAGCCTCCATTAAAATGTATTTTAAAAGATGTATTTTAAGATCCAGGGAGGGGCTGGAGAGATGGCTCAGAGGTTAAGAGCACTGACTGCTCTTCCAGAGGTCCTGAGTTCAATTCCCAGCAACCACATGATGGCTCACAACCATCTGTAATGAGATCTGGCGCCCTCTTCTGGTGTGTGGGAAGCAGAATGTTGTACACATAATAAATAAATTTTAAAAAAAGACTTATAAATTCTTTAAAAAAAAAAAAGATCCAGGGAGATGGATTAAAGTGCTTGCAGCTAAGCCTGAGTATCTGGGTTCAGTCCCCAGGACCCACATGGTGGAAGGAAAGACCTCACTCCGCCAAACTGTTTTCTGACCTCATGATGTGTGCCTTTGCATGTTCACATGTGTAGATATGCGCATATATGTGCTCACATACAAACTATAAATAAATTTAGTAAAAAAATTAAAATGGCCGATTGGTGGTGGCACATGACTTTAATCCCAGCACTCAGAAGACAAGGCAGACGGATCTCTGTGAGTTTGAGGCCAGCCTGGTCTACAGAGTGAGTTACTGGACAGCCTGGGCTACAAGGTCCCTGTCTAGAAAAACCAACAAAACAAGAATGAAAAACAACCAATACAAGGGCCAACAGGGCTTGTTACTCAAGACTAACAGCCTGACTTTTACCACCACAGCCATAAGAAGCCTCTTTGATGTCCATTTTTCTCTTGAAGTAATTGGTGCTGCCAGGAGTAGATGTGTCTCATTGTCACAAAAAGTCCTCTAAGTTTTTAAACATTTTAAATGCCATATTTTGAAGGTCTTTGAAAGATTTGAGAATTCCTATCTAACTGAAATATATTTCTGTACATTTATAAAATCTAACTGTCATGACTACAAGCTTGACTATTATAGATGATTATTAACCTATATTTTAAATTATATATTACATTTTTAAATGAGATGCACAGGGCTGGAGAGATGGCTCAGTGGTATTTCATTTCTTCAGATGAAAGGTACAAGAGAGAAAGGGAGAAAACAATCAGGTCTTTCTTGGAGGACAAGTTGAATATGGGCTGTTAAAGCACAAATCAAGGGAAGGAGACATCTGCCTTCTTTTTCAGCCAAGACTGGCCCCAAACTAGCAATCCTCCTGTCTCAGCTTTCCCAGAGCTGGGATTATAGGAGTGAGCCACCAAGCATGGTAACTGACTGAACTACTGTTTATGGTGGCTATCTTGGGAAATTAGCTCTCCTGACTACCAAAGAAGTGAAAAAAAAATTAAACCAGTAAGTGTCTGTACAAACGACAGAATGAAATGTTACCCTTGCTTATAAAGGGATTGGTTCCCCCTCAAGTGTTAAATCCCATTTGAGGTTATTTGCGACATACAGGGTTCATGCTCTGTGTGCTTTCATTTTCAGAGCTTCATTTCAGCGGCATGTCTGTCTGGCAGTAAATCATGCACGAGCTGGTTACCAAAATTAAAGGTAGAAAACGGTGATTGCAATGGCTCCACTTCCAGATTCATCAAGTCTCTTTGCCTGTTTAACACCCGTGTGCATTCCTTCCAGCTTCCTATCGGGAAGACAGAACATCCACTCCTTGCCCACCCTCCCTTCTTGAAGCTTGCAGAGGAAATGATAATTATGGGGAACTGCCTGAAGTATTCGTTGTCCATCCATTTTTTCGATAAGTCATCACCAACCTGTTGTCTCACGAACCCCGCAGGAGAACAGGGAGTTATGGCAAGGTTAGCTGAGCACCCTCTATTGAAGGTGTTATCATTTCTGTCATGGGTATCTCTAAGGACACAAGGACGGCATTGCCTAGTTTAAGGAAACACATCTTTTTACATTGTGCCTTTACTTAAAAGAAGAAAATCATTTGATAAGTGTAATCCATGTTGGGAGGCAGAACTGGCATCTTCAGGCTTCGAAGTTATCTTTTCAGTTCCTCTTTAGCACCATAGGGTCGTGGAAGCTTGGTGTTGGCCTTGGGGACTCCAGTTTGTCAGCTGAGATGTTATCAGTACTGTGGGCACATCGTACTTAGTACTGTACTCTGTGAGCACTACCCATGGTGCACTGTGAGCCTGGTATACTGTGAGCCTGGTGCACTGTGAACACTGTATACTGTGAGCCTGGTGTACTGTGAGCACTGTACGCTGTGAGCGCTGTACGCTGTGAGCGCTGTACACTGTGAGCACTGTACGCTGTGAACAGTACAGTTGGTCTTGGGAGAGTTAGGCGTTCACCACCTGGATTGTACATTTTCTCTGATGGTCAGGTTTCTGTTTTGATTAAGAACATTCAAGTTCCAAAACCATCTGCTCTGTTTATTTATTATTTGTTTACTGTTACATTTGTATGGGTTTGTGTGTGTGCATGTGGTGTGTGTGTGCATGTATTTATGCATGTGTGTCTCTGTGTATAGCTAGAGAAGAACCTCTAAGTTCTATATAACTAGACTCCTACTAGTTCTATATAACTAGTCCTATAAGTAGACTCCTCCCAGCTATCACCCGAGTTCTGGGTTTGAACTCAGGTCTTCAGGCTTGGCAGCGAGCACCTTTACCTTCTGAGCCGTCTCACTGGTCCCACATCTGCTTTAAGGATCTATTCTGCCAACGCTGTAATGAAAGTATTTTATAAAAATTTCCTCCTTTTAAACGGAACTGTGAGAGTAGCAGCTTCAAAGTGTTTTCTGCGACTGAGTACTCAGGGGAGTCCATTCCTGACTCTAACCCCAGAGCTGGAGTGTGCAGGGGTTCATGTGGTCACGTGCCACTGCGTTTGTGGGCCCGATGGGACTGGGCTCGGAAGGAGGGGAGCTGAAGGAGCAGTTTGGGGAAAGGGCATAAAAATGGCAGTGATTGTGCCTCTTCCCTCCAGATCCTCCTCATCAAGCCTGCGAGCTGCGCTCATCTGATCTGAATTTTGATGTGGCCACACTGCCTCTGCTTCTTGCAAAGTTGGTGGTCAAAAGGGGCAAGAGTGTGGTGATCATAGCCAATCCACCTCTTCATTTGCAGAGAATTAGAGCTATTCACTTGGGGATGCAGACGTGCTTGCAAGTCTAACATGAAGCTGCTCCTTAATACCTTGTTAGGGCTGGCAGGATGACTCTGGACAAAGGCACCGCTGCCAAGCCTGATGATCTGAGTGTCTTCATCTGACCTCGTCAAGTAGTAGCTGTGGGACCTTAAGCCTTTTGCTTAATTTCTCTGTGCCTCAGCTTTTCTATAAAGGGATGACAATTATGATTGTTAAATTTAGGTGCTGTACCTGAAACATGCGCTATGTTCATAGTCACTTTCAAATCTCATAGATGCCTGTGGATGTGCATGTGGTGTTTGTGCCATCCTGGTCTGCGGACAGGAACACGGGAATGCCAGTGCTTGTGTTGATTTCCGGGTTGGCCATAAACTGGAACCAAAAGGACTGTGGCAAAGATCATGCATCTTACTTGCTACTTACACCTGGCCTGACCCCCCCCCCCCCCCCGCCTCAGGAGGAGAGAGGCTTGTTTGTTCCCACTGCCCAGTTCCTGGCTGCTGGCTAGCTTAGCCCCAAAATATCCACACAGATATTTATTAATTAAATCACTGCTTGGCCCATTAGCTCTAATCTCTTACTGGCTAACACTTACATATTAATTTAACCCATTTCTATTACTCTGTATATCACCATGAGGGTGTGGCCTACCAGCAAAGTTTTGGCTCCATGGTGTCCTTGACTCCACCCTCTTCCTCCCAGAATTCCCCACCTAGCTCTGTTCCCCAACAGTTCTGCTATAGGCCCAAAGCAGTTCCTTTATTAACCAATGAAAGCAACACATAGCCAGAAGGACTTCCTACCTTCTTTCTCACACCCTGCCATCCCCCACCCCAGCTTTGTGCACAATAATAGTTTGCTTGCAAGATAAAGGTTAGTGGCACAATGGGGTATGTGCGTGTGCAACAACCAGTGTGAGCGATGACCAGTGTGTATAAGCACCGGTGTTCTGGGTTGTTTGGAAGTGCTGATGGATTTTAGAGGCCTTCCTAGAAGTGGTGATGGCAATGCTGCAATTTGAGCCATGAGAAAACCAGAAGTAAGGGGTTTGCCATCAGTCTGTGACATTCTGAATTTCACTGTTTTCAGAGAGAGAGTGCGAGCATGTGAGACACACACACACACACACACACACACACACAGAGAGAGAGAGAGAGAGAGAGAGAGAGAGAGAGAGAGAGAGAGAGAGAGAGAGATTTCTTTGTAGAAACAATCTTAGAATTAGCAGCCTTTGAAAACTATAATGCAAAAGATTTGGACAAAAAACGGCATGAACTTATGGCTTCTGAACATGCTCTGATTTTAAAATTAACATGTTAAAAATGAGCCTGTATAATGTAAATGTATTTGCATACAGTAAACTGGAAGAAGTCGTCCTGGATTGGTTGGCACTTTTAGATGCCTTTCAACCTTGAGTTTCATTCAACAGCTATTCTGGGACACCTCTAGTGTACTAGGGGACTGAGGACAAACAATGAGTGGGCCAGACACAGGCCTGGCCTTCGTGTGCGGGTGGGAATTTGCTGAGGACTCCAGACAGTGGAGGCTCAGCTCCGATGTCCCTGGACCTGGTTAGTAAAGAATAGCCGAAAAAGGGAAATGTTTCTAGGGGCATGTGTAAAATCCTGAAGATGGCCGGGCAGTGATGGCGCTTGCTTTTAATCCCAGCACTCGGGAGACGGAGGCAGAGGCTAGATCTCTGAATTTGAGGTAAGCCTGACACAGGGCGATTTTTTTTTTTTTGTTTTGTTTTTTTGAGACAGGGTTTCTCTGTAGCTTTAGTGCCTGTCCTGGAACTAGCTCTTGTGGACCAGGCTGGTCTCGAACTCACAGAGATCCACCTGCCTCTGCCTCCCGAGTGCTGGGATTAAAGGCGTGCGCCACCTCCACCCAGCCACAGGGCGATTTCTTCCTTCCTTCCTTCCTTCCTTCCTTCCTT
Organism: Alexandromys fortis; assembly: GCF_014885135.2. NCBI lineage: Eukaryota > Metazoa > Chordata > Mammalia > Rodentia > Cricetidae > Alexandromys > Alexandromys fortis. The sequence goes on along the minus strand of NW_026067940.1, from coordinate 2,057,006 downwards.
CCTTCCTCCCTCCCTCCCTCCCTCCCTCCCTCCCTCCCTCCTTCCCTCCCTCTCTCCTTCATCCTTCATCCTTGGTTTTTTTTTTTTTTTTTTTTGAGTCAGGGTTTCTCTGTATAACAGCTCTTGCTGTCCAGAAACTCGCTCTGTAGACCAGGCTGGCCTCAAACTCACGCATCTCCCTGCCTCTGCCTCCCGAGTGCTGGAATTAAAGGCCTGCACCACCGGCACCCAGAAACCCTATCTCAAAAAACAACAGCAGAAAACAAACAAACAAACAAACAAAAAGGATAAGTTCAAACCATGTTGATAAAAATTTTCCCTTAAGTCTCTTTCTTAAGATGAACTCACAGCCCCTTTCTCTCTTTTTTCTGCACCTTCCCCCTGCCAGCCTGCTTTTTTCTGCGCTGTCTCCAGGCGTTCTAGAAGGTCTCTTTCGCATGCATTTCCATGGCAAATAAATCCCAGCTGTTCCTCACCGCTGTGCCTGCTGCAGGGTTGCTGGAGTGAGCAGCATCTCAATTATAAATCAATTTCAGGGGTGGCTCTTACTTGTGACTTTGAATTCTGGGATTACATAGGGTACCGTTGTTTGTTTTCTCTATTCTCAATGACTTCATAATTGTAGCGTGTCTCGCGAGGCTGGCAGTTGGCTCTGGCTCCTCATTTTACCTTTGACGCAATCGCTCTGGGGCGTGACCGGCTGTGATAGCTGAGATTGCTCTTCAGCAAACATTCCCCTTTGCCCTTTCCATGCTAGGCCTCGAGACTTCTTCGTCTCTAAACCCCAGTTTTTTTTTTTCTTTTTTTTTTTTTTTAAACAGGGTCTCACTATGTAGTCTTGGCTGAACTCAAACTCACAAAGGTTGGCTTGCCTCTGCCTCCCAACTTCTAGGATTAAAAGCATGCACCAAACACCCAACTGAACCCCAGTTTCTTAAACTGTGCCATAACCCACAGGAGTCACTTAACTCTAAGTGGCGGTTGTAAAAACTTGGCAAGAGTGAAAGGTTTCTAAATGTACAATTACCGAAATAAATCCGTGATGTTCTGACAATACTTGCCTGTGTTGCATTGTGGGACTTCACTGCAAGCCTTGAGGCTGAATATACTGCGTGTTTGCTTTCCACTGTGCACGTAATAATGTCGGCTAACAGTGCCTGAGATACCTCAGCAGGTCTGAGACTATCATATGTTACAAAATAATAGCATTTTTTCTGTACATACAAAGTTTTCTGCTATTATAGGAATGCGTATAGGTTTAATTAGGAAAGCAAAGACTTCATTTTTTTTTTTTTATTTTGTATTTTATGTCTGAGTGCTCTGAATGTCTGCCTGTAGGCCAGAAGAGGGCACCAGATCTCATTTTAAATGGTTGTGAGCTACCATGTGGTTGCTGGGAATTGAACTCAGGATCTTAACCTCTGAGCCATCTCTCCAGCCCTAAACTTCATTTTTTAAATTATTATTCCCCCGCATTGCATAAAATTAGAGTTTGTGTTGCATTTAAATATTAGATTTTTTTAAAAATAAGATTTCATTTTATTTTATGGGTCCGTGTGTAAGATGTATGTATATAGATTGTGTGCAAGCACATTTGTGTGTGTGAGCTCAGGTTCACAGATGGCACAGTGCTCATGTGTGCTCAGAGGACATCCTCAAGGGCTGGTCTTCATCCTTTACCTTGTTTGAGATGGGTCTCTGATGTCTCCCCTGTGTGTGCCAGACTAGACAGCCCATGAGCTTCCAGGGAGTCTCACAGAACGCATGGTACTGCATCCAGCTCTCATCGGGGCTCTCTTATTTATCTGTCTTTTGAAAGAGGGTCTCTCTATGTAACCCTAGCTGTTCTGGCACTCACTAGACCAGGCCAGCCTCAAAATCACTGAGCTGGTTTTTCATCTGTTTGCTTTTTAATTTTAAATCTATTTACCATGCATGTGTTTCACATGTCGCCTGTGCATTACATGCATACCTGGTACCCGTAGAGGCCAGAAGAGAACACAGGTCCTTTGCAGGAGCAATAAGTGTTCTTACCTAGTAAGCCATCTCTCTAGTTTCAATTTTATTTTTGTCTATGTCTCTGTGTGTGTGTGTGTGTGTGTGTGTGTGTGTGTGTGTGTGTAGGGGGTGCTCGCAGAGGCCAGCTGGAGTCACAGGCAGTTGTGGCCTACCTGATGTGGGCGTTGGGAACGAAACTTATGTTATCTGAAGAGCAGCAAGCTGCCAACTGTGTGGTCATCTCTTGGGTGCCTTGTGTGGGTTCTAAGGGTTAGATCTAAGGGTTTTGACACTTGTGTGGCAAGTGCTTTGCCCACTGACCCACCTCTGTGGCCCTAACATGTTGGATTCTAAGAGTTGTTGTCTGGGGCTGAAAGACAACAGTGGTTGAGAGCACTGGCTGTTCTCAGTACCCATGGGGTTGCTCACCAGTGTCCGGAACTCCAGCCCCAAGAGACCCAGTGCCCTCTTCTGGCCTCCTAAGACATCAGAGTTGCTGCACAGACAGACAGATATTCAGGCATAGTATCCATATGAAAATAAACAAGTACATAAATAAAAAAATTAAATGTAGTTTATAAGGCTTACTTGAGCAGGGAATGGCAGCATACACCTTTAATCCCAGTACTTGGAGAGGCAGAGGCACAGACCTCTATAAGTTTGAGGCATACATAGTGAATTCCAGGCAATCCAGGGCTAGACAGTGAGATTCTGTCTCAAAACCCAAACTCAAACCCAACCCAAACAAACCAAAAAATCCAATAAGATCTTTACTTATATTTTCTAAAAAAAAACATTAAATGTATTTTGGCTTGGGTTTAGAACAAGAATGCCCAATAGTTTCTGAAATGACTTAAATATGACTTTGTTTAGTATCACGTATTTATGTGATGCAGTTCTCAGCACCCAAGATCATAAAATAAAAATACCAAACCAGCTCTTCAAAGTCATGAAGATGCTCCTCATCCTATATTATCGAGCATTCAGCCAGCATTTAATTTTAATATATAGGAAAGCATCATTTTATTAATATTTTATTAATATAAGACCAATTTGCTTTCATCTTTAAACGATACAATTATATATGTGTTCGCTAAAGAATTAAGAACTTTCTTTATTTCTTATCAAAATTTGATTTAGATTCCTATTTTATGTACCTTTATACCTGGGTCACATAAACATGTCCAGGGAAAAAAGGTTAAGAGTAGAGAAGCTTAAGACACACTATCCTAGACTATGCCTGGGAGGAGGTGCGGCACGAGCTGGGCACTTTCGATTGCCGCACACAAGACAGTGGTCTTTGACTTTAGGAAACTACGTGGCGCTGTGAGGGTCCCAGGCAGTCACTGGTCTGGTGCAGAGCAGAGACACGTGGAGCAGGCGTCTCTCTAGTTCATATCTTAGCCAGGTCGTGTTCACCTGCAATAGAGCAACACAGGGTGTAGCCTCAGACTCGGCCAGTGGTTGCCACAGAATGCTGAGTTGGGCAGTTTGTTGTGTTGTTCATTGGATAAATGCCGACTTAATCTACTTAAGCTCCCGGGCTCCCTTAAGTGAACGTTGGATGTGGCATAAAAATACATAGCAATGTCACAAATGAAAGTAGCCTAGCCATTTTATAAATTATTGTCATATTTACCATTTAGGCCTGTCATCGAGGGTACAAAAGTGGTGAACATTATTGGCTCCTGATCTTGTGGCTAGTGTGCACAAGTGTATGGTTACAAACCGAGGTAAAATCCCTTGTACGGAGCCCCATGAGTTTGTTAACAAGGGAGTCTGAGGATTTGCTATGGAAATGTACAGGTCTGGATTCAGAACTCAGACATGTGTATTAAGGCCAATGATAAATGTTTTCATTCAATTCCATGCCAGAAGTTGCTTGAGAGATTAAAACTTCCTGACTTAGGTATAGAAGCACATGCTTGTAATTCCAGCAATTGGGGGACAGAGGCTGGAGGATTGAGAATTCAAGGCCAGTTTGTATGGAGAAGAAGAGGAAAGGGGCGGGAGAGGGACAGAGAAAAGAGAGAAGAGAGAGAAGGAACTGGGAGTGGCATAGGCTTTTAAGACCTCAAAAGCCCACCCTTAGTGACACAATTCCTCCAATAAGAGGCCACACCTCCTAATCCTTCCCAACCAGTTCTACAAACTGGGCACCAAGCATTCAGATATATGAGCCTGCGAAGACCATTCTTACCGAGACCACTGAGGGTATTTTATAGCATGTATTTCTGGACGCCACATGCCTGTAGTGCCCATGGATGCCACAAGAGGGAATCAGAGGACCTGGAAATGGTTTTACAGACAGGTGTGTGCTGCCACACGGGTGCTGAGAATCAAATCTGGGTTCTCTGCTGCAAGAGCAGCAAATGCTCTTAACCACTGAGTGGTCTCTCCAGCCCTCGATTATTATTTTATATCCAGCCCCCTACCTCTTATTTTAAAATAAGCAGCACGTAGCTCTTAGCTCATACATCAGCGGCCCAGTCATTCATTAGTCCATTGTCACAAATGTTTGGAGTGAGAGGCAGGTTAGCTCAGGGTCAGCTCTAGCTCTGGGGATTCAGCAGTGAGCACGGAAGGTGAGGTCCCTGCCCTCTGGCTCTTGCATGCAGAACTAGATAGACAATGATGAAATGTATGATGCCATCTCATGGCAAGGGTGGTGAAGGGACTGGCGTGAGGTACTAGTGACGAGTGACTGCGGTGGGGTCTGGGGTGGATCACTGAGAGCTTCGCAGTTTTGGAGTATTCAAAGGGGCCAGGATGCGGCTATGGGGAGGGTGTTAGTGTATTAGCTGTTTTCGGTTAACCACGGTGAATTAACTAAGCCAAGGAACCTCATAAGAAAGAAGTTTATTCTACTCACCATTCTGGAGTTTCCAGGCCATAAATCTGGTACCCACCTTGGTGAGGATTCCATGGTGGGTTATCAGGCATCATAATACTAGATGATGCCTCGTGGCTCACTCAGCCTGTTTTCTTACACAACCAAAGACCCCTGCCCAAAGGGTGGCACTGCCCACAATGGACTGAACTCTCCCTGATCAGTCATTAATCAAGAAAACACTCCACCTGCTTGCCTACACCCCGCCCTCTTTTGCTATCTTAGCCAAGTAGAATGATGCTCCAGGAGCCCCCTCCGTAGATGGCTCCGGGCAAACTGAGGGCAGACCTAGAGAAGGAAGAAAGGACAGAGTGTAGCAAGTCCTTAGTCCCTAGCCCTCAATTCTACCCTAAATGAGACATGGCCTCACAAGTAGACCATCAGTGACGCTACAGAAGCTGTCCCTGTGATGATTCTAATAGCTGAGAGTTCCGTGTGGAGAGATAGCCACACAAAACGCTGGCTTGGTTGTTAGACTGAAGACATCCCAAAGAGGATGGAAGCTGCTCAATGGTCTCCAACCTGCCATGTGTTCCTCTATCACTAGTCCTCAGAACTCAAAGTCACAGGAAGCCCCTGGGTGCTTAGATTGCAGCTCTTGTGACTACAAAACTGGATTTAAATTTAACTCAGAGCATTGCCTGCCTCTGTCTTCCAAGTGCTGAATTAAATGCATGTGCTGCCCCACATCTTCTGGTCAAATTTTAAATTTTAATGAATTTAAATTTACATAAAGTAATGGATAACTTTGGTTGGAGAGCTGGTTCAGCTGTTAAGAGCGCTTGCTGCTTTTTCAGGGGACCTGTTCAGGTCCCAGCACCTCACAGCAGGCTGTAGCTCCAGTTTCAGGGAGTCTGGTGCCCTCTTTTGGCCTCCACAGGCACTGCATACACATGGTGCACATACATATGCTGAGGCACATACATTAGCAAATAATTCCTTAAAACAAGCACTGATAATTATTATAAGACTTTTATGTCTGGTTTGGAAAAACTTGAGTTTGTGGATTTACATTTTCAAATTTAAATGACTCTCTCTCTCTCTCTCTCTCTCTCTCTCTCTCTCTCTCTCTTTCTGCCTCTTCCTCCTGAGTCCTGGAATTAAAGGCGTGTACCACCGCTGCTCAGCTACATATTTTTAATGTTTTTAGTTGAAATAGAATTATATTACTTCCCCCTCCCTTTTCTCCTCCAGCCCCTCCCAATTTCCTATCCTCAAACCCCTCCCATGCTCCCCCCTCTCAAGCTGATGGCCTCTTTTTCTTTGATTATGTTTGTTATATATAAATATATAGAAACAGGACTGGCTGGGTATGTTTTTGTTGTTTGTGTGTGCATGGTTTCAAGGCTGACCTCTGCACTGGACAGCCAATAAGGGCATTCATCCTTGGGAGAGGATAGTTCTTCTCCTAGTAGTCATTAGTTCTTCGTGCTTTTTGTTTTTGTTTTTCAAGGCAGGGTTTCTTTGTGTAGTTCTGACTGTCCTGGAACTTGCTCTGCAGACCAGGCTGGCCTTGAACTCACAGAGATCCACCTGCCTCTTCCTCCCCACTGCTGGGTTTCAAGGCGTGCGCCGCCACCACCCAGCCCATGCACATTTTTTTATTCAGTAAAACACAGCAGATTTTCACTGTTTGAAAACATCATGGTAAGACAATTCAAACCACAGTTGTGTTTGGCATTACACAACATGACTCTGGAATTTCAAGACACCATCTTGAGAAGAGAGCTGTTTGTCTTTCTGACTCACATCTGAGAAATGAGACTGTAATGAATCTGACACTTCCAGAAGATTCTGGAACTATTGAGCTTGCAGGTGGTAGGTCGGGGGAGCTGAGTGGTAGGGGTAAGGAATAATAGGGATGGGGACAAATGGCCGTGGGGCCTGCTCTCTGCATGGGACATTCTGGTATGCTCAGTGGGCTAGTAGTCAATGATGGGGAAGGGAAGGCAGGGCCCTGATGGCCTAAGTCACGGAAAATAAATAGAAGCCAAAGTGGCGTGTACAGGAAGGGGTTCCAGCATTGGGCATAGTCGGTGCTGTCTGACATCATTCACCGCCCTACTTAGCCTCCCTGGGGCTCATCTCATAAAGTAAGAACTGTGAGGGAATCGGCTGTCAGGGCCGAGGGAGAAGCTGTCTACGATGACAGTTTAAACCTACAGTTTAAAACTTTCTTCAGAGAGGATTTCAAGTGAACACCAACCCCCTTGTCCACACACTAGCCTTTTGTGCGCCTTTCTTCTCTGGTGTCTTGTGATAGCAGAGGCATCCGAGAAAGAGACTGTAGGATTTGTACTGATGTGCTAAAGCCATGTCCTTCCCAGAGACGTGACATCAGTGCCAATCCTAGGCTCTCAGAGTTTCAGGTGACTGGAGAGACGGCTCAGGGGTTAAGAGCACTGGCTGCTCTTCTAGAGAACCTGGCGTCATTTCTCAGCACCCACATGGCAGCCCACAACTGTCTGTAACTCCAACTGTAACTCCAGGGGTTCTGGCACCCTTGCACAGAAAAACATGCAGGTGAAGCATTAATGCACATAAAAATACTCAATAATTTAAAAAAAGGAGAAAGTTTCAGGCAGGCATAAGATGTAAACTGCACAGCGGATGCTTCCCTAGTCATTAATGAACCAGGTATCAATGGAATTCCCTCCTCCTCCCCGTTCCTACTGCCCCCAGCCCATGCACGTCTGGCTGCCCTTTGCAGCCTTATTCTAGACCAGCCACTAATAGTTTTCAGAATCGAATGTGCGATCTGTGGGCATCCAAAAGAAACATGCTAGAATTCTGTACCACTTTGATTACATTCCTTTCTTTTATTTTTTTTAAAGGCTGGCTTAGTGTCCTACAACAGCCGAGCTTACATGTAGACAAAGCTCCGAAGGCCAGTTGTCTGGTAACTCATTTGCTCACTCAGCCTGAACTCACCCGAGTAGATGTGTGGCCATTAATGACCTTTAATTAAACCAACGAGTGTGAATAAATGCAGTAATTCTTGGTGTTTCTAGATATCATAAAGTGTCTTGCTGTGTGCTGCTGGCTTGGCTCTCCCTCCAAGCTGTGCGAGTACTGGGCTGTTGCAGAAATCTGAAAAGTCGGAGGTACATTTGACTCTGAGCTTTGGATAAGTGTTGTACTCGAAGGTAATTTGCATAGAAGTAAAGTTGTCGAAGGTGCAGGCCAAGAAGTGTGCTATTGTTTGGATTTTTCTGTCGATAAGGTCAAGTGATGAGACTCTCAGCTCACTGGACCAACCTGTGGTGACCAAGAGTAATCTCAGCACGACCAGAGGTTTCTCTTGTCCGACAGGTCTGGCTGGGCACCATGTGCAGTGATTTCTTGGTGCCTATTGGGTAGCCACCTTTGGTGAAGACAGGTGTGAGCTGTAGACTATAAATGGAAACCACGAAGGGCTGGCTTTTCTTCATCTGAAAAGCCCCGCTAGAACCTGACCAGACATCTCTTAGGACAGGAACTCACAATTTCATTCTACAAGTTGGTATTTTTCTAGCTATATAAAACATTGAGACTGGCTGGGCGGTTGTGGCGCACACCTTTAATCCCAGCACTCGGGAGGCAGAGGTAGGTGGATCTCTGAGTTCAAAGTCAGCCTGGTCTACAGATTGAGTTCCATTCAGGACAGCTAGGTCTGTTATATAGAGAAACACTGTCTCAGAAAACAAACAAACAAATTCCCCCCCCCCCAAAAAAAAAACAAAAAAGCACCGTGACTGTGTTTTTGGCAATTGATTGAAGCACTTACTCAAATTTTGGATGAGACAGAGTATACGCATAACCACTTGCAAATTGAGACTCAGGTAGAGGTGTCCATGTTTCTAAGTCATGACGCAACTGTGAACCCTAGCAAAAGGGACCGAATAATTCAGAATCACCCGAGTAGATGGCAGGGCATCTCCCGGCGCTGGCACACATCCCCAGCCGCCTTTAGTTGGCTTTCTCAGGTTTCCTCCTGACTCGTCACAATGTTGACCTTCAAAGGTGCAGTTCTGAAGGGGTTCTCCCTAGCCTTTGCCCTTGTTTTTGCATCTAGAATGTGAAGGGGCAGGAGCCCGAGTCCCCTCTGCTATGGCACTTGGGCATTGTTGTGCCATTTTTGCAGAATGCCCGGGGTAGCGTCGACTCTAGGGTTTTTTTCTGTGGACTCTGGGGACAACGAGTGTCACTGTGACTCCAGTAAGTAATACCAGTGGCACAGGTAGATGGATCTGACAAGCGTGAGGACTAACAGCATTGCATCCGCCTCCCGCCAATGAAGGCTATCCATCAGAGCCCGGAATCTGTTGGAGCCTGTGAGGGCGACAAGGGACTAACATCCCTTTCTCCTCCGTCGACAGGGGCAATAACTCCTCGGTCCCTAGGGACAGATTGTAAAAGCCAATAGCCGGGGGCTCTGAAGCAGGGAGGGTGGAAGGATTGAAAATTAAAGAGGGAGTGGAAATTTTGCGTAAGGCGATACTAAGATGGAATAAACCATCAAACGCCGGTCTTTTAATTGCCTTGTAGTTGATGTGGGTTGGAAAGCATTCATTTTGACTGCCTAATTATTTTAAGGTGATTGTTAAAAGTCACATGTGTTAGATACTTGGGGGCTTATGTTTCCTTTTTCTTTCTTTCTTTTTTTTTCTTTTTTCCTGCTTTTTCTTTTTTCTTCCTGAGGACCCCGGACTATGCTGCTAGTAACTTGTCAGGAAGATACACCACAGGTGTTAGCCAGCTTACCCTGTTTAATCTGATGTCTTTATTGCGACTTGCATGCTTTTGTGTTTCTGTGGCCAAGCATGGAGGGATGGAGTTTATACCTATCACAGACTGTATTTTTCAGTGGTTAGTTGGAATTTCTATTTTCAAGTAACCTTCAAAATGACTTAAGTACCCCATCTTCTTCAGGCTTCTAATGGCTACCAGTATTAAACACATAGCTCTCCAAGTCTGCCGTATTAATGAGCGCTTCACGCTGTCCGTGGCGCCACATCAATAAGCGAGTTTTGGGGGCCTCGGTGTTGCTCTGAATTAAACGTTGTGCGAAGATTTAACTCTGTAGACAATCGCGCCGTTTGGAAACAGATGCCCGCGGCCGCCGCCCGCTTTATAGGAAACACACTTAGGTAGTTTTTAAATTGGAACCGCTGCTTAGTTAGATCTCCGGACTCAGCTCACTGAAGGTGACAGAAGCCCTCACTCGAGCTCGATATGAGAAGTAGAGGCGACAGTAAATTTTTCACGCTGCGACAGGAGCTCTTGTTATAGGAGTCAGAACGGGGGTCAGGGCAGAGCCTGTTGATGATTGAGGAAAAGAGAAGTAAATTCATTCTGCCTCAGGCTCTTTGTCAAGTGCCAGTAGCTTTACCATTGAGAACTAGTCACCCGTTCTAGGCTTACGGCCCTAGAGGTCACTCGTTTGACATAAATCACGGCACCGCGGAGGCGCCGCAACCTATTGCCACTCGGGATGAAATAAAAAAGAGGAATGCTGCTTGCGGAATGGAAATGACTGCGAATATCCCACCACATGTTGCTGTTTAATGCAATATGCGGGGCGATATTGATCTCCCGAATCAAGTCATTAAAATGTGCAGTTTTTGTTTATTGGAATGAAGCAATTAAATGGCTCAGTTATGCTAGCCTTTACCTTTTCTGATGAAAACTATTGATTTCTTGCCACAGCTTTATAAGCGACAATGTTTTTGATTACTCTTGACAAACCTCCTTGGAGTGTTAATTAAAACGGTACCAGATGAGCAGGTGTGGGAGATCATTAGATGGCCCGATCGCACATCCTCACTTCGGTACTCTGCAGCCTTGCATAATGAACAGGGCGCAAGAGGGGGAAAACAATATCTTCATCAGCAGAATTAGCATCTTCACTTTGTAAAAAACTAGGTGACGCTTCACGGTAGGGCTCGGATGTTGGGGTTCGCTGGCTTGCTCCCGTGACTCCTTTTGACCCAAATTTCCCCTGGATGTTTTGTTTCCGTTGCCTGAGAAGCGTGTGGGCTGATGGTTTTGCGTTTCAGATAGCCGATATTTAAGCGCACGTTTATACAGGAAATTGAGGCGTCAGATAGGACATTTCCCAATGTTATGCAGATAAAGTCATGAATATTAATATGATTCCATTTAATACTTAAAACAAATCCTCTTCAGTAGGATTAAAAAAAGTCCTTCTAAGTAATATTTCTTCAATGTTATTAAAAAAATTTTACTATCTATTTTTGGAATCCAAATAAAATATGATTATTTAGTAATATGCTCTCTTGGAGACTGTGTTCTCTTGATTTATAATTGCACATTTTCTCAGGACTCTTCAAAGATGCCTGCATTTGAAAAATTAGAAATACTCAGTAGTAATTTGTAAACCCAGAGGCAAATAGCATTTGAATTTTTGCAAAAGTGGTAATCTTTACACAGATAGTATTATGAAATGTTATTGAATCAGAACTTCATTAATACAGGCATCAAAGCAGGCCCTTTCATTTTTGTATCAAGCATGGAATTTAAATAAATGAAATGAGATGTTTGAGTCCTCTGTGATCTGGTGTCTGCGAGTAGCGGGGCAGCTTGCATTCTACAGATTCACAGACCCTGGAAGAACTTTAAGGGGTCATCTAATCCAGTCCCCTGCTGCCCAAGTAGCTGTTTAAAAATGCACTATTTTTCATTAGCCTGGAATTTTAAAAAGGATTAATGAATTTATAAATGTATTATTTACAATGTTCCGAGCATGTCTCTAACCGAAGCTAACTGCTAGACTTTGAAATGATAAGTTTCTGCGTCCGCATTAGAACCCGAACTTCTCTTAGGATGATTGACGAGTCACAAAGTGTTTTTCCATTTGCAGTCTTTCATTTGATCAATAACTGCGTTTTATGTCCTGGGAAATGTCTTATAATTTTAAAAAATAAATCTCTGGCTGAGTTTACTCCGTTGGTATCATTATATTTGTAGGACTAATGTTTTGAAGCCACATTGTCATCTTACAGAATCTTGATTATATCTAGCTTCTAGAAACCGAAATTGTTCATTGTTTTTGTAGAGGACAGCAGGACAGCCACCATGTGCTTTAGAGCTGAAATCACCTATAACTTCTTTTTTTTTTTTTTTAAAAAAGATTTATTTATTTATATTATTTATGCAGTGTTTTGTCTGCCCACATGCCAGAAGAGGACACCAGATGTCATTACAGATGGCTGTGAGTCACCATGTGGTTGCTGGGAATTGAACTCAGGACCTCTGTAAGAGCAGCCAGTGCTCTTAACCTCTGAGCCATCTCTCCAGCCCCTCGCCTATACTTCTAAGTGCTACAAGTAGCAGCTGTGTCTATCAACCATTTAAGATTATTAGCATACACATTCCCTCGAAGGCTGCTGAACTAATGTTAGAAGCTCTATCTGCTATCTCCTCTGCAAAACTGTGGTCTATAATAAATGGTTGGTGATTTTTTTTCAGTTTGATTAAGGCTCATCTCTGTCCCGTGTGGCGTTACCGGGAGCGAAGGATGAACACTGAAAGACCTGTGTGCAGGATGGACACTCCGATGGTTGGCAACTTGATACAGTATGATTAGAAACTCCACCGGAGCTATGAACCATGTGCTGTCCATGTGAAACCTCACACAGGCAGCATGGGTCACCTGCAGGCTGATGGCTGGGCTCTCACAGGAAACATGCTGCACGAGGGAGCAAAAGTACATGGCATGAGCAACTCTAGCCTCGAAAGTCATATTGATACTGCACCGTTGGCGGAAGTGGTGGAAGCAGTGTGGGTTCAAGGGAAAGAGCCGTGTACCTAGTCTCCTGAATGGAGAATCACCAAGCTTGAAGGATGGAAGATGCTGTGGTTGTCTTTGGGTCCAACACACCATACACAGGACTTGCTCAAACCCACCATATGACGTCTATTATTTGGCTACAGCTTAGTTTGATAGAGGTAGGAGTAAATGGAAAAATACAATTCAAGGAATTCATTACAGTTATTCCTTAAGACAAAATGCTTTAAATTGTGTTTTAGAAAGTGGAGAAAGATGGGCTATTTTAATGAAATAATGAATATAAAAGCACATATGCCCTCATCTATCATGTAAGGTACAATGAGAACTGAAGATGATGGATTAAACAATAGAAACCAGTTGCCAGTGCACTGGCTCGGTGGGTAAAGCTGCTTGCTGCCAAGCCTGATGACCTGAATTTGATCCCTGGGACCCACCTGGTAAAAGGAGAGATCAGACAACTGAGCATTAGCTTCTGACCTCTCCAGAGGAGTACAGAGTGGCGTGTGCGTGCCCCGCCCTCCTGATACATAAATAAATGACAAAAGGCTTTAAACAGCGATGATTTAGTCCAATTTACTTCAGCATCCTTTGAAATCTGTTAAGTTCTGATGAAAGGGATCCTCATTAGAAAAACAAAACAGCAGCAACAACTGTCTGCTGTCTGTTGTTTATTGCTTGGTTGGACTCAGGTGTAATTTCTGGGACAATTGTATTTGATGCTTTCTGAGATTCAGAATTACAGTCATGGAGTTCTCGGCCTGGGATCCTTTAAGAGGTCGTTTATCCAGTCAGAAAAGATTTACTGTGTTTCTGTGAAGGGCCAACTGCTGTTCTGTTCTGGACACTTTAGTGGTCATCTCGGAACAGTTCCTTCAGGTACACGGTGATGCACATAGCGTTCATTCAATATCAGATACAAGAAAGAACGCGTTTCTAGTGATTTCCTTTGCATTCTTGTCTTTTGAACTGTGAATGGGGTTTCTTTAATTCTGTAGCCATAAAAAAATGAAGCGATGAAGGCACATGGTAGAAGCTATTGGGAAGTTTATTTTGCTTTCATGTTAACTAAGCCACATTGCACTTAGACTCTCTGGTAGAATTTGTTCAATAGAGCATACAGATTTCTCTTCTAAAGTAAATCTCCCCACCCCCCCACCCCCCAGGCACTGAATCCGGGACCTCAAGCATGCTAGGCAAGTACTTGGTCAGTGAAATTTACCCCCAGCCAAATTAGCGTGTTTTAGTACTATACTGTTGTAAGTTCTTATTTGCTAGTAAGTATAACAGCCTCAAGTGATGAGGATTTCAGTTACAGCTCCCAGCCGGCACGTGTTGAGCTATGACCGGGCTGGACCAGTCACTTCTCGGGAGAAGTCTAAGAGGATTGTAGCTCCACCCCTGAGGTGAGCATCTTTCTCCCCTGCCTTGGTCTCTGCTGTAGGCTCTTCCTTACCTGTCTCACGCACAAGAGAGAAGGAAAGTGAGGGCACAGGGGAGGTGCTGATGCCCAGCGTTACAGAGATTTCCCTTACGCAGGATTTCTGCCTTTCGCTTCCGCTGTCCATGGAGATTTGGCAGGGCTCCAGATATGGAGGGCTCGTTATGCCTCCGCTCGGAGCACCAAGCTAAGATCAAGTTGTTTCATGTTCATTAGCTAGTTGCTACATCTTCCGTAGGAAAGTGAAATTCTGTTTACTCAACCATTTTTTAAAATGACGTCACAAAACACAGAAACAAAACACCAGGGCTGTGTTTGCATTTCCAACACCCCTTGCTCTCCGACGGCCTTTCCGCGGGAAGACTCACCCATAGCCAGGCAGCAGCGACACTCGTGGGCGGGAGGAGCCCAGAGGCACATTGTTAAAGCAGGCCACAGATGTTCCAGCAACAGCCAAACCAGCTGTGGCGAGCCCCTGGGCAGATTTCTAAGCCCTTTCATTCCGCGCAGGGTACCAACTCGGCTTGGGTAATCTTTCTACACAGTAGCTTTTATCTAGTTGGCGCTCTCTTTTTGTAGCGGCGTTTCTCACTCTGAGTCTGAGGCATGCCCCGTCAGGATGATCAGCGAGGCCACTTTGCATGAGAAAGCGGACGGGGCATGTGCACAGGGCACCGTGCAGTGGCTGCGCAGGTGAGGGTGCCTCGTCGGGACTAATCTTTTCTGAGAACCAGCTGCCTCCTGCTTGTGGCGAGGCTTTCCTGCAGTGGTGTTTTTAACGGCTTGTTTGTCAGTCACGCTGCCCGTTAAACAAGCAAAGCCTGGATCCTCCTAGGATCCCACGAGTTCTTTATTCATTCCTCCATATTGAAACTCATTCCTGTCAGCTGGAGCTCTCCAGACTGCCTGGAAGAACTTTGGCATAGTTTCCCTAACCTTTCAAACACTCAAAGCAAAACTCTCCTTTGATAAAGGAAAAAAAAAAAAAAAGGCCAGAGGACTTTGGCGCGCAGCCATTAAGGATGCAGGCGACTCGGCGATCTGACAGAATATTCCACAAAACACTGAAAAGTTCCCTTTAAGGTCCCCAGAGTGGACCGAGGCACTTTGCTTGTACTTAACATATATCAACTGTCACCCGGCGGCACCGAGTGTTGACTGAACACAATGGGACATCCAGATGGCCTAAACAAAGGGGACAAATGTTCGCTGCTATTAAAAGCTGTTTACATCAGCTTCCAGGATTTCATGGAGCGAAGTTTATATTGTGTCACCGCTGAGGTGCTCGACTCTCCCCCTAGCCAAGACCGGCCCTTTATAAACTCCTGTTGCACGGGACTCAGGCACTTAGCTCTAGAGGAAAACGGAGACCAAAAAGTCAGGGAAGTGATGAAGGGTGTTGGTCAGTTATGCAGCTCGCCGTGTGTTAAGCGCCTTGCCCACGTTCTGTCTTATTGACCGTCTATTATATTCTCTGCTCCACACCCAATAAAATAAACCCAAAGCAGACCCTCTTCCCTGATGGGGGTGTGCCATAGATGAACGGATGGGACCCGCTATCTCCTTGTGCAGACAGAGCCTCCGAGTCTCCTTGGCTCCTCTCTGGGGATGTTTACGTGATTATGGTTTTGTTTTCTTCCTCCAAGGCACCGGGATATCAGGTCCTGTCTATTCAAGATTAATATACATAAGTGAGAACCCTACACTTTGCCATCTTCTTCCTTTGTCCTCACTATGGCTTGACCTTATACATTCCAGATGCCCAGAGCGTATTGTTAAGGGATTGTTTTTGCCACTGATAAGAGTACTAAGACGAAGGGTCTCCATACTCCAGAGAACCAAAGAAGAATCTAGAAACCTGTCCTGGGATTCACTTGTTGCTTACTACACTTTCTTCTACCTGAACAAATCAGAATTAATAGCATACTACTTATTAATTTGTCCTAAAATTCATGGTCTGGTAAAAACATAGCGGATTCTCCCAAGTGCAAGTTTAACAATGATTTTCTGTGTAAGTAGATTATCGAGACACCATTTATGTCACATTAGGCTTCATTTTATGCCTTTAAAGTAATTATTCAGCATTTGTTCTGTCATTATGAAATTACCATACTTCAGGTTTTTGATAAAGCTTTTGGGGAAAAAAGTTATCTAGTAATGACTAATTTCAAACGCTTAAAAAAACATGATCTGAGCCAGGCAGTGGTGGCGCACGCCTTTAATCCCAGCACTCGGGAGGCAGAGGCAGGCGGATCTCTGTGAGTTTGAGGCCAGCCTGGTCTACAGAGCGAGTTCCAGGACAGGCTCCAAAGCTACAGAGAAACCCTGTCTCGAAAAACCAAAAAAAAAAAAAAAAAAAAAAAGAAGGAAGAAAGAAAGAAAGAAAGAAAGAAAGAAAGAAAGAAAGAAAAAGAAAACATGATCTGTTGACCTCGTTTTCTGCAGAAATAGCCTTTGTTTTGAGATGAGATTGTGACGGGACTGAGCGACGTCATATGGCATGACACAGACCTGAAGTTCTCTGACCTATAACGTCCTCAGTGAGAGATTAGCGTGAGCGCGTCACTCCGGACTCCTCGCTACTGCCCTGGGAAATATTTTATCATCATAATAGATCTGATAAATGGGGTCACTTTGATAAACTTGCTAAGAGCAGCTTCTGACTTCCTGTGTTTTACAGAGATATTGATTGACTTCCTTGTGTTAACATATGAGATTCAAAGTTTTGGCTCCCATATTTAAGTTTAAAGAAAAACACATTGTCCTAGAAAGGTGGCGTGAGCCCCTGCATACAGCAATGCTCATACACAAGGCCCGTGACAGCCTTCCCTGGAACAAAGTATCCTGTTAAGAGTTTGAAACTCTTGCCTTGACAATGATTCTTTTTTTTTTTTTTTTAATGCCACTCAGGAGGCAGAATGCAAGCAACAAGAATATTATTTACGCTTCTGTTATTTGCACTAAGAAATTAATTTTGTGGATTTTTTTTTTTGTGTATGGTATTTTTCATAGTTGTCTCTGAGGGCTTTAGATTTTGAGGACAGGGATGGCCCAGATGTGAAAATAAAATGTAACAAACATGAGCTCCTGCCTCTGCCAAGGGTTAAACACGATGCCCACTTCGGAGGAGCCATTTCAAGCCCGTCTGTCAGTCCCCGCGCAAGCTGCTTGGTTTCCTGTTTATGCCTGCACAGAGCCCCACATCCTGCGAGCTTGCCTTCAGCCACAGGTTTTTCCGCACACCCCGGGAGATCTCTTCCTCAAGCTGGCTCACTATTTATCATCTTAGTAAGCGATTGGAATTTTGTTAATTCCTGTTTGACTTTGAGCATGCAACTTACTATCACCATCAGAGGGAAGATAATGTCACTTATATATGTGTCTCGGAGTCCAGTTAAACAGCCTGTGTGAAACAAACCGGTCACCCAGACGGGTGGATGACAACTTCATTGCCGTCGTGGGTCTGGGGTATAAAAACTCAGATTAACACCATTTCTAACCTGAATACTTATTCAAAGAAATTTTAATGCCTTTTCTTTCCTAAATAGCTCAGAATTTAGGAATTGCCTTGGTTGTGGGCAAATATGGAATTAGTGATGCTTGAGTGGCATCCTGGGCCATCACTTTATATTCTGCTACTTCATCGGTATGTGGGGCTTTCATAATTTCTCTGCCCCTTATAACACTTAGTGAGATTATAAGTTTGTTCATCACTGAATATAAATAACACATTACTACATGGTCATTTTACCCTAGGACTGATTGTGTATTGACATAACAGCATACACTGAGAAAATAAGGTTCTGAAGCTGGAAGGTTTGGTTTTCTGGACAGAAGTTTCTGGGAGCAAGCAGAATTTTCTGGAAGCACCTGTGATCATGTCAGCGAAAAGGCAGGTTCTTTGAAGCCAGACCTGAATGGTCTTGTTTGTGCGTTCATCAGTTGATGTGGTCCCTTTTATCAAAGCATCAAATCTAGATATTTTAAGTCAGACTCTGCAGTGAGAATCTGGTTCTATTCTGTCTCAGCAGAAGAATGTCTAGCTTTCCTTTTCTTCTAATTATGCCAAAAAACCCACAACCAAACAACAAAAAAAAAACCTAATCTTTTCAACCAATTTGAAATTATGTGAGATCATTTTTGTGAACCCTGAATTTTCTTTTAGATTCTCTTGATGCCTTTGGAAAAAAACAAACAAACAAACAAAAAACGCCTCTTAACTAAAAAGAATATGAGCTTCCATCTCAGTTTCTCACTTCCTCCCTCCCTCCTGGGAGCTGGCTGTGTCCTGGGCACCAAGTGCCACTCAGATGTCTGGATGGCAAACGTATAGATTATATAAAATGAATTCTTGCAGGCTGATTTGAAAGCACAGACAGAAGTGAATAGCCTGATTGAAGATGATGGCTTCTGAGTAATTTTGATTCTATAGTTTTGATTTCATGCTTTGAAATGCTCATTTGTGGTCTATGTTGTAATTATCACTCTAAGGGCGATGTTTGCGCCTCACAGGGAGGGGAGGGAGTCTCGTTCAGCACACTGCATTCTGATTTATAAAAGAGCCCAAGATTAAAGCTGGGAAGATTGTATTAATCTGACACTAGGTCTCCTGTAACATACTTGATATATGGTGTGATCGCAGTAACACATAATAAAAAGTCAAGGGAGTAAAGTACATCTGATATAAATGGGGGGAAACCCAAAGACTCAGTGACTCTGGACATGTGCGGTGTAACGCCTGCCTGTTTGATTAGGACCGAAGCACCTTTGCTAACACGAGCCCCGTCACACTTCGCCATTGCTTTCCCAGGAAGAGATGTATTTAAGATCAAAATTTTAGATTTGTAAAGCGTATCTGTTAGTTCTAACATTGGAGGATTCGGCTGCGTTCCCAGCGTGTTTCCTCTCCCGTTTTGGATGTCTGCACAGCTCTTTCCTCATTATTGCAAGTTTTCCCCCTTATCAGCAGCTCGGAACTATTTATGTTTAGAGAACTAGAGAACTTTATTCTTCCTGTGTCTCTCTCCTGAGTGGGGCTCTTCGTGAGTCGTTCTGATTCTGTGCTCTATGAGTAACTGATTATAAAGCAGCGAAAACCCCGTATCTCTGCAAGTACTCCCCAATCAGCCATATTTATAAACAGAGCTTCATCAGAAAGGGGATGATTCTGTGCTGGCCGCAGAAGGACTAAACACTTAAACCCGTGGAGAATCGCGCTCACATTGTGTGACGCATCGGTACACATGTTTTATCTATCATCAAGGAAAGCATCCCATTTAAGGCTTTTCCCCATGACAATCAAGGTCAAAGGCAGAGAAAAATTGTATTCCCTTCAGGGGGCACATCAAGATAAGCTGAGTGGTCTGAGAAGAGCTGCCTACTGGGCCAGTTCCTTTCTAGAATAATAATGCTGTAACTAAATTTGACTTTCCCAATTCACTGCCAAGACGTTTGTTGACTCTTTTCTTGAGAAAGCCTTGACTTCTAGTAACTCTTGTCTAGGAGAGTGGGCTTGCTGCCTTTTCTCAGCGTCTTTTGTCTTTTCCCCCAATCTCTTGTCTTAAAGATTATGCTTAGGATATACCAGGTTTGCTGATCACAGACTCAGGAGATTTCTTTATTTTAGTAATTTTAAAATAATTTTATTATTTTTGTTTGTTTTTCAAAACAGGGTTTCTCTGTGTAGTCCTGGCTGTCCTGGAACTTATTCTGTAGACCAGACTGGCCTTGAACTCACAGAGATCTCTGCTGTCTGAGTGCTAGGATTAAAGGCACAGTGCTGCCACCACCGCCCAGCTCATTTTATTAACTTTGTACATGTTGGAAGCTGTAAGTAGCTTCTAATATTCCCAGGTCAATCCTTAGGTATAGTCAGATCTAACTTTTAATGCCTGGGAAGATGTAGGGAGGAGGCAAAGCTTGGCTGAGTCTTAGAGCACAAACAGGAGCAGACAGACAAACAAGCCAAAGGTAGGGTAAGAACCGTGGAAGGAGGGCAGGGTTTGTGCAGGAAGAGGCGGGGTTTAGGGGACTGTCCTGTTCAGAGGAAGGGAGGGGTGAGTCAGCAAGTAAGGTGTGGCTTGTGAAGCCCGGCAAAATGAGGGTGCCCTTGGGGAATTTTTAAAAGGCAAAGGATATTTATGATCTGAAGAGAAACCAGAGTATAGGGAGATTTTAAGTGATTAGAAGGGCAATTTGATAGTTGAGGATGGTGTCTTGTGGCTTCAAATCCTATTTCTGGCTCTTACCTACATGCTTCCATTTTTCTGTTGCCATATTTAGAAAACTCCAGCCATATATGGTAAGCCATTTCTCCAGCCCCTTCTTGTTTCTTCTTAATGCTCTGATCTCTCTGGGACCATGGCCTCAGCCAGGCATAGAATGTTTAAGTAGATCAACTCTATTGGGTTTTTCAGCTATTCTGTCTCCCAATCAGGAAGGTCATCACCTAAGGTCAAAGGGCAGGCAGAAACCCCACAACTGACAAAGGTCTGATCTCCAAAATATATAAAGAACTCAAGAAACTAGACCGTAAAAGGCTAATCAACCCAATTATAAAATGGGGCACTGAGCTGAACAGAGATCTCTCAACAGAAGAAGTTCAAATGGCCAAAAGACACCTAAGGTCATGCTCAACTTCCTTAG
>NW_026067940.1:2030651-2035155 GCF_014885135.2 Alexandromys fortis | reverse complement strand
TGGGGTAGGGGGAGGGAAAGGGGAGGCAGAGGTGGGGAAGAGACAGAAATCTTAAATAAATAAATAAATAAATAAATAAATAAATAAATAGGGGAGGCAGACACTATTGACAAAAAAAGAAAGAAAAGAAAAGAAAGAAAAAAAGAATGGGCTGTGGATTTAAAAATCTGTCTTAAAAATAATGGTTTTTTTTTTTTAAATTATGTGAATGGGGGGGGGGCATGTGCATGGCACCTGCAGAGAACACAGATGCCGGCTCTCACTGGAGTTACAAGCTATGGTTGGCTGCATGTGCATGATGTAGGTTCTGAGTGTGAGCGAGGAAAACCCAACTCTAGTCCCTGAAAGAGCAATGAGAGGACCTTACTGCTGAGCCATCTCTTCAGCCCTCTGTCTTTGTAAAGTATATTTTAAAAAGAACAAATTCAGGTTGTCAGACCTTGATTCAAGAGAGGTTTTTGTTGTTGTTGTTGTTGTTTTTAAAGAATCTTTGACTCAACTCCTTTTGTTGGGCTCACACAGAATGCTTTGGAAACGGTGGTAATAGCTGAAGAACAGAGGGGTTTGGTTCCTCATCTTAGTCCACTTTTCTGTTGTTGTAGCTGTTCTCAGATGATTTAGGAAGAATAGAAGCTCATTAGCTCACAGTTCTAGATGCTGGAAAGCCAGAAGCGTGGAGCCAGCATCTGGTAAGAGGCATCTTGCTCTGTCCTATCCCAGTGAGAGGAATGTGGTGAAGAAGACCAAGCGTGTGAGCTTTTTGGGGCCCATCTCTTACAAAGCCATCAGTGTTGCTATGGAGACCCTACTCCCATGACCTCATCTCATTGCATGGACCATTCCCCCAGGTCCTCACTTTGAAATAGCATTGTATATGAACTTGGAGATTACATCACAGAAGAACTGGACTCTGCCTTGCAGGTAGAGGACCCTGATGGAGTCATAGAAGGACCTTAGAGGTATAGAGTCAGCATTCTTTCTGGGCAGAACGTTATGGTGTGAGCATTGATCATACACATCCGTGACCGTCCAGAAGGCCGCTAGGACAGTTAGGAAAGTACTTGTGGTTGTCCTGAAGAGGTGTTGAAGGCTCTGAAGGTGAGCTGGGCTCATGAGAAGGTGAGAGTGTTCTAGTTAGGCTCTCAGATTTCTGGCCCAAGATTCCTGGGGAATAGCAATACATGTCACTGAGCTGCCTACAGAGTAAGAAGCAGGGGAGGTGACCACAAGGTCAGGTTTGTGCAAACTAGGATTTGAAGGGTCCACAGTCAAGTGGAGGTGTCCTCTACTCATGATGTATTCAGATCTAGGACTCAGGGTGGAGAGAAAGACAGTGCTGGGCGTAGTGACTTCAGGCTGGCTAAGAAGCTTCCTCAGCATATTCTCTCTCTCTCTCTCTCTCTCTCTCTCTCTCTCTCTCTCTCTCTCTCTTTCTGTCTCTGTCTCTCCTCTCTTCTCTCTCTGACTTCAGTGTTGGATACTTACTGAACGAGGGCCTTCACTATACTAGATAAATGTAGTCTCCTCAGTTCTTGAGTTGAGTTGAAATTTTCCTTTTAAAGCTTCCTGGACCAAAATCTGTGGACTCTCCTACCTCATGGGCAGGAAGCAGAGAAGGAACCGCAGTGCTGGTCATGATGGAGTCATTTACCATTCCTATGAAAATGCCAAGCTCCAACAAAGCCCTGGGTAGGAAGGGGTGGGCGAGCAACTTTGGGATGCCAGCCTCTGAGAGGTCTGGGCTCTAGAGTGTGGTGTGTCCCCTGGGCACTCTCCAGGCACAACTCCTCAGACCTGTCTCCTCTCCTCAGAGATCAGCTAATCTTTCACTGCAGCTTCCTGGGTTTGCCCTGGGAAACAGCCACTGAGAACAGGGGGAAGACAGGCTATGCAGACTTTATTCTAATAGTTGTTTTCCTTCCCAGTTTATTGGTATTATGGTTTTCTTCTCTTTAAGAGGCAAGCCACGCCCACTCCTGGCGACCCCCCCCCCATCTTAGATTCTCTCTGTCCCCGCTTGGCATGCATGCGCATCTCTCTGCTTCCCCCTTCTCTGTCTCTTCTCTTCTCTCTCTGCCCCTCTTCTCCCTTCCTCCTCCATAACCCCCTGAATAAATATTCAACTTCACTGGACATGTTGTGTCTATCCATGTCTCTGTCTCCTGCCTGCCACCACATGGCCAGCCGGGAATCTGGCAGGGACCCGCAGCTGTCTCTGTCTGGGACTGGCTACTCCCAGAGCCCCCTGCCTGCCTACTGCCACCGGGGACCCACCAACATTTTTAAAAAAATCATAAAAATTGGCATAATGTTTCAAGTCTTGAAAAGATTTACTCATTAATTCATTGAGACAGGATTTCATTTAGCCCAGGCTGGACTTGAACGTGGTCTTGTTGCCTAGAGAGGTTTTGGATGCCTGGACCTCCCACTTCTAACACCTAGTACTGAGATTAGTCATGTGCCATGCACAGCAAAATGCCACATGTTAAAAAGACAAAAGAAACTCCTATGTATTGGACCCCAGCTTAGAAAATGAAGAGAGGACCCTAGCTTGGACTCCCTTAGATTTGGGGATAGATAGAGTCTCCCCTCTTCCTGACGAGTCAGAGAGGAGCAGCCCTCCTAGATGATGGAATACCATTGATTTTCTCATAATGTTTACTAAGATAACCCAGGTCAGAGACTTTACCAAGTTTGCTGTAATTGTAGTGAGGAACTGAGCCAGGTGTAACTGGATGGAAATGCAAATGAAGCTTCGGGTGGTGCAGAGGAGGAGTTGGGGAGCAATATTGAGAGCGAGGCCCCTCTTTGCCATCTCCATGAAATTTTCCTGAGGAGGTGGCTGAGCCTCAAGTGGCCTTGGGCTCCAGGTATCCATTATCCTGGAGTATCCATTATGAGGTAGGATGTGGCTTTTTTTTTTTTTTCCCGAGACAGGGTTTCTCTGTGGCTTTGGAGCCTGTCCTGGAACTAGCTCTGTAGACCAGGCTGGTCTTGAACTCACAGAGATCCGCCTGCCTCTGCCTCCCGAGTGCTGGGATTAAATGTGTGCGCCACCATCGCCAGGCTTAGGATGTGCCTTTCTTAAGGATGTGGCCTGAACAGGGCAAACAGTTTGCTCTGCACCCGATTCAGCGTCAGGGTTGGGCTGTTATGCTGCTTAGAGGTTTATTAATGGGTTGTGTAAATTACATACTTCTAAGCAACTGCTGCTCAGTTCTCATGTGATAGTGCCTAGCTATAAATTGTCTACATGAATGCAAACACATGCTTCTGTGTATGATGTGATTCTTTCTGAAAATATCTGCTTTTTATTTTTCAGAAAGTATCCAAATTTAACATTTAAAAAAATTTCCTTCCTTCCTTCTTTCCTTCCATCATTGTGTTGGGGATTGAACCAAGGGCCTTGCACATGCCAGACAAATGGTCCTCTCCTGAGGAAACCTTCCTCCCCTAAGACCTCTATTTTCTTACATTTGCACTGAAAGTGAAACCAACCCCAGAATCACTTTTCTCTTATTATCAAAAAGTGACGTAGGGGCTGGGAGTGTAGTTCAGTGCAGAATGCTCACTTTGTATGCATATAACCCTGGGTTCCATCCTGAGTGGCACACACACACACACACACACACACACACCAAAGCTGGCCCCTTAAAAGACCCTTAGATTGTATCTGTCAATGAGCTAAGAATTTCCATCCTCAATAGTGTATGCCATGCTAATCAATCTTATAATAATTAATTTAATGTCATAGAGCCTTGTATACAAAGTCATACTTTTTAAAGAAAATTTTAATTGAAAATATATTCTTTTCTCATACAATATATCCTGACTGTGGTTTCCCTTCCCCACCACTTCTCCCAGTACCCCCTCATCTCCCCTCTCCTCCAGATCCACTTCCTATCCAACTATTTTCCTTCAGAAAAGAGCAGGCCTTCAAGAGACAAAAACCAAACACAACAAAATAAGATACAATAAGACAAGGCAAAACCCCTCATATCGACGCTGGACAAGGCAACTCAACAGGAGGAAAAGAGTCCCAAGAAAAGGCAAAAGAGTCAGAGGTACCCCTGCTCTCACTGTTAGGAGACCCACAAAAACACCAAACTAACAACTACACACATATGCAGAGGACCTGGCACAGACCCCTGCAGGCCCACTGCTTGCTGCTTCAGTCTCTGTGAGCCCCTGTGACTCCCTGTGAGCCCTGCTTATTGATTCAGTAGGGAATCTTCTCCCCAGTCTTCCAGCCTCTCTGACTCCTACAGTCTTTCCTTCCATTCTTCCTCGCACTCCCTGAGGGGAGGGACCTGATGGAGACCTCTACAGTCCTCTACAGTTTAGACTTGATCTCCATTATTTCTTCTTCTTCTTCTTCTTCTTCTTCTTCTTCTTCTTCTTCTTCTTCTTCTTCTTCTTCTTCTTCTTCTTCTTCTTCTTCTTCTTCTCCTTCTCCTTCTCCTTCTCCTTCTCCTCCTTCTCCTCCTCCTCCTCCTCCTCCTCC
>NW_026067940.1:2015391-2030632 GCF_014885135.2 Alexandromys fortis | reverse complement strand
CTCCTCCTCCTCCTCCTCCTCCTCCTCCTCCTCCTCCTCCTCCTCCTCCTCCTTCTTCTTCTTCCTCTTCCTTCTCCTCCTTCTTCTTTTCTTTTGGGACAAGGTTTCACTGTAGCTTTGGAGCCTGTCCTGGAACTAGCTCTTGTAGACCAGGCTGGCCTTGAACTCACAGAGATCTGCCTGCCTCTGCCTCCTGAGTGCTGGGACTGCCCGGCTCCATCATACTTCTTGTCACTGTTTCTGAGGAGGTGCAGATATCAATTCAGTTTGCTTTATCTCATTCTCAACTGCTGCAAAACCTTTCTGTGTGTGTGAAATCTAGGCTATAGTGAGATGATCTCAGAACCTATTCTCTGATAGGCTAAAGATCAGTGAATCTGTGTTCTAGTTCAGGAGACCCAGGCTTCAATGGGACTCAGAGGAAAAATAACACAGGCAAAAACATTTTCAAAAACACAGCCTTATAATTTGGTGTGCCAGTAAGTTACAAGGAAATTGTGCAACGGCTACTTAATGGACATTACCTAATTATAGCCCAAGAGTGGAGAGCCTCATCCTGCGGATACATAATATGATTCCGCTTCGAGAAGTACTGCCATGCTCTTAATAAAATGCCGTCTCAGCTTATCCACCCGTAACTGCTAAACACTGTCTCAGAGGAATCGGAGGACCAGAGTGCAGCCATGTGAGCTTGGGACTTTGGACAAAGTTCTTTGAGAAATGGGTTCATGTAACCGAACATTTAGAGCCACCATTCTCTCGTCAGCAAGGTTAGAATGCTAGAGCAGCCTCTTTAACCCACTGAGGGGGACAACAATTTTAATCGCCGCAATTTACTGACCATTTCCTCTTGGCGAAAGGCTTCATACACCTTAGCGAATTTAGTCGGTTCACCTCTTTGAGCCCTGGCAATCATGTTGAGATGGTATCGTTTCTCTTCTCTCTCTCTCTCTCTCTCTCTCTCTCTCTCTCTCTCTCTCTCTCTCTCTCTCTCTCTCTCTGTGTGATGCTCACGCACATGTAGGTGTGAGAAGAGAGGAGTGTGTCCTGTTGTACCGGCCTCCAGCTTAGTCCCTCAACACAGGGTCTTTCCTGAACCTGGAGCTAAGCTTGGTGGCCAGCAAGGCTGAGTGATCCTCCCATCTCTGTCCCCACCCTATAGACTGGGGCACCTGTCTGTAGCCAGGCCTGTTTTTGTTTCTGCTTTTTGATATGGCTGCCGGAGATTTGAACCTAGGTCCTCAAGGTTTTACCCGCTGAGTGTTCTCACCCACTGAGTCATCTCCCTAGCCCTGATTCTTTCATGATAGATTTTAAAAAATAGTACGTAAGGTAGTTGTCTAGATGACACAGTTGGTGAGCGGAGGAGCCTAGGCTCAGAGTCATCTCAGCTGGGCTGTCTCTCTCAGCTTGGCCTGGGATGGTTAACTGAGCTATTGCCAGTTCTGAGGCGCAGTGCAACACTTGTTCTCTAGACTAAATCTCTCTGGAAGCAGGAAGGCAGGCTGTCCTGTGAAGGTATAAAGGATGGTCTTTGTTAGCTTGATTAAAGACCTTCCTGGGATGGACAGAGGTTTCCGGTGTGTCTCATGGGTGCGGCTGCAGGTCCTGGAACCAGCATGGGCTCCGAGAAGCCCCGAGGTCTCCTCAATGGGTGGGATATTTATCCAGAGGCTTGTCTTCCAGAAAGTACCCAGAGGTACAAGTTTCTGAGCTCACTGACTGATGTAAATTATTTTGGTCAAACTTACCTCCGTGGCTGTTCTTAATGAGAACCTTGTCCTGATCCCCTTCTGAGGTTTCTTTGTGCTAACTCGGGCAGATCGAGAGTCTGCATGTATTCAGGTGTAGACTGAATGTGCCTTCCCCATGGAGTGGCCTCCCCTTTTAACCAGGTCCACACCTCAACCATGAGCTATAGAAGGTACCCAAGGCCCTTCCAGGTGCCTCAGTCCTGCTGTCACCCAGAGTGACTATGGAGTATAAAGAGTTTGCTGCTGCCGTGTTAACCACCACAGCCCAGGGATCTTACCATCCTGTTGCTGTGAAGAGACACCAGGGCCAAGGCAACTTTGATGAGAAGGAAGCATTTAACTGATGGCTGGCTGACAGTTCCAGAGGTTTCGTTCATCATCATCATGGTGAGAAGCACGGCGCCCCACAGGCAGACACGGGACTGAAGAAGTAGTAGCTGAGAATTCTGCATCTGAACCAACGGGCGGCAGGGAGAAAGAGACGCTGGGAGTGGATCGGACTTGGGCTTTTGAAACCCCAAAGCCCACCCCGAGTGAGTGACACACTTCCTTCAACAAAGCCACACCCAATCCTTCAATCTCAATCCCTGAGGACCAAACATTCAAATATATGAGCCCTATGGAGGCCATTCTCATTTAAACCACCCCCCAAACGACTTACAGAAGGGAGAGTTTATTTGGGCTTACAGTTACAGAGGGACAGGTGTCAACCACGGCAGGGAAGCGTGACACCAAGTGACAGGCACGGTGGCTGGAACAAGAAGCCAAGAGATCCCATCTTGAGCATAAGCAGAGAGCAGAAAGAGTGACCTGGAAGGGGCGGGAGGTTGTTAATATCCAGGCACACCTCCAGTGATGACATCCTCCAGGAAGGTTGCTGCACCTAAACCTCTGCAGACGGCACCACCAGCTGGTGCTGAGTTCCAATACCTGAGACCATGGGCAACAGTTCTCCTCTGAGACACTGCAAGCCCAAAGTGAGTAACTGCGCCCTCAGTGCATGCTGTCCACCCAGAGATTCCCTGAACTGATCTTGAAGCATTCCTTGAATAATTTCATGATAAATTTTGATCCAAATTTTTTTCTTTTACTTTTTTCCTTTTTTTAAAAAAATATTTATTATTATATACAGAGTTCTGTCTGCATATACCTGCAGGCCAGAAGAGGGCACCAGATCGCATTACAGATGGTTGTGAGCCACCATGTGGCTGCTGGGAATTGAACTCAGGACCTTTGGGAGAATAGCCAGTGCTCTTAACCACTGGGCCATCTCTCTAGTCCTTATTTTTTTCCTTTTACTAATAATAGATTTTTTTCTCCCTCACATATCTTGATTATGGTTTCTCCTTCCTCTACTCCTCCCAATTTCCTCCCAGCCTCTCCTCTCATCTGAATCCATATACTTCTGTCTCTCATTAGAAAACAGTCTTATAAAAAAAAAAAACAAAATAAAACAAAGCAAAAACTAACAGATTGAAATAAGACTAAACAGTCAGAAGGACAAGAGCCCAAGAAAATCACAAGAAACAGATTTAGACATAGAGAGCCATTCATTTGCACATTCAGGAGTCTCATAGTCCCAGAAGGGCAAAAAGAGAGAAAAATGAATAAATAAAAAAAAATAAATAAGATAAAAATAATGGGCTAGAGAGATGACTCTGGTTTAGAGCCACTTGGCTGCTCTTTTATTCCCAGGTTCAATTTTCTACCACCCACATAGAAGCTCACAACTCTCTGTAACTCCAGTTCCAGGGGATCTGACACCCTCACACAGACATACTCGCAGGCATTGCCATGTAAAATAAAAACAAACCAAAACTAAAATTTTAAAAAAAGCTCTGACATGACATTATGAGACAAGGAACCACCAAAGGTGCCACTGAGTTCACTTTCTGTTGGCCACCAGAGTAGCCTACAGAGTAGTTTGTTTGCCTGTGAGACTCCCTTGGAGAAAACTAAAACTTTGCCTTAGCAAGTGCTTATCAATTGGAGACAGCTTCTGGCTTAGGGACGGAGTCTCATGCTGCTGCTCCTTTCAGCTCTGGGACCGCATCTGGTGCAGACCCACGCAGGCCCTATGTGCTGCCTCAGTCTCTGTGTGTGCACGCACGCGTACTTTGATCTTGTTGACTGAGAGGGCTTTGTTCTCCCGGTGTCCTCCATCCCCTCTGGGTCTTAGGCTCTTTCTGCCTTCTCTTCTGCAGGGTTCTCTGAGCTCTGCGGGGAGAGATTTGGTGGAGACATCCCTTTTAGGGTCGAGTGTTCCAAGGTCTCTCACTTCCTGCGTATTGCCCAGCAGTTGGCCCAGAGTTTCTATCATGCATGCCTTTATTCCATCCCGCACCTACGGGGCTACTTAAAGTGACCAGCTCTGGGGACACAGCTGAGGATAATATAAGCGTCATCTCCGTCCTTCATTGAAATTCTGAGAGGGAGAGCCAAGATCCAATGGTAACGTGAGCTGTACATAGAAATTGCGTGCTCAGGTAGTTCCCGAGGCCTCTCTGGGTGACTCTGAGAGCGACACTCAAGACCCGAACGACTGGCAGCATTTGGTCCCCCGAAGACCTAGAGAATGAAATCCCAAGCGGTAAAGAACTGAGGCTTGAGGCTGTTCAAAGACTAGAGGGAACACGTGGCCTGGAACACGTGGCTGAAGGGACGCAGGTGAGTGGGCGTTGAGCTGTTGCGGTAGGATTAAGTCCTAACTGTACTCCGTACCTTCTCAGAATGTTTACATTCCGGGGTCACATTCAGCTATTGCACGGAGGTGCACCTAGTGGGTCGTCTTTGCCTAGCACTGTTAGGTGCGGAGCGCGTCCCCAAGTAACCTCACTCTTAGGAGGAAGTTAGAGAAGGAAGCGGCCATTTTCACTGCCAGGTGATAAATGTTCGGCTAAGGGGCAGTGCCCTGGACTGCGGGGGCACAGAGGAAAAACATTAACCCTGGTAAAGCTGTGGACATTGGGGGAGGCTTCCTGGAGGAAGCATAGCTTGGTTTGAAACTTGGTTACAAATAGCCCACTCTCCTGCCTGGACAAGGCGGAGGGAAAGTGTTCCAGGGGAGGAGCAAGGGTCAGGACTTAAAGGATGACTGAGCTGTGCAGAGATGGCCTCATGCGTTGTGAACAGGGCATATGGTAAGTGCCCTGGGTTTTGACGATATGCGCCGATGGTACTTAAAAAAGTAATATGTGGATACATTGTTTTCCATAATCTGTAACATTATGGGAGATCACATACCATCAAGAGAGATTAAATTAAAAACATCTGTAGTTTGCACAGTACAACTGTTACTCTAGAGAAATTCTTCAATCCAAGGAACAATTTTGTAAGTTCCGATTTTCTCACTAGAACCCGAGGCTGTGCACAGCTTCTTCCTCAGCGCTTGTGTTTGCTCCTGGCTCACACCCCAGGTGAAGCCCGGGCCACTTGTTTTCAGTAACTGAGCTGCGAGTTTGTAAACAAGCTATCTTGGTAACAAAGGCTGTGGCACGGGCAGGAAGGAAGGGCAAGAGGAGACCAGAGCTACCAGGGAAGCTATAAGGGCCGGCTACGTCTTTCTTTTCCTGGGGAGAAGTATTTGGCCTCTGAAGAATGTCACGTGGACATCACTTTGTTCCACCTAATGAGTGCACCAGCCGTGAAATTTCGGAAGCTGCTTCTCTCCGCGGGCACACCGCCGTTAGAAAGTAGAAAAGGAAAGGAATCTGGTCACTGGATGCGAAGTCAAAATGCTGCCTCCTGACCTTGACAGGAAGGGGAGTTTTCATGCGTGTTTTTCCTGTCAAGCGTTCCTGTGTAGTTTTGAATTAGTCAGGGGAGGAAGGCGTGCATTCCATGCGGGGCTTAGAGAAGCTGGCTTACTGCTTAAGTGTGCTAGACTGCTAACTCCACACTGCAGCATCCGGCTCGCTCGCAGACGGCTTTGCAAGGATGCCATGCAGGAAGGGTGCAGTTTTCAAAGCTTAAAGACGAGTGATTTGGCAGGGAGGGAGAAACTTTTTCTAATATCGTAGAAATTTGATCCTCTCTAAGCGAATGCCTGGTTTGTAGAAATAAGGCAGAATCTTTTTTTTTCCCCCACATGTGAATTTTGGTTTACTGAGAGTGATTGTGAATTGGTGTGGACAGAAAGACGTGTGTCCTCAGGAGACTGGCCAGTCATCGTGCCTCCTAAAGAAAACTTTAGTGACCTGTCAGCTCCTAACTCCCCTTTGAAACTCAGACTGAAGTTACCAAACAGTTTGTAGTGTGTGTGCTTTAGAGCTAACTGCAGATTGCGTGTTCTAGCTGACTAGTGTTAACTATATTTCTCTATAATGACGCATTAAAATGACGCAACAAATTTAAGTTCAGGAAAAAATGACTTAGGTAGGGATGAGAAAAGAGGCCAGAAGTTGGGAGATAAATATTTTATTTTACAAGTCCGTTTAAAGGACTAGGGCCAGCGCTTCACCTGATGCCACTTCCTTTATCTTTGCCTATACTGACACAGCCAGTTTGTCCATACAGCTCAGACCCATATAAATCTACACGATGGTGTGGGAAAGTCCTCAGTCTTTATGGTGAGTATGGCAATAGAGTCTCTGACTTTGTGGACCCCCTTTTATAAAGCAGCTACTTTAGAAAAGGTGTTTCTGCAAGAGCAGCGTGTGTGTGTGTGTGTGTGTGTGTGTGTGTGTGTGTGTTACGGGCTTTATCTTCTGGCCTAAAGGCTAATGCTTTCACCCCTCCTACTTCTCATCTTGCCCAGAGAAGGCACTTATGTCCCCACAGGGTGCGCGTGCGCGCGCATGCGTACACATGTACTGAAGATGAACTCAGGACATCAATGCTTGCATGGCAAGCACTTGACTGACAATCTACCCCAGCCCTCCAAAGGTGTTGAAGTTGGAGTTATTGAATGTAATACAGAAAGGCGATATTATAAAGAGTAAAATAAGTGAAGGGACCGTCAGCTGCAAGGGATCAGAAGTAGAGGAATTAGACCTAGGCTTGGGGAAGGCAAGAAGGCTTCCTGGAGGAGGAGAGGTTTAGCCTGTAGTTTTAAAGAAGCATCATTGGGGACCAGACCAGAAGATGGGGAGAGTGGCTGCTTTCCACGAAATGATCACCAAGCCCAATAATGAGTTCCTCTAAACGTGTTGCTGAGCCTTTGGGGGCCACTCAGTACTTCACAGGCCTCTGGGGACCCTCGGCGCCTTGGGGTTCATTGTGGTGTATGAGCGACCACTTTCTCTCTTTACTTCCAATATCAAACTGCGAGCATCTTTGGCACCTTATTTTCCTCTGGTCCAACGGTATTCTCAGTGAGGGTCTCCGCTGTTCTCTTTCTTCTGTGGGAATCGGGCTCTCCCCAGCCCTTTTCTCTCCATGTGCTGACTGGAGACTAAGCGGATCCTCGATCTTGAGCGCGGGGCGGGCGGGAAGCCGTGTGTGCTGAATCATGGCTCCTCGCTGCATCTGTTCTCCCGCAGCTGGTACCCTCACAGCCATCCCTCACCTCGATGAAGAGACAGACAGAATTCAATTCCCAAATCAGGTCGTGGGATGAGGAAAGACTTTTCGGCCCTGAGAGGTATTCAGACGTCCTGACCCGACAGAGTGGGGTAAGAGAGATACAGTGACCATCAAAGTGGGGGTGCTGGGCGGCAGCTCTGCCGCGAGGATGCTGAGCTCTGCAATTAAACCCACCCTGAGAGACAAGGCTATCTCTCAGAGACTCCAGGAACATGCCTGGAAATGGATTACTTTTCTCTAAATGACTGATTCTACACTTATTTTTATTGTATTTATTTATATGCAGTGTTGGACTGGAACCTTAGGGCTAGTCAAGCCCCATACCACTGAGCTCTATCCCCAGCCCTTGGTTTCCTGAGCCCAGGTTTCTGTGTGTAGTTCAAGCTGCCCTTGGGTTTGGGATTCTCCTGCTTCAGCTTCTGGTGTGCTGATATCACAACTGTAATCAGCACCCCCCATTCTTTCTTTGTTTGAAATGGTATCAGGACCCAGGTTGGCCTTGAACTCATGGTCAAGTGCTGTGGAATATTATTTTAAGTAGGCAAAAATGTGTTGTATTTGTTTAAGCTACAGAATGTTACTTTAACTGTGTAAAGGTGTGTTACTTTGGTTTATGCTGCATTTGTTTAACAAGGTAAGGATGCGTATTAAGTTATGTAAAGACTTGTTGCATCTGGTTCACCGTACTTGCCTCAGGCATCTGATTGGTCTAATAAAAAGCTAAACAGCCAATAACTAGGCAGGAGAGGGATAGGAGGGGCTGCCGGGAAGAGAATAAATAGGAGGAGATATCTAGGCTTGGGGAGGAAGAACGAGAGGAGGAGGAGGAGAGGACAGGGTACCTGCTTAGGGCAAGAAGCCAGGCAGTCATCAGCAAGACAGACATAGAGACAGCAAGAAAGTAAGAAAAGGTAAAAAGCCCCAAGGCAAAAGGCAGATAAAGAGAAACAGGTTAATTTAAGTTAAAAGAGCTAGCCAGAAATGAGCCCAAGGTAGGCAGAACATTGAAACTAATAATAAGTCTCTGTGTTATGATTTGGGAGCTGGTTGGTGTCCTAAAAGAAAAACCTCATGATCAAGCTGATCAAGATCCTCTTGACTCAGTCTCCCAAGTATGCAGTCACACCTTCCTCTCTTCTTTGATAAGGTTTCAGGTGCCCCAGGATCTTGACCTGAACCTGCTATTCCTATCTCACCTTCTCTGGGATTACAGATTCACATCAGTGTACTTGACTCTGAGTTGTCTTAAGAATCATCTTTTAAAAATTTAATTCAAAGAGCTGTGGTTATTAGAATCTCAGGGTCTTCATTAAGGAGGCTTGCTTGGGTTAGCTGCTTGACCCCAGTGTCTGGTTTTCTGGGCACACACGCATGCGCTCATGCATGTGTGGGTGTGTATTTCTATACTACATACATGTTTGCTGTTCATACCATTTCTTAGTAGAACCTCACTCGGGTTAAACACTTGAGATTTGCCATGAAATATGCTTTAAAATTTTTCTTATTCATACTAATACTCTATCTGTTGCAGTGTGTTCAGTTCTTCTACTCTTGTTTTTTGGCCAATTTTTATTGTGCCCAAACTAATGAAAGATCGAGGCTACCAGTTAGAAGAGATCGATCTATCTATCTATCTATCTATCTATCTGCCATGCAACCCCCCCCCCCCCCCCCCCCCCGTCTGCACTCTATATGCTAGAATCCAGTTCGCGAACTTTGGGCAAGTGATTGGAGGTTGAGAAAACACACACAGAGACAGACAGACACACGGACCTCCAATAACTGGTACAAAGCCCCTCTTTTATAGCACCATGGAGGCTTAAATACCCAGCAGTCAATGGCCAACAGGTGAAAATCCCATCCTCTGATCCTCTAGGCAAGGCACAGCTTTTAGTAACTTTAATTAGAAGGCTCTAGATAGGGAAGAGCAGCTGAAGGCCAGGACTCCAATTGGTCCCACCATCCATCTATCTATCTATCTATCTATCTATCTATCTATCTATCTATCTATCTATCTATCATCTATCTCTTTCTATCCCTTTCTATCTATCCATCCATTCATCTACCCACCCACCTACTTATATAAAATAATCAACCAGAAACTATATTAATTACAACACTGTTTGGCCAATAGTTTAGGCATATTCCTCGCTAGCTCTTACATCTTAAATTAACCCATTTCTATTACTCTGTGTATCACCATGAGGCTGTGGCCTATAGGCAAGGTTCTAGTGTCTTTCTCCTTCGCCAGCTACATGGTGTCTCTCTGACTTTGCCGGCCTTCATCTATCTCTGCTTGGATTTCCTGCCTTGCTATACCCTGCCCTGCCATAGGCCAAAGCAGTTTATTTATTAACCAATGGTATTAAAACCTATTCACAGCATACAGAGGGGAATTCCACATCATACCTATCTATTATCTATCATCTATCTATGCATGTGTTGTCTGTCTGTCTGTCTGTCTGTCTGTCTGTCTATCTATCTATCTATCTATCTATCTATCTTTCTATGCTTCCTCCTCCTGCATGTGTATGTCCTCACACTTGTATGATCATTGGGAGGAAAATGTGGAGATACTGGCAGATCAGGAAGGCTTTTGCTTTTGTTTTTTTTTCTGAAACAAGGTCTCACTTTGTTGCTTAGGCAGTAATCCTCCTGCCTCAGTCTTTCAAGTCCTGGAGTTATAGGTGTGAACAGTCATGTCTAGCTTATAAAGTATTGTTGTATAAAAGCAAAAACACCCTTAACAGTTTACTGAGGGATGCCACCATTTAGGCGGTTTAGGATACTGTTGAAAGTGTGTTATAAAAGGCATGGATGCTCAGCAGAAGAGGAAGCCCCTATAGAAGTGTAATTGTAGAACTCTGGCAATCTTACCAAATTCTTTGTTCAATAGGGACATTGTTTTTGTGAGATTGAATGTGCATTTTACTTTTGTTTATTTACTTAAAGATTTTATTTTTATTTTATATGGATATTTGCTTGTGTGTATGTATGTGGATGCTAGAAGAGGGTGTTGAATTCCCTAGAACTGAAGTATACATGATTGGTCATCACAGGGATGCTGGGAACCAAACCTGGGTCCTCTGCAAGAGCAGAAAGTGCTCTTAACTGCTGAGCCATCTCTCTAGCTGCTGTTTGTTTGTTTGTTTGTTTATTTTGATAAAGGGTTTCCCTAAATAGCCGAGGCTACCCTTGATATCACAGCAATCCTCCTGCCTCAGACTCTCAAATTTCTGAAGTTAGAGGCATGAGCCACCATGCCTGTCTAGATAAGATATTTTTAAATGAATTTTGAAATAGGTATAGATTTGGGTGTTGAGTAAGTAAACAGTACAGAAGGTCAGCCAAGGAAACAGCCTGGTTTTGCTTATCACTGGGAGCCATGGTCTCAGATTTCCTTTGAACACATACTTTACTGTGGAAACTTAAGAAAAAAAAATCATATTTACTGAGAATAAGTTTAAAAATACAAAACTTATCTTGATCTTTCTAGCTGTTGCTATGGTTTTGAGTAATCCATCATTAAAGCTATGGCACTCCAATGATGTATTAAAGTAATATATCATAACAATGCCATGGCTTTGATGATATATTAATGTAATACATCGTTAAGGCGCCATTGGCCTCATGATGTATTACTCAAAACACTACCAATTGGTTAGATCAACACACAGAGACTTGTGTGTTAGGGACAGGAAAATGGCAAATGATTTCAGACTCAAGCACAATTGAACTTCTCAGCGATGTCTCGCGCAGAAAAGCAGTTCTGGAAGATTGGATGGGCTTCAAAGGCTCACCCAGGCATGGTGGGGTTGAACTACATGTGAAGGGCAACGAAGACATCTGCTCTGACTGCCCTGAAACTCGTGCCTGGACCAGGTTCTCATGCGGGGAAAGGCATGCCGATGCTGCGCCTACCAGCAAACCCTGTGTGATGCCTGTGAGCTTTCTTTTAGTTTCTACAGATGCACAGCCTGGCACCCAGTGAGACTTCAGGAAGCAGGGTGGTGGTGGTGGCGGTGGCGGCAGGCTTGTCGGCCTGACTCTGGAGCTGGGCCAGGCTGATGCATCTGATTTTGTGATCTCTGTTTAGGGAAGCCATGTTTCTTCAGCTATAAAGGGAAAAATTAACAACAACAACAGCAACAACTGGCTTTCAGGATTCCCCTTTATGCCTTCCTCATCCTCCATTCCCATTTGTCCAACACACAGAGGTGACATTTGGGAGATCAGGTCTAGAAAAACATTGGCAGGTTTTTTTTTTTTTTTTTTTTTTTTGGGTGCTGCCAAAGGCCAGGACTGTGACAAGGAATATGGCCCTGGAAGGGTGGCTCTGTTGGTGACTAAAAGCTCAACTCAGTCTAAATTCCCCATCAGCATTGGGTCTTCTTCCTGACTTCCGCTTTCACTATCAGTACAAATAAATCCACATTCTTTCCCACGACCATGCTGCCTCCACCCTTCCAAAGGCTTCTTTTTTTTTTTTTTTTTTTTTTTTTTTTTTTTTTTTTTTTTTTTTNTTTTTTTTTTTTTTTTTTTTTTTTTTTTTTTTTTTTTTTTTTACAGGGTTTCTCTGTAGCTTTGGAGCCTATCCTGGAACTAGCTCTTGTAGACCAGGCTGGCCTCGAACTCACAGACATTTGCCTGCCTCTGCCTCCTGATTGCTGGGATTAAAGGCGTGCACCACCACCGCCCGGCTTTCCTTCTGTACCAGTTTGATGACTTTGCACAAATCAACAACTTTGGCTATCTCTGGACAGTTGGTTCTTTTCTTGTCTCTGTAGTCTCAGCTTAAGCGCTGTTCACTCCAGCTGCTCACAGGGGCTGTTCACATCTGCTGTTCACACTGGCTGCCCCAGGTCACCCAGCCATTTGTGACCACAGTTCTCCCTAATAGTTGATGGTTTGTCTTTCCCAGAACTTAGGTGGAAAGCCTGGGTCCGATGTCTCTGATGTTCTCTGCCTCATCTGCATGGCCCAGCACAGATCAGCATGTAAGCTGTGCCCAATATGATAGTGGAAACGAAAGCCCCAGTGTTTACTGGCTCGCTGCAGTGAAGACAGTCAGAGGGTTCTGAGATGAGGTGATAAAGAACAGCACACAACAACTTAATACAAAAAGGCCTGAACAAGACAGTGGACTCCTTCCTCAGTGGGAATCAGAAAGTAGTCTCTGCAGGAATCAGAGGAGAGTGAACAAGCTGGACTGGAATCTGGGGAGTGCAGGTAGACTCGGCCATGCTGAGCCTGCAGAGCCAGGGTGCCTTTGTCATGTGGCGTTACATGTTTGCGTGATTGTATCTGTGCAAAACCATGGCAAGGTCAGAACCTGTGACCACGTCACTCTTGCCTTTCCACTCACGTGGGGGATTATTGAAGCAGCTGGGGTTTGTTCTTATAACGATCATGAGGGTTGAATGTGAACGCAATCACACATGAAGAAACAATAACACCCTCTAACTTGTATTA
This sequence comes from Alexandromys fortis, assembly GCF_014885135.2. Lineage (NCBI taxonomy): Eukaryota > Metazoa > Chordata > Mammalia > Rodentia > Cricetidae > Alexandromys > Alexandromys fortis. The sequence goes on along the minus strand of NW_026067940.1, from coordinate 2,017,883 downwards.
ACATGTGGACCCCTTAACCTAGAGACTCCCAGTTAAAAGTATGCTTGGAAAAATTAGAATGAGAGAAAGGGCCATGCTTGTACCTTGCTGTCTTGGAAGATTTCATGGTAGAAAATTAACTTTCAAATAATTTCATTTTGCAGTGGAAAAAGAATGATGTTTCAGGGAAGATCCGAGAGTCATCTGACAGTTGATGGCACTGTCTTCTCCTGTAAAGCCCATTTCTCTTTCAGGCTCTTGTAAAGCAACCGGCCTTTAATTGTGATGAAATGAATTCATGCAGACTCCATGCATTTGGTGTAGTGCCCTCTCCACGGGCACTTGTAGTTACAGGAGTACTCAGTGACAATGCTGGACTACAGAAAACTTGAGGGGATGTGAAAGATGATTCTTAGATGCATCTAGAATATCCCCAAATCAAGGAAGGCTCTGGCTGAACTGACCTCCAGTCAATAAATGAGAAAATTAAGGGACTAGTTTGTTCAACATCTTCCACATGCAGTTGTGGGGGCTGCATTGGTGATCCAGATGAGGAACACATGCTATAAATGATCCATTCCACCCCAGTATCAGAAGAACGAAAAGATGTACGATGTAGACTTGATGTGTGATGTACGGTTTGGAAGGCAGAGCCCAGGATGAATCTTATTGGCCGCTGACATCAGCCAAGTTTCCTTTTGTGCAGGATACAAGCACAGCATGGGTGACTCTGTTCACAGGTGGGTGTGGGACACACTTGAATTAAATAATTACTCAGTCAAAACTAGAAGGGAGCAGAGGGTTCCAATAAGCCGTCGACTAGAAGTCTATCCTACGTGGAGGCAATAAAGGGTTTCTTCAACAACATTCGCCGACACAAAGCTTAAGGATGAGGATGGAGTTTGGAGAGAGCATGCGGGGTGTGGGATGTAGGGGGGACACTGGAGAGGTGAACCAGCTTGTAGGGCTTGTGTGTGCAAAGGCTCGGATTTGGGATGAGATGAGACAAGCTCAGATAAGGCAACTTAGTTTGAAGCAAGCTGCTAGAGCATGAAGGTTCAGGGAGGGTGCAGAGATTGCTCTGGGTTCAGGCTGGAGCATGAAGGCAGGACCAAAACGTGAGGCCCTAAGGCTCTGCTTGAGGCCTTGCTTTGGTTTGCTTCCATCGGAGAACAAGGGAAGATTTATTAATCAATGGTAGATATGAACATTAAAAAGGCATATTATACTGGACATGGTACACACCTTTAACCCCAGCATTTCGGAGGCAGTTGCAGGCAGATCCCTGTGACTTCAAGGCCAGCGTAGTCTATGTAGCTGGTTCCAGGACAGCCAGGGCCACATAGAGATGTCCTGTGTCTGAAACTAAACAAGACAACATTGGCTTTTGTCAGAACATACTGGGACAGAGAGATCGTGAGGACAATAATTGGAGGCTCAGTGTACGTTGGGTGAGAGGTGACACTGGCTTGGACTAGATGCTGACACAGACAATCCCTTTAGCTTGCTTTCGCCATATGCCACAAGAGTCACACAGACACTGTGATCTCCAAACAAATCAGCAAGACCTAAAACAATGGTGCCTTTGATATTGTTTTCTTCTCAGGGATTGAGTTTTAGAATATTTTCCCCAAATTGTCCAAATGAGGTCACTTAGTCCAGGTTACCGTTGGCAATTTACTGAGACCCTTCTTCCAGAAAGTGGCTTACTTTTACACCGTGCTCCCAACTGTCTAGTTGGTCACAGAAACAACATATTCTTTTTTTTAAACAACATATTCTTCACATAAGTAATAATTTCCTTTTGCTCCCCAGATGGAACCCAGGGCCTTGCAGAAACGTTCTGCCAAGATACGTCTCCAGGCAGCAAACCTCTATGTGAAGATAGAACCGTCGTGAAATGACACACCACAGACCATCCCCCAAATTCAGTTTCAACAACACTGAAGCATTTTGGCATCAGAGAGCTCCACTCTGCTTTCCTGGTGGTGCTGGGGAACAGCTCCTCAACCGCTTGCCTGCTCGCCAAGCAATGTAGCACGGAGCTTCACCCCCAGCCCGTGACAACAGATCAGAGCCTGTGACAACGGAGAGTCTTTGGCTCAGGAACACAGCGGATGCTGAGGTAAATGGTCTGGTTCAGCTTCCTTCAGGAAGTTGCCGTTGTGTGCAGCCCTCTGAAAGTTTGACTGGGGGGTGGCTCACTCACATGATGAGCTGTGGGCAAGTGGCCTTAGTTCCTTGTCATTTGGTTTGAGTTGTCCTTTGAGTGTCCTCATAGTGTGACAGCTGAGCATCCTTTGGAATGAGTGGGTGAGGAGGAACCAAGGAGCTGCAATGCTGTTATTCTCCAAGTAGCCTTCATCTGTGCCGTAGACTAGTGGTGGTTTAAGTCAGCATGTCCAATATGGGAAGAGACTGGGGACTTCCTGGAGTATGAGTGAGGCAAGGGAGAGGGGTGGCTATGTTAAAGGCTGGCCCCTGTAATGTGAGAGCCAAAGCATTCATATATA
>NW_026067940.1:2005442-2015307 GCF_014885135.2 Alexandromys fortis | reverse complement strand
AGACAAGCTACCTTAAACATTTTCCATGAACAATTTGTATCTATCTACCTACCTATCTATCTATCTATCTATCTATCTATCTATCTATCTATCTATCTATAAATTAGACAAGCTACCTTAAACATTTTCCATTAACAATTTGTGTCATCTATCTATCTATCTATCTATCTATCTATCTATCTATCCATCCCTATCTATCTATTTGAAACAGTGTCTCTCTACATAGCCCCTGGCTGTCCCAGAACTCTCCATGTAGACCAGGCTGGCCTTGAACTCACAGCAATTTGTTTTTAATTCTGTTTCCAGATCCTAAAAACTTATATCTCTAGTTAAAAAATGAATATGAATTTCTTACAATTCATTATTATATACAATTTGAATTTACTCAGTCAGATTAAATGCATAAGGCAATAGAGACCTATTTTAGGTTTTAGATATTGAGGTAAGGAAGAAAATCCCACGGTCCCTAAAAGAAAAAGTCTGAAGAACTTTAGAAACAGCAGTGCAAGAAATGAACTAAGTCCTACCATGCTGTAAATCATAATGTCCTTCACGGGTTCATGTTTGAACACTGGGCTCAAATTTCTAGACACAATATCTACCTAGCAGACATAGGGCCACAGTGGGTAGACTTCTAGAGGGCCTCTGCAGACATGGGGAAGCCGATTGGATGATGTGGATAACAGATCTGATCTCAGTGCTCTCACTGCCGGCAGCCCCTCATGCTAGCGCTCACCCTTTGGAAGTAAATACCAAGATTGTTTGACCCTGTTTCTCTGTATCCAGAGAGTACATCTTGGTAGAGGTGGTGGTGTGTGGGGTGGAAGATCACACGGGAGAGAGAAGGGGTACAATGTTGCCAGTGGAGCCTGGAGCCGCTGCTTCAGGAGAATGTATTCAGAGCAGGAGAAGAGTTGGAGGAACAGCCTGCATTAGCGTGATCCTGACTGTAGGCTGAAGGCTTACTTGCCAGTGGCTCTTCCTTCAGCTCGCCGCTGTCAGTGCCGTGGCTCGCCTTTGCCGGCTGTGTGGGCTTTGGGGTATCGTGCATATCTGCAAATCCACCGGGCTTTCAGCAAAGCCAGAGAAGGCCTTGTATCAGTGCCATGCTTGAATGTATCTTCTCCAAGTGCGTACAGAGATGGATCACTGGGAGGTAGTTATGGGGAGTCGAGCCACACGACTGGGACCAGAGACCTGCTGGAAGAAAGTACAGACTGGGAATAAAGTTCGTAGCCGTGTTTGCTGAGCATGTGCGAGGCAAGGCCTTGTCATCCAGCCCGACCACTGCAGGAAGAGAAGGGAGGAAGGAAGAAAGATAGGAAGGAAGGGAAGAGAAGGGGGAGAAGAGAAGATAGGAAGGAAGGAAAGAGAGAGGAAGGAAGGAGAGAGAGGGAGGAAGGAAGAAGAGAAAGGGAGGGAGGGAAAGGAGAGGAAGGCAGAGCATTTCCAGCCCTCTTACTTAACCCACAAGGGTGTCAGTCTGGACTCTCACAACTTCGCCATATCAGCTTCCACAGCTGTGTCTCATCACCCATGCCCATCATGCTTGCCTATTATCTTTTGAGAAAATACTGAGACCGAATCCAGGTCTTCCTGGTTGCAGCCTTGCAACTTCATATGAGTGGCCCAGGCTGTGTGTTTGTTGTGATACCCTGAGTCCACACAGATGTGGAGCTGGAGGAGCAGCCAAGTGACACACACCAGAGGTCTTTTCTGTTTGGGTTTTGCCTCACCTCTATTTTGTGGCCTGCCTTTGAGATCGTTGAGACCCCCAAAGTCTAATACTGAAATGCCTCTGCAGTCCCCAGGGTCCTGCCAAACCTGAGAGCCAGACACAGGGGCACTGCACGGAGCCATGGCTGCCACGGGTCACTGCCAGCCTGTCACTCTGTGGAGAAATGACAGGAGGCATGTTCACAACTAACAGATGGCGTCTCCCTGTGCCCTTTGATCTGGGCAGAGCGGCTTGTAAGGTGTCTCGTTATGACTGTCACTTTCCGTGTCGGGCTTGTTGAACAGGTTTGGGTCTGTGGTAGGTGCGGCAAGGGAGTGAGGCTTCCTCCCAGGGCAGGTGATCCTAAGGTTGCCAGATGGCTGGAGGAGCTGGCAGTGAATGTGAGGTGCAGAGGGTGGGGTGCAGATGCCGAGGTAGCGACTCCATCCTGAGCTTGCTGAGCTAACAGGGTCCTGACCATTACCGGGCAGGTGGTAGTGACAGGAGAAACATATGGTGCCTCCAGACAGCTTCTGTCTCCTCCTGCCCGCCATGTTCCTGGGTTGGTAGTGTCTGCAAATGAGCTAGAGATTAACTTAAAAAATTAAAAGAAATTTACTTCTGCACTGAGAGTAGAGACTATGGAGCCGTGGATGCAGTGGATTTATGTGCACCCGCGTCACGTGACTTCCGTGGTGTGCACAGCAGATCACTGAGACTGGTTACTCCATGCCCACCCCTGAAGGAACATTGGAATTTAGAGATCAGGTACTGTGACTGTCTTATATCTATAAGATGCCTATATTGTAACTTAGATAAGATACCTATATCGTAGCTACTAAAACTAAGACTACATGGGATGAGTGTGTGTGTGTGTGTGTGTTTGTTTGTGGTATGCATGTGTGTGTGTATGTTTGTGGTGTGCACATGTGTAAGTCTATGCATGTGGACATGCTGCCATCTTCCTCAGTTGTTCTCTACCTTAGTTTATTTTTTTGAGGGGGGGGGCAGGTTTTCACTGATCCTGAAGTCCATCAGTTCCATAGACCTGCAGGCCAATGAGTTCCAGAGATTCATCAGTCTCCGCCCTCCCAGGGCTAGGGTTCCCGCACATGCCACTGTACCTGGCTTTTACATGGGTCCCAAGGATACAAACCAGGTCCTCTTCATGCAGAGCAGGCAGCTTACATTTGCCAGCTCTTCAGTCCCCACCTCAGTCACCTTTAAGACACTGACACCATGCAAAAATACTTACACACTGAGAATCAGAGTAATAAGTATGGAGTTCCATGTGGTGTTCTACAAGGGTTCCCTCTTCTGGGCTGGGTGGGAGGGTGAGGACATGCGGCACCGGAGAACAGAAAGCATCGGGGTAAATGATGCCGGAGGGTACTATGGGCATCGCCAGCTGTGGAACAAATTCCCAAGGTACTCATGTTGGCTGAGATTCTGTGAGGAAACTGAGAGGGACCCAGCTCCCAGCAGCTCAGGGAAGAGTGAGGATTATAAGCTCATAAAATGGAAGAGTCTTCCGCGGGCTGCCTGCAGGTGTTCAGTGTCCACAGGACCCTGTTTTTCATCACACAGTCTGCCTCCCTGGGTTTTGCTACATTTTCAGACTACCTAGGCGCTGGTGACAATGGACCCTTCGGTTCCAGGCATTTGCTGGGGCAGCCATGCTCTCAGAGGAGAGTATTTCCTTTGTCCACAAGCTGCAGTAGATGTTCTGTGGGTGGTGCTCTTCCGCCATCTCTGGGCAGTCTCTCTCTAGGAAACCATCGTGACTGTTCTTCAGGGAAGATGCTCACTCTCGGAACTGAAGGTCATGGGTGGAGGGAAAGTAGTTACTGAAAGGAGAGCATGACTTCTTGCCAAAAGAAAGGGAAAGGGATGCTTTAAAGGCGAAAAGAGCAGATGAGCCATAAAAGGGCTTATGTCTACAGAGCCCTGTACTGTTCCATCCTCAATTGCCATGGGCCACGCTGGCCTCAAGACACAGCATATCCTTACATCCACCCACCTATGGCCATTCTGTGACAAAGCCTCTCTGTCACTTTTCAAGGCTATTTCTTCCTTTAAAAGTTTTTTTTCTCTTAAATTTAAGTGACCATAGTACAGAATTTCAGATCAGTTCTGGTCTCTAGTCCCTCACACGGCAGAAGCATAGAGCTGTAGAAAACGGCTCTCTTAACATATACTTCCTCCATCAAATAATATTTTCCTTTTTTACAAATGAATTGTATCATATTATTTATATTACTCTACACTGTGATTTTCACTTTGTAAGTCTTTGATATTTTTTCCATGCCAACATGCAAAAATGTTTTCTAGAAACCACTTCATATCTCCTTAAGATGGATGCACTATAATGTGTTAAGTCATTTTCCTGCTCATGGCTCTTTGAACTAGTTCTGTCATGGACAGGTCTGTACACACAACTCAATATCTCTTTGTAAGCACAGCTATTAACTAAATTCCTTGAGGTTCAATATGTTCGTGTTGTAAGAGGAGCGGCGGGCTGCATCCCGCCCAGCTCCCAGTTGCCCCGCTAGCTTAACCCCCGAAATAACCACATGGAAATTGTATTCATTTAAAACACTGCCTGGCCCATTATCTCTAGCCTCTTCTTGGCTAACTCTCATATCTTAACTAACCTGTTTCTATTAAATCTGTGTATCACTACATGACTGTGGCTTACCGGCAAGGATCCTAACCTACATCCGTCTCAGGACAGAGATTCATGGCATCTGCCACACTGCCTTCTTCCTCCCAGAATTCTGTTCTGTCTACCACGCCCATCTAAGGGCTGCCCTATTAAAAGGCCAAAGCAGTTTTCTTTATTCAACCAATGAAACCAACATATAAAAAGAAGATCTTCCTACATCATGTTCGAGGTTACAGATAGGCATGGTGGCCCACGCCTTTAATCCTAGCAGTGGGGATTAAAGGCAGGTGGATCTATGTGAATCTGAAGACAGCCTGGTCTACAGGATGAGTTCTAGGACAGTTAGGGCTATATTGAGAGACCCTGTCTCAAGAAAAATATGCTCAAGATCATATTGATTTTAAGTTTGGAATCCCAGAAGACTGTCAATATCATCTCATTTCCAAAGCATTTGTGTGTATGTGTGTTCATGTGTGTATAGACAGGTACTCACATGTGTAGGCAAACATACATGTGTATGTGTGTACATGTGAAGAGGACAACACTGTGGTTTTTTCCCTCAGGCATTCTTTACCTTTGAAAAACTGAGACAAGATCACTCACTGGCCTGAACTCACCAGGTAGGCCAGCCTGCCCAGCATGGCCCAGGGGTCCTCCTGTCTCTGCCTCCTGGTACCTGTGTCACCACAACTGGCTTTTTTTCTTTTAATATGGGTTCCTGCCATTGAACGCAGATCCTTGTGTTTGCAAGGTTGGCGCTTTACAGCTGATCCATCATCTCTCCAGCCCCTCTGCTGACAGCTGGCGTATTTGCACACCTAACCAGCGTTGGGTATGGCTTGAACATATATGAAACCTCAAAACCCACCCCTACAGTGACACACTTCCTCTAACAAGACCATACCTACTTCAACAAAGCCACACCTCCTAACAAACTACCCCAACTCCCTTATTCGCATTTTAAATTCAGACACGATAGATGTAGGAGTATTGCTCAGTGTCAGAGCATGTAGCTGAGGCCTGAAGTTCACTTCCAGCTCTGCTCAAAATAAAGGAAGAAAAGGAGCAAAAGGGAAATCGCACACTGGGTCCAGTGGCTTCCCCTTCACAAGGTCACCTGGAGTTTGAGGCCAGAGTGAGACCCTGTCTCAAAGCAACAAAAACCAAGGATGACAAATGACGCTGGGAATTTGTGAATATGTTTAGTTATTTCTGTATCATCTCTGTGGATCTGAAACCCCCTCTGTCTCCCTACATTAAAATGTTAGCGGTTGGATAGTTAGATAGTTTTTCTCTCACAGAGTTCACCAATCTATTCGGGCAACGCACTTACAGATTTAGCATGTATCCAACATCAGATGCTTAAATCTGGACGGACTTGTGCCACCCTGAGATACACGGTCATTTCTCAGGTGGACAAACTGAGGCCTAAGGAAGCACACTTAATTGACCAAGGTCATACATAGTGACTGGTCTCATACCAGAGTGCAATTTTTTTGTTTGTTTTATGTGTGGGAGTGTTTTGTCTACATGTATGTTTGTATACCGCATGCATGACTGGTATTCTTGAAGGCTAGAAGAAGGGGTCAGTTCCCTTGGACCTGGATTTACACACAGTAGTGAGCTGTCATGTGGGTGCCTGGGAATTGAACCTGGGTCCTCTGAAAGAGCAGCCGGTGCTCTTAACCATTGAGCCATGTCTGCCGCCCAGTAGTGTGGCTTATGTCACTGATGCCATAGAAAAGTGTGAGCCCGTGAGTGCAGCCAGGTGAAGGGCTGCCACTGGGCCAGCCCTTGCCCCACCCTGTGGAGAACCGGGAGCTTCCTGCCCGCTTAATACCAATTCGGAATAAATCGAGAAAGAAAGTCCAGTAGCCTCTGCAGCCCCTAATGCCATCCCAGGTCATTACTTAGATTGTTAAAATAGCATGAAAGAGATACAGGAAAAACAGTTATGGGCTTCGCTATTATCTGGAACCTCCAGTGAGCTCTGCAAATCCCCGTGAAATTAGAGCCCTTTCATTTTGATCTGGCAGTTAGACTTTTATCTTCCTTCTGCTCCTCAAGGAGCTCTTAAATAATCACTACAGCCAAGTTTTCGTCATTAGGGGAATTTAAAGATGAGGATTGTCTGCTACAGATTAACCCAGGGGATTCTAAGCACTGTCCGAACGCCACAGTTCCTGCTGGTTCACGCTGGCCTTTCCTCCTGGTGCAAAGAGCTCTTTTTAAACTCACCCTTTACCACGCGAATTAGACACACCTCGATCTTCCTGTCCTGTAGTTGACTCTGGAACTGGAAAACCATTTGATAGTCTTCCAGGGTGCTCTTGGCATAAGCCCCTGGGAAGCTGAGGCAGGAGGATTGAGTTCAAGGTCAGCCTGGACTACAAAGACAGATTCTGTCCAAAACCATCTTTCCCCCCTCCAGTTGATGAAAAGAGACATGAGTTTGAGGAAAAGAATTGAAACAAAAGGGACTGGAAATTAAATGGTTAACTTACATGTAATATATATTAAGAAGCAAAAGAAGTAAAGATGAAAAAAAAAAGACGGTGAGGTTATAATAAAAAAAAAAACCCAGGCGCATGCATCTGCTAAACAGTGCACTGGACATTGCTTTGTACAGCCGCAGTTTCCTCCTCTCAGTCAAATATTTGCCGCTTTCCGCGGTTCAGCTGGGGGCTGGGCTAAGGGCCTGGCTGTGCTGTTTATTTTCCAAGGGAGAGAGAGTTCTTTTATGTCTCCCCCTTTTCATTTCTTAATTATTGGAATGCAGCACATTCTGTCCTGAGACAAGACAGTTCCCGACTTTGTGTCTGCGGAGGACAGCATAATGGATACAGGAAAAATTCTCCTAGCCCCAGTGGATGGGCCTCTTCAAGTACATCGGTAAGAAACTGTGTTAGTATCAATCAAATTGTACCCTTGATTTCAGCTAAAGGCAATCTGGAAACTGGCTTATTAGGTACTAATATGTGTTCTTGCTTTTAGACATTAGCTTGCTGTGGAACTAATGGAGAGTGTGGGGTAATTTAAATAGAGACCGGGGTGGAGGAGGCCAGGGCTACAGCAGCGCTGGTCCAGGACCTCTAGCACAGCCTGGAAGGCTAACGACACAGCCTGCCAGGCTAAAGACACAGCCTGGGAGGCTGACCTGTCAAACCTTAGGCTGCAGACTAAAGAGTGTGGATTTAACCATTTACTTGCAAGGTTCGTCTGGAGTAGCACACTAGAAGCACATGAGGCTGTCAGAGGGCTGAGAGCGCCTTAGAGGGTCATTCGAGGAGAGGAATTAGAAACAGAAACAACTGGGCACATTGGGATGACAGAAGCAGGTGCATAGAAGTGCAAGAAACAATGGGGTAAGGGAGGGTTTGCTTGGGTGGTGGGGAAGGGGGAAGGGGTTCCCACAGATGGCTGAGGGTGGGGTCTGCTGACTGTAGTCCTGGGAAGGGTGGAGGAATTGTTGGCCTGGGAGACAGAGAATAAGTTGATGACTATGAGAAGTCAGGGAGGTGTAGAGAGTGAAGTTTCCCCCAGTTAACACAAATGCCAGGCCGTGGTGAATTGATGTGCCTCTTCGTTATCGATAGAAAGTCAAAGATGGACAACGTAGCAAATATGTCTAATCCAGCTCTTGGAATATTTGTGTATCCCGTATATATGTGTGTATATATACACATACATATGTAGGCAGATGTTTCTTGTCCTGCAGCTGCTCTCAAATAATCACTCAGAGGCTTAATATTAATTACAAATGCTCAGACGATAGCTCAGGCTTATTACTAACTAGCTTTTACAACTTAAGTTAACCCATTTCTACTATATATTGCCACGTAGCTCATGGCTTTACCTGTCCTCCAGTATGTCTTGCTCCCTCTAAATCTTCTAGTGACTTTTTCTCTGACTCCACCCTTCTTCTTCCCGTCATTCTCAGTTTGGCTTTTCTGCCTAACTTTATCCTCTTCAGCTATTGACCAGTCAGCTTCTTTATTAAACCAATCACAGTGACAAATCCTCAATGTACAAAAGCATTATTCCACAGCATGCATACATATATACATACATCATACATACATATATACACACATATTTATCAAGTATTTATATCTATCTATCTATCTACACACACCAAGTATTTGAACCTAGGCACTCATATATGCTAGGTTAGTGCTCTACTGTTGAGCTATATCTCCAGCCCCCTTTAAGACTTTTATTTTTAAATGGCTTACTAAGTTTCCCAGGCTATCCTTGAACTTGTGTTCAAGCATCAGCCTCTTAAGTAGTTGGTGTTACAGAGCCACCAGATATCTGATTTTTGTCATGTTTTCTAGGTCTGCCTGTTATAGTGTGTGTCTCTGTGTGTGTATGTATGTGTGTCTGTGTGCGTGTGTGTGTGTGCGCGCGCGCCCCCCAGTGCCATGCAGTTTTGCTGATGCTGGTAGATCTAGTAGCTGAACATATTTAACTAAACTGCATATAGTATGTGGCTCTGGACTGTGAATTCATTTCAAATTCCCGTTATTAAAGCAATTGTATCAAATCTGTTCTGCTTAAAAATCAGAAGGTGACTAAATTCCAATTATTAGGCTAACCAAGAAACAACTTTTTGAGGCAGAGTGTAACCCTTGCTGTCCTGGAATTCACTCTGTAGATCAGGCTGGCCTTGGATTCAGAGATCCACAGTCTCTCCCTGTGAATCAAAGGTGTGTGCAGTGCCTGAGGAGAAGTGATTTGTATAGCTTGACAGGATGGGACCTATATTGAACTTGGGATCTCTTTATCTGTTTCTTTGTTTTTTTGTTTTTTTCCCCCCTATTATGTATGGATGTTTTGCCTTCATGTATGTCTTTGTTCTGCTTTTAACCTGGTGCCAACAGAGGTCAGAAAAGAGTGTCAGAACTCTTGGAAATGGAGTTACAAATAGTTATGAGCTGCCAGATGAATTCTGGGAGTAGAACCCAGGTCCTCTGCAGAGCTCTTAACCACTGAGACATCTCTCCAGACCCCTGTTGGTTTTATTTATTTTTGTTTTGTTTGAGACTAGTCTCACTGAATCTTGAGCTCACCAGTGTTCTAGGGCAGCTGGTCAGCAAATCTAGTGGCTCTGTCTGTCTTTGGCCACTACCCCACCACTGGCATTGAGTTCTCAGTCTGCAACTATTCCTCATGGCCACTCTTCCATTGCCTGTGCACCGCCTGGGGAGAGATAGACGTGCATTTGTCACCAAATGCTACTCCCTTGCTCGTCTGTTCTTCTCCAAGACTCAAAGTCTCACTGCCTGGGGTTGTGTGTCAAAGCAGAAGGAGGTTTTTTTTGTTTGGTTTGGTTTGTTTTTTTTCGTCGTTAGTATCTTTTTCTCTTAGCTTTTTTTTTTTATTTATTTTTATTTATTTATTTTTTTTTAAATATACTTTTTTTCTTTATACACAAAGATTCCCCCCTCCTCCCCCCCCCCCCCTTTCCCCCCCCCCTCCCC
>NW_026067940.1:1963974-2003808 GCF_014885135.2 Alexandromys fortis | reverse complement strand
CCTTTGCTGGAGAGGTTGTGGAGAAAGGGGTACCCTCATCCATTGCTGGTGGGAATGCAAACTTGTGCAACCACTTTGGAAAGCAGTGTGGCGGTTTCTCAGGAAATTCAGGATCAACCTACCCCTGGACCCAGCAATGCCACTCTTGGGAATATACCCAAGAGAGGCCCGATCATATGACAGGGGCATTTGTTCAACTATGTTCTCTTAGCTTTTTGACTGCTAGGGTAAGGCCCACTTGCACTATGGAGAGTGCTCTTTTTATGTAAAGTCAAGTTACTGTGGCTGTTTCCCACATCTACCAAATACCTTCCCAGAGACACTCAGACCAGCATTTTAGTAACTGGGTGCTGACATGAAAACCCAACTAACACAGTAGGGTCACTGGGGTTGGGGGGAGCTCTGAGACTTGGGGTTTCAGTGGAAGGAGGTGGGATCAAGCTAATATCCAAGGATTTAAAGACTGTGGCCCTGGAGTGACAGTCACAGAACCCTAGGAGGAGGACTCCCAAGCTCAGTGAAAACTGAGAGTCTCTGTGGCTGTAGAGAAACAGGTGCCCCCCAGGCTTCGCCCTCCACCCTCACCCCAAGCATGTCCAGCTTCACTGCTCTGAGCTGGGGCTGTCTCCAGGGACCTTCTCTGGCGACGGAGCCTGGTGCCAGGTCATGCTCCCTGTTCTCCTGTACCTTCCATTGTCCCGGGCCCTCCAAATCTGTTTGTTTCCCTGGAGAGAAGGCTGTGTTGTTTTTATCTGGTTTTCTAAGTCGCTTGTCATCTGTTGCCAGCTGTGGCATGTGATTGAAAGAGGAAATGGCTCTCAGGAGTGTGGGAGCCAATGGCTGTGAGCAGGGACTGCCCACCTGTGGGAAAACAAGTTAAAACTCGCCAGCTTTCTGTGGTGGCAGAAATGTATTTATACTTGGAGAGCACAAACTTGCTTGGAAGGAGCAAAGAGCGGCCCTGTAATTAAAAACAAAGTAAAACTATCACACATAACTACCAGTAGAGAATTAGAAAGTTGACTCCCCCTGTGTGGTTTGGAGCCAGTTTCCTGTCTTTTGGCTTCAGGTTTCCCTGCTGTAAAGTGGGGTAAGGCTCTGGAGTGTTTAACACGAGGTGAAATTAACTGGCCAACTAATCAGTTGGAGGAAGATGACCTACTAGACAAATGGGAGTTGTTATGGTTTACAGTATTTTTAGTATTGTTATTATTTACACATAATATGAATGTAATTTCCAAGTCCAATACGGCATTAACAAGCGAGACCAGTACACTCAGGACAGCTCTAGGTCTGTTCACCCTGAAGGTTGCTTATCGTTGAGTTGAATGTCTGCTTTGCTGATCAGATGGTTTATTTAGACTTTCTTGGACAGCCATTTTTTGGAACCATGGGTTAAAGTTCAGGTTAGCCCAGCTTTTGCTCTGAGGATCACACTGGTTTCTGACTGAGCCTGGGCCTGGCTGTCCGGGGCATCTTAGCCACTTGCCTACGGTTCGTCTTCTTCTCGCCCCTGCTTAGTAGTGGCTCTCCAACCTCAGCCTCTCAAATACTGCGGTCACCCATTGGCTTCTAAGCTAATTTCCAAACATTTTCTTTCTAAAACCATAGTGTGCCAATGTTAGGAATAGTTTTTAATGAGGGAAATACATTCACATCTGTTAAGTATGGACACTCATCAAATTTGCATTTGATATTGTTGTAGACATAGGGCATTTCTGCTTATACAAGGGTCATGGTTATACACACCAGCAAATTATGAACAAGGAGTCAGTGGGACAGTGAAAATATGGAGCAAAGGACACCCTCTCCATATCTATTCAATATAGTACTTGAAGTTCTAGCTAGAGCAATAAGACAACAAAAGGAGATCAAGGGGATAAAGTAAAAAAAAAAAACAGTAAAACTCTCACTATTTTCTGATGATATGATAGTATATATAAGTACCCCAAAAATTCTACCAAGGAACTCCTAGAACTCATAATCACCTTCAGTAAAGTAGCAGGATATAAGATTAACAAAAAAAAAATCAGTAACCCTTCTTTATACAGATGATAAACAGGCTGAGAAAGAAATCAGAGGAATATTGTAATGGTCTGTCCTGTCTCTTTAAGAGACAAGCCCCTCTCACTCTCTCACCCATCCACTGAGGCAAGCAGATTTCCCTTCTGCTTCCAGCCTGAGCCCTTCCCTTTCCAGCTCTCTTCCAAAAAGGCAGCTTCTGCCTCTCCCTTCTCCCCTCCCCCCACCTCTCTGGCTTTCTTTCTCTCTCTTTGCTCTTCCCCCTTCTCCCCTTTCCCCCTTTCCCTTTCCCCTCCATAACCCACTAAATAAATACCCACTTTCTCTGCATGGCGTGCCTAATAGGTCTCTGTCTCTCACCCACTGCAGCTCCTTGTGGGATTGGATACCCTGCCAATGTCTCTCACCCCACAAGTCTCCCTGCCTGGGATCTGCGGGCCCCTTGGGGAATGTACTATAACATTGGTGGTTGTGACTTGGCAAGGCTCTCCATGTTCCCTCCTGCCCATGGACGGGCCAACTGAGGACATGTGGAACTGGGCTCAGGAACCAGGTTTCTTTACAACAGCTCTACATTGTATCTGCCTAAACGCCTACCTCTGTGCATACCAATAGCTTCGGTGGTGAGTTTCCCCCTTACAGCCCCCAACCACAGCCTTCATGGGTACTCAAAGGAATGAGATCTGGCAGATAGATGTATTCCACTTTACAGAATTTGGAAAATTAAAATATGTACACCACACCACTGACACTTATTCAGGTTTTCAATGAGCAACTGCCTTGAGCTCAAAAAAGGCTGATTCAGTAATCACACATTTATTAGAAGTTATAGCCATCATGGGTATAGCTGCACGAATAAAGACAGACAATGGTCCAGCATATGTGTCTAAGAAAATGAAACAGTTTTTTTTGATTATCATAATATAAAGCATATTAGCGGTATACCAAACAATCATATAGGTCAGGCACTTATAGAAAGATAAAATCAAACTATAAAGAATATGCTAAACAAACAGAAAGGGATGGAAAATACCCCCCAGAAATAGACTGCATAATGCTTTATTAACCTTGAATTTTCTTATACTGATAAAGAGAAAGGAACAACAGCAGCAGAAAGACATTGGATAATAGAAAATTTTTCTTTTAACAGCATGCTTGGATTTAGAGAAGGACAGCCATTGTCCAACTCCAAAGTCAGCTCTTATTTTTAAGTAGAGATGTATATGTGTCCAAATAATCAAATTTTACCATGCAGATAATACAGCATCATAAGACAGATTTCTCTTTGCTTGTTGATTCTTTCTGGATAGCTATCTTTTTATCTTTAGGCCTTTAGATGTCCACGGTCTTTCCACTCTTTGAAGATGAATATTTTCCTGCAAAGACAAGAACAGAACCCTGACCCAATCCTTGTGAGGTTTTTTTTTTTTTTACCACCTGTATGATTGTCACCTCTGTGGATGAGCCATCATTTCTCTTTCTCAAGAGGTTTCTCTTTTTCAAAACAAATCTTTATCGATTTGATGGTATCCATAGCTTTTCTTTGCCTGTGGAGACAAGAGAGTAACCCCTTCCCCAATGTAGCACATCTCCTGGTTTTCATTGTAAGGTCAGCACATCCTTGAAATATAACGGCATTCAGTTTCTCCTTGTAGAATTCAATGCCGGACTTGCTAATGCCGCAGCCCTGTGAGATTAACTGACCCTTCTTTCCTTGCCCATGCCTGTGTGACTCCAAAGAACTGTCAACCAGCACATGGAGGCTTTAATGAGTGGTGTGGCCCTCCTTCTACTATATTAGTGCTCTTGCCCACCCATTTTCGCTTTTAGAGAGATTGTGCCACTTTGAACGGATAAAATACATTTTAAGTTGAAGGCTATTTAAGTCACTAGCCCAAATCCCAAACTTGTAGCTAAAGCCAAACATCAGCCAAACTGTTTCTGCGAAAGCTAGCTAGAAGACGGTCTTCATATCAGCATTGGTCTTTTGACGGTGGGCATGGATGAAGCTCCAAGGTTAGTGTGAAGTGTGTCGCAACATAACCAAAACTTTACAAACCAGGAATTTGGAATGTGAGCTCTAGTTGTCAATGCCTACTCTCAATCAAACCAGCTCTTCCTAGATCAGGAGCCTCTGAGGACAAGAAACTAGCACATATGTTGCGTACAGAGGCCTATCTGTGGAATATGAAATATAGATACACTTCCTGTTAACTACAGAAACCCAGACACACCTGGGAAGGGGGCATCTCGACGGAGAGACTGCATCTATCAGATTAGCCTGTGGCGTGTTTTCTTGATTACTAACCAACCCAACCTGAACGCTGTGGGTGGATCTATCCCTGAACAGGTGGGCCCGAGCATTTGAGAAAGGGAGCCGAGTAAGCCCGGAACAGAACAAGCCTGTAAGCAGCGTCTCTCCACCATTTCTGCCGTGGCTTTGCCGGACGATGGGCTGTGGAAGGTAAGAGGAAATAAACCCTTTCCTCGCCCAGTTGCTTTGCGTCATGGTGTTTATCCCACCCACAGAAAGCCAGTTAGAGCACACGCTGAGGTGAATCCATAAGCAATTTCTTTCTTTGGCCGGGGGGTGGGGGAGGAGTATTCAAGACAGAATTTCCCTGTGTAACCTTGGCTGTCCTCAAATTTAATCTGTAGACCAGGCTGGCGTTGAACTCACCAAGATCCGCTTGCCTCTGCCTCCCGAATGCTGGGATTAAAGGCGTTCACCGGGCACAATTCTTTATTAAATGTTGTTAATCATGGGTGAAATACTTGGGACAATATGCCTGCCATGGCCCAAGGTTTCAGGGCTCTGGAAAATGAACGTGAAGACCTGTGACCGCGAAGGCGGCCCTTTGGCCGCAAAGACTGGTGTGTTTTTCTTTTAGTTGCTCTCAAGTAAAATCCATTTGCAGTGCTACCAAGAAGCATGGTTTTCTGTGATGAAACACAAAGTGATACATAAAATATTGCTAGGTCCCCTCTGCCCAAGACAGACTGTGAAAACCAGAGTTGGGGAGGATGGGGGAGGGGACCATTGCCCTCATGAAGCCAGCCAACGTTTAAGTACCAGGGACTAAGAGCCTGTGAGCCCCTGCCCCTAGCTGAGGAGCTATTGCTGAGTGACGGCTTCTGAGGGAGGGGCAGTCAGTTTTCCTTAAGGAGTGACCCCCAGTAGGTTAACCATGCTGAGCCTTCCATGTGAAGGAAGTCAGGACTAAAACACAAGCAGGGAGGAGCCTGGAGGCAGGAGCTGATACACAGGCCATGGGGGAGTGCTGCTTTGCTCTCTATGGCCTGCTCAGCCTGATTCCTTTCCTTTTTTTTTTTTAAATCTTTTTCTTTATTTTACATTCCAACTACAGTTCTTCCTCCCACCCCTCCTCCTGCCCCCATCTCCTTCCCTCCAGCCCACCTCCCACCCACTCCTCCCAATGGGGAATCAGCAAAGTCTGGTATACTAAGTTTGGGTCAGAACCAAGCCCTCCCGCTGAATTAGGGCTGAGCATGGCATCCCACCATAGGGAATGGGCTCCAACAAGCTAGCTCATGCACCAGGGGTAGACCCTGATCCTACTGGGGCCCTTAGATAGTCCAAGCTCCACCACTGTCTCCCACATATGGAGGGCCTGGTTCAGGCCCACAGAGACTCGACAGCTGTTGGTCATGAGTTTCCACGAGCTTGGTTCAGCTGTCACTGTAGATTTCCCCATCGTGATCTTGACCTGCCTTGCTCACATATTCCCTCCTCCCTCTCTTGGATTGGATTCCCAGAGCTCAGCCTGATGCCTAATTGTGAATCTCTGCATCTGGTTCCATCATTTACTGGTTGAAGGCTCTATGATAATAGTTGGGGTATCCACCCTTCTGTAGAAGGCCAGTTCAGGCAGGGATGATATCACCCACAATGGGCTGGCCCCTCCCACATCAATCACTAATTAAGAAGATGCCATACAGGCTTTTGTATACCTCAGTCTTACAGCATTTTCTTAATTGAGGTTCCCTCCTCTCTTATGACTTTAGCTTATGTCAAGTTGACATAATACTATCCAGTGTATATATATATATATATATATATACATACATACATACATACATACATATAATATGTGTGTATGCATATATGTAGTTACAGGTGGTTGCCAACTATCTGACAAAAGTGCCAAGAACTGAACCAAGGTCCTTGGGAAGAGCAGTAAGCACTCTTAATTGCTGAGTCAGCTTCTTAAATTGTGTGTGTGTGTTCAGCCTGCATGCAGGTTTGCATGTGTGGATGCTGCAGGTTCAAAGTTGACATGGTATATATTTATTGATCATTCTCCACTTTACTGAGGCTGGGTCTTTAGCTAAGCCTGGAGCTCACTAATTTTTACTAGTCTAGTTAGCCAACTTTCCCCAGGGATCCCCTATGTCTTCCTCCCTCATATTAGATTAATAGATTTTAACGTGGTTCTGGGACTCTAAATGCCAATCCACACAGCAAGTGCTCTATCGACTGACATATCTCCTATTGTGGGAGATGAGTTAAAGATGTGTTACATTCCTTCATGCTGTGGAACATCTGTTTAATGATACACAGATGTGTTGCATTCTTTTATGTTGCCTTTAACTCTGTGAAACTGTGTTACTTTGCCTGCCTAAAACACCTATTGGTCTAATACAGAGCTGAATGGCCAATAGCTAAGCAGGAGAAAAGATAGGCAGGGCTGGCAGGCAGAGAGAATAAATAGAAGGAAAAAAGGAGAGAAGTGAAAAAAGGAGGAGAGGATAACATTAGGGTCTAGCCACCCGGCTACACTACCAGCAATGAAGAAAGAAGGGAAGGAAGGTATACAGAACAGAGAAAGATAAAAGCCCAGAGGCAAGAGGGAGATAGGATAATTTAAGAAAAGCTGGCTATAAACAAGCCAAGCTAAGACTGGTCATTCATAAGAAAGAGTAAGTCTCCACGTATTTATTTGGGAGCTAGGTATAGGCCTCCAAAGAGCAAAGAGTAAGAGTTAAAAAAAAAAATCTCCCCAGACACACATTACTTCTTTTTAAAAGCATGATCCATCATTAAACCTGGAACTCACCCCTTTGGCAAGGTTGCTGAGCCAGCGGGCTTCAGGGACCTGTTTAACCTCTGGCCTCCAGTGCCGGAGGGCCATGCTGACATGCCTGGCTTTTAAGTGGTTGCTGCGAGTCCCAGCTCAGGTCCTCGTGGATGGAAAGCATTGTTTTCACTGAGCTAGCTCCCTTGTTCTTCCTGAAAGCACAGCAGGTCATTCGCTCGCTCTCGAGTTAGTGGGCCGTGGAAAGGGAAGGAAAGATTGCCGCCCCTGGTCAGCAGGGCCAGGACTAGAACCACCACTGCCTTTACTACTCACCACAGAAAGACAAAACACCACTTTATTGTGCCCAAGAGGAGATACAGTCTGAAGCTGCCCAAGCACAGACATCAAGGAGAATCAGCAACCCGGGAACAACCAAGATGGCAGCTGGTTTGCCGACACAGACACCTGACTTGAGCACTTACCATCACCGCCCATCCTTGTGAGCTCCTCATGTCTCTGGGCGTGTTAGAAGATACACAGGTGATGGATGTGCCCCTGTGTTGGCAAACTCCCTGCTACCCTCTTTCCCCAGCCATGCCAGTGACGTCACGGACCACCCCGCCCCCAGCACTGATGGGGCGACTAGAGCGATTTTCTATTTGCAGCTATTGAGAAATAAGTAGTGGAGAGATACGGCCTGCCGTTTGTTCTGAGAGTCCAGGAGCAAACAGATGACTTGCAGAGAGTGTTTTCTGATTACAAAATAAGCAGGCTTTGGGGCTTCTCGTTGCCACGCATTTGTGTTCAGGTGTGAGCGTGTGTTAAGTATGTACAGTCCCGCCTTTCCTTGAGTACGCAGCGGCTCTCGTGCCAGGTTCCCTCTGGTATCTTTGTGTCTGTGATGAGGCTTTTCCACATAGCAGACTATATTTGGGGAGGTTTTCTGCAGCGCTGGGAAAACAGGAAATTGCCATCTTTGGGGACCGTGAATCAAAGTGGAGATGGAAAACCCCTTCTTGGGACACTTACAGGACCACTCACCCGAGTTCCTGTTGCACCTGGCAAGAGCAAGCATGGTCGGTCTGTTTGGGAGGCTTCAGTGGGTATACACACACGTGCGTGTACATAGGCATGCTTTAATACACACCTAGGAAGTGCACTGTGGGAATGTTGCAAAATGTTCTTATATACATCAAGATGGTTATAGCCTATGCCTCTATGTGATGCAGTCTTATGGGACCACCATTGTATATTGTCTCTTCTGTCAGCAGCTGTTATCCAGACTTTTCTGCCTGTGGAAATGTTATCCATATTTAAATACTGCCCCTTCTATGAAATCTTTTTTGACTGGTAACAGTTTTGACACAAACCTGCATTCCAGCGTTTGAACCAACCAGCTCCTTTCTTGAGTTCCCTTTACATTAGAGTGTGGTGGTAGTTACTGTTGATCTCAGTACTTGGGGCGGCCCAAGGCAGGCATGTCACTTTGAGTTAGAGGCTAGCCTGGTCTACATAGCAAGTTCCAGGATAGTCAAGGATATATAGTGAGACCTTGTCTTAGAAACAACCCACCCACCCACCCCAGAACACAAACAAACAAAAGCCAACGCAAAACATCAAAGGGAAATCAGCAGACACTGGTGCGTGTAGGGAAACACACAAGGGTGTGTGTGTGTGTGTGTGTGTGTGTAGTAAAACACACAGGGGTGCGTGTAGGGAAACACACAAGGGAGTGTGTGTGTGTGTAGTAAAACACACAGGGGTGCGTGTAGGGAAACACACAAGGGTGTGTGTGTGTGTATGTGTGTGTAGTAAAACACACAGGGGTGCCTGTTGGGAAACACATGGGGTGCATATAGGGAAATACACAGGGGTGCATGTAGTGAGACGCACATGGTGTGCGTGTTTCACACACAGTGAAGCGTACCTAAAGTAATGTTTTCTGCCCTTTGCTTCTGGAATGTCCCAGCTGAGGTTGATTAAGTGGAGATTGGTCCCCAGGTGTCAGGTGATGAGAAAGGAGAGGGAGAAGTTATTGCCTCTGTCATGTATTGTTTCCTATATTCTACGTTAACCCAGAATGAAGGGTGTTACTCCCAGCTAGAAGCCTGGGCTGTGTGTTCTGATGAGGTCTGTTTGTCTCCCACCCTGCGCACCCCACCCAGTGTGTGGCCAACTGTGTGACCCTTACTGTGGAAGGCAGTTCCTAATACACACCAGGGGAATGTGTTGTTGGGTCTGTGCTGTGGCTAGGATTGCGCTCACCTTGGAGGGGTGCTGGGAGAATTACAGAAGTGATGAGATGAAATGAGGGCCCAGCCCTTGTTGATCACCCACACCGCTTTGTTTCTGAGTGGCAACAGGTATGGATGGGGCAGGCACCGACCCTGTGTTGAGCTTCTGATAAAGAACTGGGTGCCCCCCTCCAACCCCCCAACTTTAAGATGTCTTTGAGTGAGATGGAGCGAAGAAGTGAGCATTGATTGTACACTTCACAGGAAGCCTGGCTGGAATCCAGACCACATAATGGCCACAGAGATATCTGATACTCAATAAAAGACCACAATGTGGGAATACAGGGGAAATAAAACCCGCTATGGCAACACTTGGAGGCACCGCACGTGTTCCCACCTTATTTATAGAAGCGCTTTCCCCTCTGTGGCACACATTTCCTCATTGGCCTAATGTATTTTGCGGGCAAAAGCTTTGGAACAGAAACTTTTATCAGGGAGTGCTTTGCTGACTGCCAGCGGCGGAGGGAGGTGAGCCGCGATGACATGTATGTAACCTGTGCTCTCGTCATAAGCACGGCTTCTCATCTGCATGTTCCCCAATACTGCATGCGTAGAGGACATTCTCGAAGCCACTGATCAAAGTGAGGTAGGAGACAGTTGGTGTCGCTCTTAAGTAATCAGGATTCAAGTTTGGGGAAAAGATGGCCATTTCCTACTGACGTGGTACAAAGGTTCCTGGCTCTGTATCCTCATTGGGTAAGACTCAAAGGCTGTGTTGCACACATTCTCAAACACACTCCAGTTTTATATGTTATCTTGTAACTTCAGGGATCGAACACAGGGATCTGCACAGATGAGCCAAGCGCTCTACCACTGTACAAGACTGTTCCAGACAGCTATGGTTAGAACTCTGCCCATTGGAGTTCTTGTTTAGAAATGTTTTGTTTTGTTTTGATTTTGATGGCATGGATTTTAAAAAAGCCTACCTGCCACCATTGCTTCTTTTCAGCCCTAAAGAAAACTCTCATGGGTGTCCACACTGGGGCCCTGGAGGGAACGGGTTTGTCTCTACTGCAGGAAAAGGGTTCACTCCTCCCCTTTGCTCCCACTCCTTGCCACAGGGCCACCGCCCTCCTCACATGGGCACAGTGGAGAACAAGGGAAAGGAGAGTCTTCAGGAGCCAGCATTGAGTGGGAAAGGGTTTTGGTGGACCAGGGACAATTTGCCACTGTACACAACTCCCTGTTTAGCGTGTTGCTTAAAATGAGATCCAACTTTCGGGTGTATGTTCAGTGTATTTCCTCAGTGAGGTCACCACCTGGAGCAGTCTACATAGATACTCAGCCATAGCTTAAGTGAGAAATACAAGTCAGCAAACTGATTTTCCCTCAGAGGTGTTTTTAGGAATTGGTGGACTTCAGTGGCACAGGAGGAGGGTGCAGTCTTTCATTAGACGGGAGCTATGAGGAAGGGCTGGGAGAGCCAGCATCATGATTCATTAATCATGGACATGTCTGTGATGTGTGAGTATGTGCGTGCATGCATGCACACTGTGTGAGTATGTGCGCGCATGCGTGCATGCATGCACACACGTGTGAGGGGGTATATTCTTGAATGCTTGACTGTGTGTGTGTGTATGAGGAGGGTGCATTTATGCATGCATTTGTGTGTATGAAAGGGGTGCATTCATGCATGCACGTGTGTTGCTTGCATGTGTGTATGTGTGTGTATGAGTGCATGCATGCATGCTTTTGTATATATGAGGGGGTGCATTTATGCATGCTTGCATGTGTGTGGTGTTTGCATGCATGTGTGTGTATATGTGTGTATGAGGGAGGTACATTCGTGCACATGAGGTAACCTGGGGTATCTTTTTCATTTTCCACCATCTCTTTTGAGACTGAATCTCTTTCACTGAACCTGAAGCTCATCATTGCAGCTGGATAGGTTGGCTGGTTAGCCTTCAGGATCCACTTATCCCGCGCCCATCGGTGCTGGGGCTCTAGGTGCCAATTACCATGCCCAACTTTCACGTGGGTATTGGGGGGTCCAAACTCAGCTCTTCATGCTTGAGTAGATATTTTTGATCCTCTCAGACTAGGTGTGAGGAGAGAGCCATAAGTGTGTGTAGCGTCTGCACTACAGGACTATATGTAAGCTGGAAACTAAACTGGAGACTTAAAAACACACGCACATCCCCATTGTCTCAGTGTGTGGGTGCACCCCTCGCGGTCCTGAGTTCCTTGCTCGTGCTCTCTCCTTCTGCTCCTGATTTGGACCTTGAGATTTCTGTTCGGTGCTCCAATGTGGGTCTCTGTCTCCTTTCATCGCCTGATGAAGGTTAATATTCAGGAGGGTGCCTATATGTTTTTCTTTGGGTTCTCCTTATTTAGCTTCTCTAGGATCAAGGCCAGCTGGCCTGGGTCTGAAAAAGCCTGGGATAAAACCGGACTCGCTGAACATAGTGGACAATGAGGACTACAATTAATTAAAGATTTCTGTCTCTTTGATCCTACTGCATGTACTGGCTTTGTGGGAGCCTAGGCAGTTTGGATGCTCACCTTACTAGACCTGGATGGAGGTGGGTGGTCCTTGGACTTCCCACAGGTCAGGGAACCCTGATTGCTCTTTGGGCTGATGAGGGAGGGGGACTTGATTGGGGGAGGGGGAGGGAAATGGGAGGCGGTGGCGGAGAAGAGACAGAAATCTTTAATAAATAAATAAAGCGCGCGCACACACAAAGACAGAGATACAAGGACACGGGTCATCCTTGATACAAGAGTGCCAAGTTTACTATGCTCCAGGGAAGCTTATATAGGGATCCTTAAATGATAGCCATGCCTCAGCTCTCGGGATCTTTCAGCTGCAGGCCTCACCAGAACCCACTCCCCTGCCATCAGGGTCTCGTGCTCAGAGCAGCTGCAGGCACAGGTGTTTTGCTCAGTTTATTCCAACAGGCAAAGGGTCTGAGGCAGGCAAAGAAAGTCAAGGAGCCAGATCTTAAGCCCCCAACAATCTCTCACTACACAGCAGAAATCGGGAAAGTGGGTTTTGCTTACAGTGCCGGGGATCCAACTGGGGGCATCATATGTACCAGGCAAGTCCTCCATCACTGGGCGCCATCTCTAACTCCATGGGGAAGGGTCTTGAAAGCTTAAGTACTTTTCAAAGAGTAGACACATTGTCTTTTCCAGCATGCTAACCGTTGCCTGTATGTGACCTGTCTCATAGGCATTTGTGGGGTTGAATCGGTCTGACATGTCTCATAGGCTGTGATTTCTCTCCTACATCATAAGTATTGAAATGAGCGTCGCAAATTCATGAGCTGGTTCTCAGCTCTCGGGGTAACACCATTCTAGCAAACTTGAAAGGCTCGAGCAGATTGTCCCTGGAATGTGTGTGGAGGGGAGAGGGTTCTTCTGAAAGTTTTGGCTAAGCTATTTGTCTGGCGTTATTGGGCACTGTCGAATTTGGAGAGTCAAGTGTTGACTCTACACAGAGTCACATCCTCAGCACTGTTGCCTAGCCTGGCCTTGAGCGGAGCAGTTTCTGGAAGATCTCGGCTTCCAGTACAGGTGGCCTAAGTTTTGGATCACTTAGATTATTAGCATTTTTTTTTTTGTTTTCATCTTTGCATTGTGATATGATCTTTCAAGACAGGTTTCTCCTCTCTGGGGCCACACAGGATAATCCTTCTCACGATTCCTTCTTCAAGTGGCAGACTCCTTTGTGTAAACAGAATGCCATTTGCACTGCCTAGTTCCTTGGACTAGTGTGCAGGCATGTGATGGTTAGTGTTTTTGAATTTTCTTTTTCTTTTTTTTCCCCCCAAGACAGGGTTTCTCTGTGTAACCGCTGTCCTGGAACTAGCTCTTGTAAACCAGGCTGGCCTTGAACTCTCAAAGATCCGCCTACCTCTGCCCCCCACCCCCAAGTGCTGGGATTAGAGGCACGTGCCACCCCTGCCCGGCCGTGATGGCTAGTTTTAATTGTCAGTTTGACACACTCTAGAATCTCTGGGAAGAGAGTTTCAGTGAGGGATGCCTGAGCAAGGTTGACTGTGGGCATGCCTGTGGAGGTTTGCCACAACTGTCTTCATTGATGGGGGGAGCCTGCTCTGAAAATGGGCGGCGATATTCCCTGGGTTTTGGCCCTTGACTAAGTAAGAGTATTCGGCTAAGCGACATACGTGCGTGCATGCATTTGTTTCTCAGCTCTAGACTGTAGATGTAATGTACTGGGGTCAGCGGCTTCAAGTCCTGCGTGATGGTTTCTCCCATAAGTTGTGTTTTCATTACCACAGCAACAAAAATGGAACTGGGACATGGTTGTGTCTCCTACATTGAAATAATTCTCAGCTGGTACCTTTAATCCCAGCACTAGGGAGGTGGAGGCAGGTGGATCTCTGTGAGTTCAAGGCCAGCCTGGTTTACAAGAGCTAGTTCCAGGACAGGCTCCAAAACTACAGAGAAACCCTGTCTTGAAAAACCAAAAAAAAAAAAAAAAAAAAAAAAAAAGAAGAAGCCTTTGGAAGGGTGGAGGCAGCACCGTCGTGGGAAAGAATGTGGATTTATTTGTACTGATAGTGAAAGCGGAAGTCAGGAAGAAGACCCAATGCTGATGGGGAATTTAGACTGAGTTGAGCTTTTAGTCACCAACAGAGCTCCAAGGGTGCACTTTTTAGAGTGGATCATCTCACAAACTAAGATGGACTTACAAGTGATGTCGCTACCTATGAGCCGCCCGTGCTCCTGTAACCCCAGTGAGCCCACTTGCCTGCCACCAAGGCAGAATTGTTTCTTTGGTTTGTTTACTCATATCTTCCCAGGAAAAGCCTTGCAGTTACGTTAGCGTCAGTTAACAAGGGGAGTGAATTGCCCTTGTGATACTAGATTTGGGGCACGTGAGCATCTTGGATAGGCACCAGTATTGTTCTATCCTGAGATGCACACAGTCCTATGTGAAGCCAATGAAGACTGCTGACGTTGGGCTCTTGGATGCCTCCTAAAGATCTCTGTGTGGGCTAAAATCTTGATCTTCGGGGTGATGGGAATTTTAGGAAGTGGGGCCTTGTGGGAGCTTCCCAGGAAACAGAAAAGAACTGTGAGCCCCCGGCTTCTTCCTATCTTGGTTTTATTCTTGGCCTCGATGGAACAGCTGCCTCATCAAGTGCTTCTGCCATGGGGACCATTTCTCTACAGGTGAGAAAAAATGGGCTCGTTATCACAGGCTGAAATCTATTAAAGTCTGAGCCACCCACTCCCCCAGTGAAAAACCACCCCTATTATTATTATTATTATTATTATTATTATTATTATTATTATTATTATTATTATTATTTTGAGACAGGATTTCTCTGTGTAGCTTTGGTGCCTGTCCTGGAACTAGCTCTTATAGACCCGGCTGGCCTCAAACTCAGTGATTCGCCTACCCCCACCTCCCAAGTACTGGGATTAAAGACTTTTCTTGTTAGTTATTGCTGGTTAGTTTTAAGTTTTGGAAAACTAGCCCAAGGATAAATGTGGTCTGTGGGTCAGGGAGCTTTCATTTTTTGTGTGTGGAAATTATAGGATGGATCTATCAATGTCTGCACTTAGCCAGAGGCACTATCAAGTCACTGCGCTTGCCCTGATGGTCCTGTTTAAGGTTTACTTTTTCAGTGAGGGCAGGGGTCTGATAAGGGTAACAAGCATGAGACTAGGACCTGTTTCACAGAGGTGTGTGTCTCAGCAAAGATGCACCGGATGGGGGCAGGGGTCTGTGTCTGGTTGGATTTCACCAGCCGTGGTGAACAGCATACCAGGGAACAGAAGCAGGAAAGGGCAGCCTGCGTAAGCTGGGGCTGGGGCTAGGTGGGGCTGGAAAGGCTAGACTCAGAGGCAGGGAGTGGTAGGGGAAGGTTGTATTGGAATGAACCTATAGGGCTGGCTGCTGTATGGAGTGAGGTTGGAACTGGATGGACAAACAGCAGGCATCTAGCTGGGAATCTGCCAAATAATTTCAGGCCAGAAATGCCAAGGGTCTGATCTGCTGTCGGGGAGGCCAGATGTGGATCGATCTGAGGGAAGCAGGGAAAGGAATGGGTGGGTGGGTTTTAGATTTTGAGGCCTTGTGGGAACAAGGGCACTGAAGGAGCAAAGGGACTGTGGGGGAGAAACCTGGCAGGGCTTCAGTCCCTGGTGCAGAAGTGCAGGGAAGTTGTAGCCTGGCCATAGCAAATTGAGCTGGTCTTAAACCTCAGAGGGATGTCCCAGACCAAAGAGGATGGGGGGATGGCACTGGCTTATCCTCGAGTGATTTGTCTTTCAAGTTGACGTGCTAAGACAACTAAGTAGCTGTCTATACCTTGTTTAGCAATGCACCCTTGGTTATTTTCAACTAATAGGGTCTTAGTGAGAACCTGAAACATGACTTACTGTGTGTAGCTGGGAGCTCAAGCTGGGAGTGGCCAAAGCTCCTGATGCAGTCTCAGATCTGAGGATGGGGACAGGTAGAGCCCAGTTCTCTGCATCCTACTGGGTTCTTGATAGTTAAGCTTCAAACCCAGCAATTAGTTCTGATCCTAACGCCCACTCTGGCACCTTCCCTTTCTTAGCAACTAACATGGAAGACGCTTCTTCAAACAAAACCACAAGCATAGCCCGACACCACTCACCACGTTATTAATTCCCAACTTAACAGAAAACAAATGCTTACGTGGACCAGTTAGACCTCTCCGAGAGTATTTATTCTGAGTGACTAAACTAGACACTTCCTGTTCAGCGGTGAGGAAAATTGCTCTGTGTTATCCCAGGGAAATGTCAAGATCACTAAGTGTTGGCGCTTTCTGACCCGGGTTCTGGGGAACAAAGTCTCCACATGGTTCTCATAAAAATATACATCAGAAATGGCTTCAAACTGAATGTCAAACTTAGTTAAAGGTACAAACCCCCTCAAAGTTAGTTTGAATGTCCAACAGAACAACCAAATGCACATCAGCACGAGGATTTTCCACCCCTTCGGGTGCACTGGGCTGCAGTGGACTTAGCAACTTGGGGTGTGTTATTCTAAGGATGGAAGTCGGGCCCCCTTGGCTCTGTCAGAATGACCTCTGCCAGCTGCCAATAGACTCTGGAGAAACTCTCCTGTTTGAAAAAAAAATAAAAACATTTAAAACACCCGATGTTCTCACCTCAGCTGATCTGGGTTATAACCCGGCTACACATGTAAAAACGATGTAAGTCAGTTCAATTAAACATGAATCTATGTTTGCATTTTTTTGTGACATGCCAAGAATCATTTAGTTGCCCCCCCCTCCTTGGGAGGGGGTTGACAGGGAAGATGGGATTTGTAGAGCAGTTTAGTTACTTAAAAATCTCAGTTCCATGATGTGTATTCACATGTGGATGCATCCGACTGGTAATTTTCTGCGCATCCTATAAAGTCAGAATGCCTAGCGCAGGACCAAGGCATCCTTCCGGCCTCAGTGGGTGGAGGATGCAGAGGGAATGGTGGAAAAGGGAGGCTGACCTTTGATGTTTTATAATGAAGAGGTTCGTGACTCCTGTAGTACTTTATAGTGCATGTTTTATTTCCAAAATGAACTTTTGTAGTTGTTTGAGTTGGCTTCGAATCTCCAAAAGCTGGGTAGTACTGAAGGAGGCCTATTTCTTTAACATTTTTTAGACATTTTATTTTTAAACCGAGGGAATAAAAGCTCTTAGGGTTCTGAGCTGAGGGTAGTGGTCTGTTTACATGTATATGTGATGTGCATGCCTGTGTGTTTGCATATGAAGGCCTGAGGTCGCCTTGGGCTTCTTTCAGTTTTGCTAGCTATCCTGTCTTGTGAACCCTATCTCCACCCCACTACCTGGGGTTACAGATAGGGAGTCTCATCTACCTTTTACTGGGTCCTGGGCCTTGAACTTTGGCCCTCATATTTGTACAAGTACTTTAGCATGGAGCTATGCCTCTAGCCCCGGTTCTGAGTTGATGCATAAGGATACCCGATTTTCTCTATTACTTTTGCCTTTTGACGCCTTAGTATCTTTGCTAAGAGAGACATCGGCAAAAGCTGTCCGAGTGCTCCTTGAGTCTGATCACCTCCATCCAGCCTGCTCCTACTGGACAGGAGGATTCTGCCAAAGTCCTGACTTCCTTAACAGAGCCATGGATTCCAGCACTGCTAACTACAAAATGAAACACACCACCTTGCTCTAGTCCTCCGCTGGCCAAGGCATTGGTTTGTTCGAAGGGCTTTGAAATGAAGCTGTTCTAAGGATCTGAATTGTAAAGGCGCTTAGGAAAGTTGTTAGGACACTGTTTGGTAGACAAGGTTAGACTGAGATTTTGTGCCAAGAGTCTCTCATTTCATGCTGGAACTATGATGCACGGACTGAATGTTCTGTGCCATCTGCAGACATCCGAAGCCTTACACACAAAGTACTCTTGTGAAAGTCTTTGGCTTCCATTCTTGGACAAATTGACTACTAGACGCTTTCAT
Organism: Alexandromys fortis; assembly: GCF_014885135.2. Taxonomy (NCBI): domain Eukaryota; kingdom Metazoa; phylum Chordata; class Mammalia; order Rodentia; family Cricetidae; genus Alexandromys; species Alexandromys fortis. Next base: position 1,986,030 of record NW_026067940.1, on the reverse strand, counting down.
ATCCAACACAAGGACCACATAAAGGATTTTTAAAAGTTACCAGTTGGGCATATCAATATTTATTGAAATACTAAAAACAAAATCCATATTGAGAAATTCCTGGCAAGAACTGACATGACAATATGTATTTCACTGATACAGTAAGCACACGGCAACAAGAAACCGACTTCACACTCTGAACACGGTATGAACTCAAGTCCAAGGCAGCTGCGGGAGAGCCCTAATCCAAAGATTCAGAAATTACAGACTTGTCTGCCGAGACCAACGACGGGAAACCCAGCTCAGCTGAAAACCTTCCCAGGTGAGTCCATCTTCAGTAAGACTGATAAGGCAGTTGGCTACCTTACAAACCGGCTACCAACTGCCATCAGACCACTGGCCAGCTCTGAAAGGGCCATGGATGCTGGGCAGCACCACCTGCTTCACTGCTTCTGCTCTCAGCATGGACGTGGCCCTTGTGGCCTTTTAACCACTCTCAGGGTAAAAGCTACTAGAGCGGCGTTTGACAACTTTAGGCTTAATGTTCAGTGGGGGAGTACAATGCATTTAAAATAAGGACACATGGTTTTTTTTTCAATGTTACAAACCCTCCAAATAACCATCCTTCTAGCCTCTGCCCACATAGAGATGGGCTAGAGCTCTCTCCTCAACCACTGACATCACCATTCCTTTGCCGTGTGCCTTTATCCAACTTGGTTTTTGGTTGGGAGGCACAGCCATGCTTCTCTTGGATTTCATGCTTTGGATCTGAGCTCTGATGAAATGATTCCATCCTTCTTTGAACCATGAAGATAACACTGAGAGTCAATGCCCAGCACAGCTCATGTGCATCCCTCATGGGTATTAGAGGTGATTAATAAGTGTAATAAAATAATAATCTTTGTACACACGGAAGTAATAACTAATATCTTTGGTATACAACTTACAATGTTTGGAAAGGAAAACCAGGTAAGACTCTGTCTTGATAAAATGACTTCAAAATAAGGAAAAGCTACAAGTCATGAGATTTACAATGGCTATTAAATAAACTACAGAATGATGATGGGAATTTCCAGACATGTGATCAAGTGGATGGTTTTAATCATCAAGACCCTTCTATACCACTGAACTGTGTTCCACTAACTTGAAGACATGCTATAGTAAACACGTATTTGGTTTCTTCAGTCTTGGCTCTATCTTATACAAAGGGGAACCCAAGGAACAATAAATTAGCATAATTTTCTACAGTTGAAACTATGATATACAATATAAATAAACTGTTCCAAAGCCAAAAACATTTGTGGAAAAAAAAATTAAGAACAGGGAGATACTCTATTTTTTTTTTTTTTTACAGTTTCTACAAGTGATTGTGCTGCTGATCTCGGCAAATTAAAGACGAAATGAGAGTCCCATTCTTGATTTTAGTGTCTCACGACATACAGTGATTAAGTCCTGTGAAAAATAACTACTAGCCAGAGAAATAACACTAAAGAAATGACCGCTTTTGCTTTCTTGTAATAGCAGAGTCACCCCCAACTCCCCCCCCCCAGGACCTAAAGAATGTAAACACTATATTTCTTTTGACTTTAAAGTAGTAATACTTTATTTTCAACACATGTTCGTCCCCATCTGCAGAGCTCCCTTTTGGGACCAGGAAGTAAGGCAAGGCTTCCACACCTGTGGCCACCGCGTGTTAATACTGACAGCATTGGTTGGGGAGTCTGCCGCCTCTGCCCTCCAGCATTTTTGTTCTACAGCAGACTTTGGTCTATGACTTAGGCCGGTACCGCGCTCTTCCATTGCCCTTTGCAGGAGATGTGAATGCCTTCACTGTCTTCCCAGGCCGTGAGATTCACTGCTTTTGCACCCCAAGTTTAGGGGGTGCTTTACCAACCAACCTTGAGTCAGCTGCCTTCGCAGCTCAATCTACTTTCATTTGGAATTGCTTAACGTGCTTGACTTTTCGGTGCCTTAGACTGTGACTATTTGACATCCCAGCCAAGGGTGTTTAGTGTTTTTTTTTTTTTTTAAGTGAACTACAAACCCTGATGACTACACAGACGGATGTGTACTAAGAAGCCTCTTGGGCAAAAGCTTATGAAACCCAACCATGCCAAAGCTGTATTTCAGCAAAAATAGCAGAAATAAGATCTAGCTTGCTTGTTGGGAGTATTTGCTTAAATTTGTTTGATTTCCTTTAATATTAAACTAATGCTTATATAGAAGAGAGATACTGCCTGCTTTAGTTAAATTACGAACACACGACAAAACAACTTCAGAACATTAAAAATGGCAAGCTGACATATTTATACATTGCTCTTATTAGTTGCTGGCAGGTCTAAGACAGACACGCAGAACTCATGATTTAGTGGAGCTACTACTGGGTGTGGCTGAACGAAGTCCTTAGGATAGCTTCCGAGCTCACAGGTCAGAAGGTGTGGGGGCCTTCTGGGAGGAGGGGGGCTGCCAAGGCACAGCCCGTGTATTCTTTGAGAGTTGTTCGGCTTCACCATGGAGGAATTCTGGACACGTCCAATAATAACACCGGCCAGCTGCTGAATTTCTTACCAGATCAGTTTAAATATACAAGGAATGTTCTGTCCGTTTCTATTGTGATGTGGTATTGGACTCTGTGAGTTCAATCCACCCCGTGACAATGTCTTTCTTATGAGTTCTCGGGGGACGGGAAGCCTTTCATTCACAGTTTGCAGTACGGATACCCTGATAGATCATTTCTTTGCTATTAAGTATTTGATTATTAAGCTTTTTAAATCTCAGTGTCTTTAAACCAAGTTTGTAATTTGCATTGCTTGGAGCAGTTCAGAGTATTATGCTTTCTTTTTCCTCCTCCTCTTCTCCCTCCAGTCTCTCTGTTAATCTCTGTGTTCCAAGAGCAAGCTTCCAGAAGTGGTGACTTAGGCTCTTTTCGCATGCAGCATCTCGATGAGCAGGTTATTGTAGGGGACATCCCCGTTCAGGTGCTTGTAGTAGAGGTACTCTTCAGCCTGCATGCTGATTGCCCGGATTTCTGGCAGCCTAAGAAGTAGCTGTCCGAATTTCTCCGTCTGCTGTGGGTAGTTGCAGATCGTGTAGTCTAGCAGAGCCGCATTCACCTGTTCCTGGACACTTTCCACGAGCTGGAAGTTCTCGAGATTCTTGACGTCTGCATTTAAAAAGAAGAAGATTTCAATGATGTTTTTTTTTTCCCCCTTTTAGATTCCCATTTACTAAAGCCATGTTCGGTTCATGGTTGCCTTGTTCTCTTGCTGTAAAGTATGCTTTCTACACAGCCCAGCAGTCAGGAAGCCCCGCTCAGCACACTTTCTGGGCAAGGGATCGCAAGAGAAAAAACTTTGCAAGCTGGTCTGGTTGAAATTCTGCATATACCTCAAATCAATTAGACTCCAATGGATTTTGAGCAAGGTCAACTCTTCTCATATCTTACAAAAGGAAAGACTCGAGGATTCTGAAAGTAGAGGGATCATAATATATTGCCAGCAAATGAGTCCCTAGAGAAAGACCTATCTTAAACCAGTATATTACACAATTCATATAATTCTGTATTAATTTTTCTGACCCAAGGTGAAATCTGTGTCCAGGGTGTGATGTAGTTAATTCTAATAAAAAGTGACAGGGCTCTTGTTTCTGTTTGACATTTTCTAAATGATTCTGAAAGCCTTTGACTTGTCTAGCCTATGCTAATGAACCATCTGGTACACTCCAGTGACTGCCAACTGAAGATTCGCTACTGGGAACTCTCTCAAATCTATATCTCAGTGACTAATGATCTTTATCAAATGAGAGCCTTGTCCTGTAGGCAGACTACAAGCCAGGATGCCTGGTGCCCTTTAACCCGAATGCACTTTCATAAGGCTGACTCTTTTTTCATTTTATTTTCTTCTCCTGGTCCTGGGTCACGGGTATGAAGAAGCTGGACACAGGCAATTCATCCTGCCCAACTCTGGGTGATCATCCATTTTTAAAACATCTGCCCTGGAGGTCCTTCCACATACAAATGCACACACATGATGGACGCGGGAAAGATGGAATGTTGGCATTTCACTTCTAGAGTTTATTTATGTTCCCTGGATAACTTTTTTTTACGAAGTGTGTATAGAAGCTGCTGGAAAAAAATATACAGATGTGCATGTGTTTACTGTGTGAGAAACATATATAAACAGAAAAAAAAGGGCAAGGATGGCTGTGTCTAATTGGAGAAAAATAAACAAGATTCTGAAGTAAACCAAATACTACGTATGAGCAAAATGAGTAAAAGGTTAAATGTGCTAGATGAAAGGTCACTGTTACCATAGTAACTCACAACCAATATGTTAGGCGTCGTTAAATTAGCCTGTGCTATGCCTGGGTTCCTCTTACCCGTCTCTCGATGAGCCTGCAATAAGGTCACCTTACGTGTGCACCTGCGTGTTTATATTTGAACAGCGACTCTGTACCAACTAACAGCTTCTCTATCACCAAGTCTCTGGTCCACATTCAGACCAGCGAGGAATCGACAAGAAGTAGATACATAAAATATGGAGCTGGTGACCAAATCCTAGCTCAAAGTGAGAGAGATGGGGGGGGGGGGTACCAAAATACTTACCTGAGTGGGACAACCAGGCACGCGCTACACTGAAGCTTTGTACCATTTGTGGCACCTGGCACATACGGCAGTTTACAGCCAACCAAATACTTCCAACTTAAAGTGAAATATTTTTAAATTGGGTTCAAGTTACTTAGAAATATTTAAAAATATGGCTATGATCTAGAGTTATTGTGGTTCAAAAATTACCAAGTGTAAACGATCAGAAATCCCTTCATGTTCTACTTCAGTAGGAAAGAACTCCACGTGAAGCTACGTTAGGGTGATTTAAAGCGAACTACGCATCAATTCACATGTCGGCGAAAGATGCACATGAGGCGGGAAGGCTAGAACCGTCTGTCGGGGACCAGCAGGAGGATGGAGGAATTTGAGCACTGTGAAACAGAAGAGGAGTTTTTTTTTTTGGGGGGGGGGGGAGTTGTCTTTGAAACAAGTATGAAACAGGTTATTTTATTCTAAACTGAGCACTGAAAAATTTCAGATTATCATTTATTGCTAACTTCTGAGAATACTGGTCCAAATTGGTACTTTCTCCAAAAAATTCAAAACATTTCCAGCTTTCCATATAGGAGGAAAGCACATAGGTTTCACAAATTGTGACCAAATACACCCCCTCCAATTATCAGGGTTGGACACACATGACTAAATTATCTCCGTAAGCTACTTCAATGATTTTAGCATTAACTGTAATAAAATGTATGCTATTAATTGTGCCAAAGACTTCTGTCTATGCAGGGGGCAGAGATCCTTATACTTAAACTAAAAGGCAGGCATGGTGGCACACACGTGTAATCTCAGCACAGAAGCAGCAGTAGCAGGAGGCCTGAATTCCATGCCAGCCTGGAGCACACAGCCAGAACCCGAGAGGGAGAGAGAGGGAAAACGAAGGCAATGCTGATGAGCTGGCTCCCGTTTGCTGGCAAGCAGTGGCTGGATCGTTGTGCTCTTGTCTGCCTCTAAGCTGCCTCTGTCTGATAAACTGTCCATCTCTCTCCAGAGACTACAAGCTGCTGGGGAGAGGACCAAGCATTGGTCAAGGGAGCCTCGGAAAATACACTAATTGCTGGTGCACTTTCACGATAATTGTGGAATGACCTTTTCCATGACCATGTGGAATGGCTAGTTTGCATTCCTTTTCAACTAGAAACTAATTTTTTGGAAAAATTTTATATATACAATAGATTTTTCTTTAAAAAAAACTTCAGTAAAGTATTTTAAAGGTCATAATATTCACGAGTCAATCACACTGTGGTTACGTTTGCGGTCCACATAGCAAGACTTGCTCTACGTGCTTTCCCAATGAGAGTTTCCGTTCCCTGGTTGAATTCATGCCTGCAGTCCCATGGGAATTGCAGCTCCTCCTGTGTCTATTGAATCTCTGGGACTGACAGATAAACCTTGGTTTTTCCACCCAATCTAAAATGGTCCATAGAGAAGAGCTCACAAGGACCTAAACACAAGAGAGGGTAAATACCAAAATATCGGTGAAAATACCTCCTCCCAGGAGACCTGGAATTTTCTGATATGGTTTGTATATATTTTTCCTCTTTAGGAAAGGATTCAAAAACTCGAGTGCACCCCTCCAATGACCACTGAATTCATGAACATTTAAAAGTGCAATTTAAATCAGCAAGTACTGAGACAGGCAGCAGTGCCCTCAGTATCCAGTTGTGACACATCTGGATTCCAGCAGCCCCAGCTGGAGGAAGAGTGACGCCCACCAGAACTCCCACCAGCTCTGGAGCGTTCCACACTCTGCACTCCTTGGAATTTCCCTAACCTTCATTCTCAGACAATCTAAAATCCACTCGTTGTTGATTACAGATTCAGTGTTGGAGAGTGTATGCAGACGGGTGGAGGCACCCCAACCCCTTCTTACAGCCTTTAACGTGTGATGACTGGCCAGAGCATTCGGAGATTCCCTCAGGTATCCATCGCTTCTCTGTTCCGCTTTATGCACTCAGGGACTAATTACCAACTTTTCCTATGAAGCACACTACGATAAGCCCACAGTGGGGTGCTCGGGTTTTCTTTCCCATCCTTATTGAGAAGTAAACCCTTAGGCTTTCTGGAATATATTACTGCGCTGACTTCTCTGTCATCTGCAGGATTTGGCTCTCTCTGAAGATGAACCTTGGCCTCCCTGGTCACTGTTCACGGGAGAGCCAGCAGCCTTGCTGTTGCACACACTTTCAGAGATGGGCCTTTTGCTGAGCAAAGGGGCCTGGCGGGGACCAGGACTAAGAGTCTTTTCCTGAGACACAGTCCTTTATAAAACAGAACCAAGGGAAAGACGGGCTGTTTTTCCTTGAAGCTTTTGGAGAGAATGACGGGATATAAATATACAGGCACTGTCACGTGGTTTGCCTGCAGAAAGCCTTTTCCTTTGATACAAAGAACTTTCCATGGGAAGTTTGGGAAGTTTTAAAAGTAGTGGATATATTTGAATAATTTGTATAAATTTGTAAGTTTTGGAAGTTAGAGAAAAAGCTAATTCTTGTATTAACAAAATTTACTCAGGGAAAGAAGGGTTGGGGTGACGGCCAGAAATACAAAGGCAGAGAGGCTGGGCTGATGGTCTAGAGCCTTGACAGGGGACGTGGAGCGGAAAGTGCCGGTGTCAGTGCGAAGGTTTGGAAAGGCTGTGCGGGCTCTGCCGAGCGACCACTTACCAAGAATTACTTATGAGAAGATGAGATACGCACAATGACAACCAGACTTGGAGATATTCAGTGGGGTTTCCAAGATGGCAGGAAGACAGGCTAACACTTATCAGGCACTAATCAATGTGCCTAGTTATTTCCTTAAAAAATAAATCTCATGGAGAGGATATCCATATTCTCATTGACATGTGTGTATAAATGAAGTGGAAAGGGCCATGGGCCAAACTCCATGCTCAGAGGATAACTTTGTGAAGTTTATTCTTTCCTTCCACTTTTATATGGGTTCTGTGGATCGAATTCCCATCGCCGGGCAAGTGTCTTTACTTGGTAAGCCACCCTTACCAAGCCAATACTTTCATTTTTTAAAACAAAAAGCTCAAGACTCGGTGGTCCAGTCAGGAAAGCAGATCCCCCGTTTATGAGCAGGTATGGCTCACCCCCCATCAGCCCTCACGTCCATACCTCAGGACTTCCCTTCAGCGGGGCCAGGATCTCAGTCTAATCTGCAGACAGGGCCATCCTGGCTCAGCAGGTAGTTGAGCTTTGAAAGTGTTGAATGTTCCTCACAGACTGTCAGCATCCATGAAGCTATGGGTCCTGATGCCACAGATCAATCATTGTGAATGGACCCACAGTTGTGACTGACGACAGTCTAGCACTGAGGGTGCCTTCAGACACGGGGCATCTCTCAACAAGGCCTACCTCACCCTTTCCATCTGGGCTGTGAGGGTGCCAAGAAGTTCCTGCGTTCTTGACTAAAGTCTCAATGACCAAGAAAGTTTTTTAAGACCATTTGATCCCATGGTCCAAATTGAGTTCAACAAAAACCAATGACAAAGCCAGGCGGTGGTGGCGCACACCTTTAATCCCAGCACTCGGGAGGCAGAGGTAGGCGGATCTCTGTGAGTTCGAGACCAGCCTGGTCTATAAGAGCTAGTTCCAGGACAGTCTCGAAAAACAAAAACAAAACAAACCAATGACAATGGTGGCGTAATGTCATCTTCATAACCGGCCCCATTAACAAGCACTCAACTCCTCAGAGCCAGCTTGCTCACATGCAAAACTTGGAGTAACTTCCCTGTTTTCAAAGGTCACTTCCACTGTTAAACAGTCCTTCCTAAGTGAGCATTGCTTTGCTGTCCAGATGACGTGTGGAGATTGTGTTTGCTTCCAGTAGGTGACCATGGTCTTTCTCACCTTCAGTAAACCTGGCCATCTTTCCTATGGCTTACTTTTCGGGGAGTGGGGAATCTGATGGTTCATTTTCTGTAATTACTCAAGAAGTACTTGAGGCTTCATTCCATTCTCAATAAAAAAAGATCATATGGACTGCAGAGATGATTCAGAAGTTAAGAGCATTGGGTGCTGCTCTTCCAGGGGTCCTGAGTTCAATTCCCAGCAACCACATGGCCCCTCACAACTGGCTCTTTTGTTGTGCAGGCATACATGCAAGCAAAGTATCCATATGCACAAAATACGGAAATCTTAATTTTCAGGTAACCACGTTCATTCCCCTGTCCCTTTAGGTCTGAGTCTCAGTGGCCACAAACATACATGGTGTTTTACATTGTATGTGACATGCTAGGACACAGCGCAAGGAGCACTGACGCATGGAGAATGTCACCTGCAAACATGTTTTCCCTCTGTTTTACAGAAAAAAATTATGTCAACATTGGTGGGGTGGCTTGAATGAGAAGTGTCTTTCACAGGCTCGGGGATGTGAATACTTACTTGGCTTCCAGTTGCTGGTACTGTTTGGGGAAGTAGAGGCAAGGTGCAGCTTTGCTGGAGGAAGTGTATCACTAGGGGTGGACTTTGAGAGTTTATAAAATCAATCCATTCTAGTTCACTTTTTCTGCTTTCAATGTTTGGGGTTAGAACGTGACCTCTCTGTTTCCTGCTCGTACTGCCACGCCCCCCCCCATGATGATATATCCCCCATACGCCTAAAGAAACCCTTTCTTCCCAAGTCTAGCTGGGTCATGGTGTTTGTTTCAGCAGCAAAAAGTAACTAGTACACTTTGGAAAGCCTGAGTATTAGTCCTGAAACAGACACACACTGACCGCACAGGCTGCTCTGATCATCTCCCAGGCCCTACATATACACGTCACACTCAAACACACAACAATAATAACCTTAATAAAAGAAGCACCCCATTCCCAAAAGGCAGCTGTGCTCCACCTGTAAGGGAGACTCCTGACTGACCATGTGTGTCTTCATTTCCAGTCTTGAAACTGTCTCTGGAGACATGGACATGTCACTAGGCTGGACCAAAGCTGCTGCATTTGTGAACACTGAGATATGAACTTAAAGATCTCCATGGTCAACCACATCCCTAATATTCTGCTTGATAACGAAAGTAAGACTTGAAGAGCAGACACTGAATTCTTGTTTTTAACAAGTATGAGCATAAATCCACATTGGGCCATAGCTCTTGATTTGTACCTAATATCTGAACATTACTTCAAATTTCCACAATAAGTTTTGGTCCAACGTATGAATTATTAATTTCGGACACTAGTATATAGTTGTGATCTGACGTAACATACCATTCAAAAATGGGAACCAAGCCGGGCGAATCCCAGCACTCGGGAGGCAGAGGCAGGCGGATCTCTGTGAGTTCGAGACTAGCCTGGTCTACAGAGCTAGTTCCAGGACAGGCTCCAAAGACACAGAGAAACCCTGTCTCGAAAAACCAAAAAAAAAAAAAAAAAAAAAAAAAAAAAAGGGAACCAAACTAATTTGCATTGAAGTCACCTCCTTTTGAGGGAAGAAGGTAGCTTTTCTGGGGATACATTTCGAACTGGCACAAGTTTCTGTGCTATGACAGGCCAGGCTTCTCCTCTTTGAGCAGTATACAGAACCCTGAGTCCACCATTGCACATAGTTATGAAACCCAAGAGTTCATCTGCCCCAGCCAGCGACCCACATTTTGTCCCTACACACAGCTTGCATCTGCCTCAGGACTTTACATCCCTGGTCCTCTCAGCCAGATGACTCTTCCTCTCCCATGCAAGAGTGGCTTCCTCAGTTCATTTGCTAAGGTCATCTCCTCAAAAGAAGACTTTTGGAAGCAATCTTTACAAAGCTTTGCATTCTTTAAAACACCCTGTTTCCTCATTCTTCCCTTTAAATTATAGCAAAGTAAATTTTATCCAACCATTATTCATAGTAGCCAAAAGGTATAGAGGCAACTCAAGTGTACATCCATGAACAGGAGAGGAACCAGGGCAAGTAGGGGAAGCCTTTTAAAGAGGGGCCTTCTGAATGAATGTGTCCGGTGGACTTATGCTGAAAGGCAAAGCTGCAGACAAAAAGGAGGAGCTACAAACAAAAAGACAGACTACCTAAGAGGCAGCGAGGTTTGTTGACTTCAGAAAAAAAATGATGATTTGAAATCACTGTTTAATGGATATAGAATTTTAGTGTTGCAAGATGAAAAGAGTTTTGTGGATTAGCTGTATAGCAATGAACTTACCACTAGGGAACTTATATTTAATAATAGTTGAAAATGAAGCCAGGTGCTGCAGTCCATACCTGTAACCCCAGCACTTCAGGGTCTGAGGCAGGAAAAGCATGAGATTGAGGCCAGTCTAGTTCACACAGTGAGACCTGTCTCAAAACATCATCTAAACCAAACTGAACAAACAAAAGGAGTGGCTAAATTGAAGTTTCATGTCCTTATTTTATATCACACATGGATATTTATAGCTTCTTGGCCCATAATTGTCTAAAGTTAGAAGCAGTCAAGTTGTCTGTTAGTGGGTGATTGGATAAATGATTCACACAGTAAGAGATCTCCTGTTAAAAACCAATGATCCATGGGGTCCCCCAAAAGACACAGGTGACCCCAACTCTGAATTTTAACAAAAGGAGCCAACTGAAAATACAAACTACTCTAAGACATTGACTATGACATTCTGGGAAGAAGAAAGCTGTGTGGATGACGAAAGATTGCTGTTGCCAGGTAGAAGACAGGAATGAACAGGAGGAGCACATGAGGATCCCAGGGCTGTGGAGAGATGCTGCCAGGCACACTATGGGAACTTGTATTGCTCTCTGTTGATCTAAACTCAGACTATTCTCCACTAGGAGTGAACTCAATGTGAGTTCAGCTTGGGTGCCAACTAGGAGATGCCAATAAAGTTCCATCAATAACAAATGTACCACTCCGGTGGGGGATGCTGGGGATGGGGAAAGCAAGGGACAGGAAAACAAGAAGTCTGCACTTGTCTCAATTTTGCTATGAACCCAAAACTTCTCAAAAAAAAAAAAAAAAAGAAAAGTACCCCAAATCCTCATAAAGAAAATAACCCTTGCATAAAGTTTAAAATATACAGAGAAAATTAAGATAAATTCTATGTATGCTTTGCCTTAACTAAAACTTCGCTGGGCTGAGGAGATGAACCAGTGGCTGAAGCACTTGCCAAATAAGCATGAGGACCAGAGTCTGAACCCCTCAAACCTATATAAATGCTGGCTGGGAGACTGGGTTGGTGGTACACAAAGCACTGGGGAGGCTGAGGCAGGTGGATCTCTGGGACTTTGAGGCCATCCTGGTCTATGTAGTGAGTTCTGGGACAACCAGGGATGTGTACAGAGAGCTAATCTCAACAAATAAAACACAACAAAGGGGGAAAGAAAAGCAGGAGTGGGAATGGTGTCCAACTTATACTTCCAGCCTCCTAGGGTGGAGACGGCCTTCCCAGAGCAAGCTGGTAAGGAAGACTGGCCTTAGGGGTGGACTGAGACCCTGCTTCAATGAATGAGGAAGAATGATGACCAACGAAGATTCCCAACATTGACTCTGGACTGACCGAGACCCTGCTTCAGTGAACGAGGCAGAGGAATTCCCAACCCTGACTCTGGACCTCCACATGCACAAATGCACAAGTGCTGCACACACTCACACATAAGACACATGCGGGGAGGGGAGGGAGAGAAATGGGAAAGGGAAAAGATGTAGCTGGGGCTAGGGCTACGATAGAGTTTGCCTCGCATGTTGTGACCCTGCTTCCTTCTCCAGCACTGTGGAAAGTAAGAGGAATTGAATGCAGTGCATAAGCTCTAATAAGCACAGCTCACTGCTTGTGTGAGATGCAGCCCTTGGGTGGTCTGTATGCTCTTCCCATCAACATCACCGAGGACAGAGGGACAGAGGGACTGCCCAGAATTAGATATCTGCATCGTTCTACTCTTTTCACTCTTGCTGGATTTAGATGGGCTTATATTACGCATACATTTTTCTAGGGTTTTGTTTTTTAATTTTTTTTGTTAGTTTGGATTAAGTCTTTTTAGCCAATTTTTTTTAAAATGAGTACCTAAAGTGAAGGGTATTCCTTAGTTTTTTTTAAAAAGTTGTCTTTCCTTCTAGAAAGGAGGCCCTGAGGGAGAGGACATGGTCCTTGCTGTTGGATCCCAGCACTAGGCAGCTTCCTGATTATTCCAAACTAGTATCTTCCCCCCCATTTTTTTTTCAAGATTTGACATGCTGCCCTTATTCCACACTGAATTCACAACAGCCTTTTGTTTTGCATAGAATTATTTCATAACAGCAAGCAACACACACCCCAATTCCATTATATATTGTGCTCTCCGGGGAAACAGAGCCAATCTGGAGTCTTGCCAGGTGTCTGGTATGCCTGTGTCTCTCACATCCTTTGGACCCTTCCATCCATGTGGGAGATCCTTCTCTACTGTGGCTCAGCATCTTCACCAGCTCTGCCAATGCCCATGCTGGAGGTTGCCAAATAAATCTGGCTTTAGGCATAACTATGCTCTCTCTACCCAGATGGCTGGGGTGCTTTTAAGTTCACAATGTTTACAACTTGGCCCAATCACCAGTATTCTACACCTGAACTTTTCCTGTCTTTCCTGGACCAGAAATCCAATTACAGATGTCTGAGTAGACCACAAGCCTCAGATGGAGATACTCTCACTGTTCCTCTCTGCCAGTCCCCACACCACCAAGCCCGTTTGGATCTGCTTCCTAATTGTGTCTCAGCTCTATCTCCTACTCTGTCACCCTATAACTTGCCTTTATTGCTTCAGCAGCCTCTTTAACTGTTCTCAATTCTTCCAGTGCTGCCTGCCTCCAATTCATTTTCTTCCGGGCAGTCAGAAGGATGGCTTTAAATGGGAATCTGATTGTGCGCTCGAAATTCTCCAATGGCTTGCTGCTGCCCTTGGGCTAAAGATTAAAGACATTCATCTGGCATTTACTTTCCAGCCTGACTTCACCCCTGTTACCAACTGTTCGTAGACGGGCCTGAGCCTGGACCTGTGCTGGCCCCTCTAACTGTGATTTCCTTTCCTTCACCTTCATTCTGCTAACCGGTCTTGATCTGGGGCATACACCTCTCTCTATGAATGACTCGGTGACACATTCCATTTCCCCATCAGGCACTGAGTGTTCCGAGGCCACGTGCCTGTCAGTGGCAGGACAGCAACGTGCTCAGCTCCAGCCTAGGAGGATGTCTGGGCCTTTGTCAAATTAATGTGTTTGTGTATTTATTGCATACACACAGGCCTTGCTTGTGTCTTGAGATCCTTCTAGACACTCTGGTAACATCTTTCTCAGTAAGCTTATGTCCCCTCCTTTTGATCCACTAGTCCTTAGCCTCTTCTTGTCTCTGTTGCTAGGCACAGTCTTTGGGAAAGGGCAGGCTGCAGCCTGTCCCTTGTTTCTTATCTCACTGCACACGCCTACTCTGACACCCAAGTGCCTATACTACTGAACTTAAGAATTTCCATTAGGCTCCAAGGAACATGATGTAAAGAGAAACTAATGGGATAGCAATTTAAATGAGACAGCAGTTCCACTACTAAGTTTACTGCCTTGTCAAATTCAAAACTAATTTCAGGTATAGTGGAACACATCTCATATAATTTATCTCTAGAAAAAGCATAATTTGATTGAAAATTGTAGGAGTTCCACAAGCAGTCGAAAAGCATTTGTTTTGAAACTGGAAAAGTGGCGAGTGTCGTGTTAGAGACACTGTATCAGGTGATGCAGAACATTTATTTTTTCCTTTTCTTTGAGATAGGGTCCTATGGGGCAGCCCATGCTGACCTAGAGTTCAATACCCTCGGTCTCAGCCTCCAAGCTGTGTACCATTATACCTAGCAACACTGTAACATCTTCGTAACAATTTGTGATTTAATGTCCAAAATCCTTAGGGACAAAATCTGCAGAAGGAAGGAGGTGTATGGCACTGAGGTTTTAAGGCCAGCAAACAGATCACATTGCATACAGGCCAGGTGACAGTGACAACGACCTCTACACACAGGAAAATAGGACAGAACGAGGTCCCTGCATGGCAACCAACAGAATACTTTGAAGCAAGAGACAGAAGTTAAAGGGGCATACTACTTAATATTCTCTTGGTGCCCTTAAACTTCAAATAAAAATGTATGTGAATCAGACTTAAAGACCTAAAGTTTGATTTAAAAAAAAAGAAAGAAAGAAAAAAAGTAGGTGGGCGCCACATTTCACGTGTGAGCATCAGAATTGTAGCCGCCTTGGCTGGTCTTGGGAGTCACAAACCCCTATATCCTTTCATAGAAAACGTCTGTCCCCACAGAGTAGGAGACAGGGCAGCCATATACATGTAAAGGTCTGTCCTGTTCAAGAGACAAGCCACGCACGCCCACTCCCCCCTCCTTCTGCCAAGGCAAGCAGATCTTCAGCTTTCAGCCTGAGACTCTTCTTTTCCATGTCTCTCTTCTCTCTCTCTCTTCTCTCTCTCTCTCTCTCTCTCTCTCTCTCTCTCTCTCTCTCATCTTCTCCCCTTCTCCCTTTTCCTATCCATAACCCGCTATATAAATGTTCAACCTCACTCTGCATGGTGTGCCTATCTGTCTCTTGCCCACAGCATGGCTCCCTGCCTGGACCAGTGAGACCTGCGATATGGTCTCATGGCGTGCCCATCCTCTGTCTCTCCTCGTGAGACTGGCTGCACCCACCACCTGGCTCCCTGCATGGGACTTGCTGCCCCTCGTGGCCCACTGCAGTCACTTGGAGAACTGCACCATCCCTGCCTGGGACTGGCTGCTCTAGGGACCCGCTGCCTGCTGCCACTTAGGGGACCTGCGGTGCGGGCTGCAGCGCGGTCTCGGGACCTGCTGCAGATACTCAGGAATCAGCAGCATTTTACTTAATCCATTACAATACAAACCCAGCCACATCGCCCTTCCCACAGTCATATTCTGAAGCGGTTTTGAGGCACATTTGCATTTGATTTCCATTCAGGAACTTCGGTGGTTTTTTGCAAAGTTTTCTTATTTTCTTAGAATAAGATATGAGGCTGGGTTTGTTCGGGTGGCAAGTCAAGACTATGAATAAACCAACGTTCTCATATGAAAGAGAATTAAACAGGCAGATCCAAGTGGGGATATATTAAGCCAAATTTAAGCTCCAGTTGTGGAGTTTAGCCTGTACTAGATGTCTGGTTTGCCTCGGGATAAATTCAGCTTTCCAGCTAATCGAAAGAGGAAAACTGCCCCAGGTATGATAAAATTTACAAGAGAGTGCAGCTGAACAGTTCTTGTTAAAAATATTAGCTTAAAGGCATTCTTATCGTCTTTGGGATGAAGACAGTATTTGCATTTAATTATCTGACTTCAAACTTTTATGAACTTGGATCAAATATTAGCTCAGCCAATTAAAATATTATTTTGGGTACGTGTGCCTATCAGTCCAATTCCGGTTCACCTTGCTTAGCTCTGGTAGTACTTTGCGAGTAGTATTACCTTACAGAGAGATGAAGGCTAAGAAGAAAAAAAGGTAACATTTGAGCACATAATATGGACCAGGCATGTTTGGTTATATGTATTCTCAAGGTACTACATTGAGAATAGTTTGTTTGAACATTTCTCTATATTGTAACAAGTCTAGAAGAGAAAAGATAGAGTCTTCTAGATAATTCTACCCACACAATCAATACTCCTTCATAATTCAGAGCTTTATAGAAATCCCTTCCTTTGAAATACAAGTCCATCCACAAGATACCCTGCCAGGAGCTGCTTGCTGCTTCCGGACTCTGCCGGACTCTGCTACCTACACAAGGCTGCTCAGAGGCTGTTCTGCAGCCAGTTGCTCTTAGGAGAGCAAGGGAGACCATTTCAGGAAGGAAAGAAGCTACTGGAAAAGGAGGAAGGCTGTCAGTGAAACCAAAGAGTACCACAATACTTGCTTAAAAATCTTTTCAAAATGGCAATGACGAATGAAGGCATTCACTATTATACAAAATAACCGAGTTGTGTGCAGCTCATATTATTACCTGGGCCTCACTGCCAGGAGCTGCCTGTGCACAAAGGTCAAAGGGTTAAAGGGAAACTTCCTGCTCAGAGGGCAGGGAGACAGCAGGAGACAGAAGCAGCCTCCCCTGGCCTGTGTGCCTGCCCAGCAACAGACCCCAGGGTGATGCAGTCCTGTGTCCACATCTTGGCAGTGGTTTGTCTTCCAAGGAACCATGGGGGGTATGGTTGGCTCTGTGGGTGGGAGAACCACATTCTCATTCCTTTCTTTCATTTCGGTAGAAATGGGAACCCTGGTATAATAATACACTTGCTATTAAAAAGAATACTCATCGCTTCAGAACAGTGGCTTCTCAATCGTCCTAATGCTGCGCCATGTTGTGGTGACCCCAGACCATAAATTATTTCATTACTAATTCATAGCTGTAATTTTGCCACGGTTATAAATTATAATATCTGATATGCAGGATATCTGATATTGGATCCCCAAAGGGGCCATGACTCACAGGCTGATTGATACCTTGCTTTAGAAAAAAAATGTCAAGTTAAAAAAAAAAAGTTTGTGCTGGGGTCTGCCTTTAGTCCTAGCAGGGTTATTCAAGGCCAGCCTGTCTAACCCTCAACTCCAGATCCCATTTCAAAAACAAAACAACACAAAACAACAAGGTGGGGTGGGCGTGGTGGTGTACACCTTTAGTCCTGGCACTGGGGTCTGAGTTCAAGTTCAGGGTTGAAGGTTAGCCTGGTCTGAGTCACGGGGTCAGAGCCTGTCTCAAAACTTCCCCAAAACAAACCAAGAAAAGAAAGCTCAAACATCTATGGCGCTTGGCGACTGGTCACCAGGGGAGAGTGAGCAGTCCGAACCTCACACTTGAGAGGCTAGATCTGATGTTTGCTTTCTGGTCTGGGTTCTGAAGAGAAATAAACTCATCTTCAACAGCACAAGGGGAAACATCAAGGAATCAAGAGTGCCACTGTGTCTGCTTCTGCATCAGCATTTTATAAAATACTGGCTTTCTGTGCATTAAAATCAGTTTTTCACGTTATTGCCAGGGCCGTCCCATCTATGATCTATCCCATGAGCAGCTGAAAAGCATTTGTTTTGCCTGTGTGTACGTCTGAGCACCATGTGCGTTTCAGTGCTCAGAGGCCAGAAGAGGGTATCTGAAAACCCTGAAACTGGAATTATAGTCGCCATTTGGGTGTGGGGGACCCAACCCTGGTCCTCTTGGAAGAGCAACCACTGCCCTTCACCACTGAGCCATCTCTCCATACCCTCTGCTCTCCTTTAAGTATGCTACTATAATTGCTTCACATTCACATAGCTCTAGTACCATTACTTGGAGAAAGCACTGGCTTGAGGTTACTGAAATGACCTCCCTCCCTCCCTCCCTCCCTCCCTCCTTCCTTCCTTCCCTGCTTCCTTCCTTCCTTCCTTCCCTGCTTGCTTGCTTGCTTGCTTCCTTCCTTCCTTTTTCTTGTTTTTCAAGACAGGGTTTCTCTGTAGCATTGGAGCCTGTGCTGGAACTAGTTCTTGTAGACCAGGTTGGCCCCAAACTCAGAGATCTGCCTGCCTCTGCCTCTTGAGTGCTGGGATTAAAGGCTTTGCCCTTTAATCAAGACTGCCCGGCTTGAAATGGCATTTCATTGTTACACGAACATCTAGCTGTTGGCTGCCACGTTGAAAAATTCCGCAGTAGTGAGGCTTCTACTTGGGATGCTCTATTCCCATTTCCTCTAAAGAGAAGACAATAGACAATCCATACAACTCTGCATGTGGGGGCCTGTGAGAACTCTTATCACACACACAGACCTAAGCATCCAGGGCTTCATTAGACTGAAGCTCAAAGCCACCTTTTAAGAGTTAGACGCACGTTTTGCCTGTTATTACTTCATTTCCCCTCGCTTATTAAAATTCTGCTCAGTGAGACAGAGGTTGAAAAGAAGGGAAAAATTATTCAGAAAACCAATACGTAGCTTGAATTATTTGGCTTGAAAAAAAATAAAAGAGAGGGTCTTCAGGGTGGGGCGCTAAAAGAAGAACAACTGGTTACCTAACGAGATTGTTAGAGCCAAATACTTATCTAGGTTTTGGACATAACTTAAATTAATAATTCATTCAATTGCTCATGGATTTGTATTTCTCTGTGAAAGACAGAAAATCTATATCGCCAATCTGTTTCATATTTGTGTAATCACGTGGCAGGGATCTACCAGAGAGATTAGCCCGAGAACTCCAGGCCAGGGGCCTGTCTTCCGCTAAGGAAGATTTTAAGAGCGTGAACTGTAGACTTTGCTAAGACAGCAATCATAATAAAATTTAAATCTGAATATCTGATTATTCTGGTTTAAGAAACTACCTTTCCATCTCAGTTTCCTTGCCTTCAAGATGAATTTAAAAAAAAATAAAAGAAAAACCAAAATAGTAATGACTACAGTACCTGGCTCAAAAGAACAGCATTCGCCATTTCCTCTTCCTGTAGTGCTGACTGCTCTGATCAACTGTCCCTGTTAGGCAACCCAGTCCTTGTCTTGGTAGC
The DNA here is from genome assembly GCF_014885135.2 of Alexandromys fortis. NCBI lineage: Eukaryota > Metazoa > Chordata > Mammalia > Rodentia > Cricetidae > Alexandromys > Alexandromys fortis. The sequence goes on along the minus strand of NW_026067940.1, from coordinate 1,966,986 downwards.
TCATGTATGACTTTTTACCAGCCCACTGGCTTCCAGACACCAGCCCCAAGGGAAGAGGAGCTCTTCTGACCTTTCCATTGTCCCTCCCTGGAGGAGGGCACAGGTCCCCAGATGCTCGCTCAGCTTAGGCTGCCATTGTAGAACCCTGACTGCCTCATAGGATCTTATACTTAAGGATAAGACAAACCAAATATTCTTCCCATGAGCCTCCTAGGGAATCATCAGTTATAACCATGCCAGAGTCAGGGTAGCCTCCACCAACTCAATTTTCCCCGCTGTAGCTGAAAGACGAGTTCTTCTCTCTTTCAATGTAGAGGATTTGAAAGACTACGTAAAATCTGATGTTGCGGTTATCTGTAGATTGAAGGCTAGCAGAAAACTGAAGATGGCTTTGTTAGGTCCAAGACAGTGAACTGCATCACAAGGAGCAAGCTGTAGGCCACCCTGGATGTGGTCAAAGGCAGGGCTAACTGCAGAAGGATTTACTTACTTCTCTGCAATGCAATTTCAAGAGAAGACCGAGATGTGACTCTTTGCTGGTGAAGGAAGAATCTGTTTGCATTTCTCAACACTGCTCTAACACAAATTCCCAGTCACCTAACTCATAGGAAAGCAAGAATGCAATCTTCTCCAGGCCAAGTCTGAGCACAAAGCCCTGCTGGAGAGAGAGGGCCCATTTGGAGGACTTACAGATCACTGAGCAGGGGTGTCCAAACAGTATTAGTTTGTGATGAAAGTTTGGCGCTTAGGATCCATGATGTATTAACTAATACTAATTCAGCGATGCGTATTTAAGTACCTGTGTTGGTATTATCTGATTTCATGCTTAAGATTCAATGGTGTCGATCTCTTCTAACACTGGCTAATAACCAAGTTCTTACACTACAGTCTAAGCTCCACCATCTATGCCCCCATTTCTACCTTTCCCTTTGTCTCAAAGACTAAGTTTTTTGACGGGCAAGGAAATGAGGTGCACTTCCTACCACCGAAACCCGGCCACATCTTGGTACCAGAGTTGCATCCACAGCTGTTGCGGAAGCCTGGTGTACAACCCTCGGGGGTGGGGGTCCCTGGTGTTGGAGCTGCGGACAGTAGTGAGCTGCAGAGCTATGCAGACCTCCTGAGACAGCAAAATGAAGCATCTTTTAACACCGCTGAAAGAGGCAGAGAAGCACACACTTCGGAAGTCACCACACCGAACACTGTGTTCTAAATACAGTCTTTCATAATCATCTGCCTCTTCTGGTCACTAACAAATTCACAAATGCTTGGTTGAAACTTCCAGGAGGCCCCTATGGATGAGATTAGCTATCTACCTTCACGCCGTGGGCACCTGGGGGACACCAGTGAGAAGTGAGCCTTTCTCTTTGTTCCGTGGTGGCGAGTGAGGGCTGCTGAATCCATCCAGCTACTGGTCACTCCTCAGACTGCACGTGGGTCTGCCTGTGGCTGGGCAAGACAGAGTCAGGAGAGGGTGTATGGCTCAATCCTTCCCTTGCCCAAGTGTGTCCCGGGTGAGCACAGGTACCGGCGTGTGGGAAGGCAGGAAACACCACCAGCTGTGGGGCAGGCCAGCCACTCCCACACCAGGACCCTGGGCTGCGGCTGAAGAGGCTCTGCACTGAGGATCTGGAAGACACTTCTGGAGATGCAGGCTCCAAGGTGAAAAGTGCGCTAGTGGGGCAGGAAAGACCTGACGCCGCTTCCTAGCTAATTCAGTAAACCCCAACACTAATTGAAGAATTCGGTGAGATCACAGAATGGTATTTCTGTGAATATGACTAAAAATGGTTAACATAAGCCTCTTTTATTTTTTTGTTAATTGAGAATAAAATTCAAATCTTATGTGGCCCTTTACCTGAGGCCCCTTTGACCGTCTACAAAGCTCCTTTCCTTCCTTCTTTCTCTATAAATCCATTCATTCTTTTTTGCCTGATTCTCTTTTTTCTTTTCCCTTTCTTTTTTAGAGGCAAGGTTTCTCTGTGTAACAGCTCTGGTGGTAGACCAGGCTGGCCTTGAACTCACATAGATTCCCCCCACCCCCCAGCCTCTACCTCCTGCATACTGGGATTAAAGGTGTGCACCACCAACAACCGACTATTGCCTAATTCTTAATATACTCAGTTTCTGATTAAGAGACTCTTCCAGAATATCTATCTTTAAAGCCTGCTAAATAACTAATATATGACCAGCAAGCCCTCTGGCAAGGAGCCAGGCAGGTGGGTGGGTGGCATGCCTGCTGTCATTCTGGATTTCCCCACCAGTGTGGCCCCACGGAGCTCAGAACAGCCAGCTCGGAAAGTCCCTGCTGTCTAAAACATCCTGCCCCTTTCCTGCTGGAGTCTGCACCCTCTGACCTCCCCTCTGGCAAGAGCAAGGGGGTTAAGCCAGAGCAAACACCCCCCTGGGTGGCTGTGGAGAGTGCCACAGAAGAATCTTTCCCTCTACCCCAGCTGGGGCCCGAATCCAGAGGCTTAGGCTGAGCTCAGTCCCCAGTCTGAGGACTCCCTTTTACCGAGAGCCTAAGTGTTATCTAGGGGAAGTATCAGCTGCAGTCACAGGGATTCTGTAATCATCCGAATGATGTTTACACACACATCTCCGATTATAGTTAGGATAAACTAAACTGAAAGTAGGTTTATTAAGTGTGTGCGTGGGGGGGGGGTGTTGCTGGAAATGGCTCTCTGGTTAAGATCATTTGTGGCTCTTCCGGTGTTCCCAGCACCCACACCAAGTGGCTCAATGCTGTTTGTACCTCTAACTACAGGGAATCTGATACCCTCTTCTGGCCTCCACAGGAAATCCAACCATGACATGCAAATACACAGAGAAACACAAACATAAATTATACTAAATTATACAATTTTTCTTTTTTTTACAGTTCTAACTACTAGACAAGAAAGTAATAGGCCAGATGGAGTGCTGTGCTCCTGTAATCTACAGGGGGGAAGATATTAGTGTGTGTGTGTGTGTGTGTGTGTGTGTGTGTGAGAGAGAGAGAGAGAGAGAGTG